>NW_022195215.1:0-321206 GCF_008641045.1 Pistacia vera | reverse complement strand
TATACATATTCTTCAATTTGTACGAAAATAGCCTCTTTTATTCTAGGTTATTGACTTCTTTTCTTCTTGATTTTTCTCCTTTCTGGATAAAATAAATACATCATTACACTGCTTCAAAGTAATATTAAGAAACTTATTATAGCTAAAAAAATAAAAAAAAATATTTAGATTTTTGAAAGAGTTGATTAGCAATTTGATCTCATAGTTGTTATATGAATACTTCATGTAAGCGTAAACAACCTTTTTTCCACCAAAAAAGTTTCAAAATATCACTTTTATAAATCTCAATGATTATCCTAACAATTGGATGGATAGGATTGGAAAGTGTAGTTTAAGTCATTAATTTAAATTAAAAGATCACATTACATATCTAATATATGTAAATATATTGTTATGAGTCAAGCGTTTGCCATTCATTAATTAATAAGCTCAACAACTTATTTCTATCCTATGTAAGACCGTAATATTATATATAATTAAGC
The DNA here is from genome assembly GCF_008641045.1 of Pistacia vera. Classification (NCBI taxonomy): domain Eukaryota; kingdom Viridiplantae; phylum Streptophyta; class Magnoliopsida; order Sapindales; family Anacardiaceae; genus Pistacia; species Pistacia vera. Next base: position 320,724 of record NW_022195215.1, on the reverse strand, counting down.
ATCGGAAAAGACAATGAATACACCTTTATTCTACACTAATGAATTGCTTTTGTCTAAAATCTAAAGTGATCTAAATGCATAAGAATTTTTTAAGAGTTTTCTGTGTGTAATAATAGACTTAAGTTTGTCATTTTACAAATGAGAAGAAACATCACTATAATATTTGTTATGGGTAAAATTACATTGATATTAGTACCACTAATAATAATGAGCTGCCAGTTTTATCAATCAAAGTTTAGCAAGAGTTAAAAGACAAAATAATTTTAGCTGCCTAGACCAAACCAACTTAAGAGCATTTATATCAATCATATCTCATTTTAAGATAAAGATTAGAGAGTGATCCCCACGTGTCAAGATAACTTGTAAAAATATTCATTACATTGACCTCAAAGGTATAAATAGACACCACTCTTCATGAAAAAGAGAGGTCGGACATATGAGAGCTGGGCACACATTCAAGTTTCAACCATTATTTTTTCTCTGTAAACAAAACATTACTTTGTTTTTGTACGTCTTACAAGCGATATCAGATAAATAGTTAGAGAATAATAAAATAACAATTGATGTATGATTCGCGTTAAGTATCCAAACCACTAAAAAGATCTCTCTTGCTAATCTTTTATTTATGTTTCTTCAAACATATATCACCATTGTACCATAATTAACTCACATAATCAATTCACGTGTAATTTCTAGGATCTTCTTAACACTTTGCACATGCAAGGTCATCGGTGTCAAAATCACGCATCAATAGTTTGACCCTAGAAGGAGGGCTCCTGATTCACATCAGCTCTCCATGTTTTTCTAGCAAGTCTCAAATTCTTCAGCAAATTTCAGCTTCTTTTCACGTCATCAAATGTGAAAATCTGAGCAGGATAAAGTCTGAATCTGGCAATGCGATAAACACAAGATTGTAGTCCTTCAAGTTAGCTTTCCGATGGTCCAAGAATCATCCAAATCCAAGGTATATAGCTCAAGTTATTCTCAAAATACTGAAACTTGTTCCAGAGCAAAACTCTCAAATTGCATGGCCAGATCTCTTAGATCACACGCATTAGAGCTCTCAGATCACGTGGCCATATCACTCAGATTGCGCATATCAGATCTCCTAGATCGCGTGGCTAAATCGCTTAGATCGCATGCATAAGATCTCCCAGATCACATGGCTAGATCGCTCAGATCACGTGCATTCAATCTCTTAGATTGTGCGCATTAGATCTCTTAGATTGTGCGCATCAGATCTCTCAGATTGCACGTATGAGATCACTCAGATCGGGCGTATAAGATCTCCTAGATTGCTCAGATCTCACGCATCAGATCTCTCAGATCGTGCACATAAGATCTCTCAGATTACGCGTTCAGATCTCTCATATCAGATCAAGCTCCTAAGCTCTCTAGCTCCTAAGCTATTGAGCTCTCAAAGCACTTAGATCACTCATTCAAGATCATTCAGATCAAGCTTTCGAGTAGCCAGTCTGTGCTTTCGAGCACCCAAATCGTGCTTTTGAAAGCACCCAAATCGCGCTTCTGAGCAGCCAGATCATGCTTTCGAGCAACCAGAACACGCGTTTTTTACCTCCCAGATCATGCTTCCGAGTGCTCAGATCACTAAGATCGTTCAAACCTTGTGTTCTCATATCAAGTTCCACGTTTTCTAATCGAACTCTTTGTGTTCTCAAATCAAGCTCTACACTTTTTGATCGAACTTCTTCTATTCTCAAATCAAGTTAATGCTTTTTGATCAAACTTCTTTTGTTCTCAAGTCAAACCCCATGCTTTCTAATTGAACTCTTTGTGTTCTCAGATCAAGGTCTGCCCTTTCTGATCGAACTCTTTATGCTCTCTAATAGAGTTCCTTATACTCTTTGATNATAGACTTAAGTTTGTCATTTTACGAATGATAATAAACATCACTATAATATTTGTTATAGGTAAAATTACACTGACATGAGCACCACCAATCATAATGAGTTGCCAATTCCATCCATCAAAGTTTAGCAAGAGCTAAAAAACAAAATAATCTTAGCTATCAAGACCAAACCGACTTAAGAGAATTTATATCAATCATATCTCATTTTAAGATAAGGATTAAGGAGTGGTTCTCACGTGTCAAAACAACTTACAAAAACACTCGTTACATTGATCTCAAAGGTATAAATGCACACCACTCTTCATGAAAAAGAGAAGCCAGGCATATGAGAGTTGGACACACATTCAAGCTTCAACCATTATTTTTTCTTTGTAAACAAAACATTACTCAATTTTTGTACTCTTACAGACAATATCAGAAAAATAGTCAGAAAATAATAAAATAACAGTGGATGTAGGATTCGCTTTAAGCATCCAAACCACTAAAAATATCTCTCTTGTCAATCTTTTATTTGTGTTTCTTAAAACATATATCACCATTGTACTACAATCAACTCTCGTAATCAATTCACGTGTAATTTCTAAGATCATCTTAGCACTTTGCACTTGCGAGGTCGTTGGTGTCAAAATCATGCATTAACAGTTTAGCGTTAAAAGGAGGGCTTCTAATTCACATAAACTCTCCATGTTTTTCCAATAAGTCTCAAATTCTTCAGCAAATTCCAGTTTCTTTTCACTTTATCAAATACAAAAATCTGAGTAGGATAAAGTCTGAATCTGGAAATATGGTAAACACAAGATTGTAGCCCTTCTAGTAAGCTTTCTGATGGTCTAAGAATCATCCAAATCCAAGGTTTATAGCTCAAGTTATTGTCAAAATACTTAAACCTATTCTAGATCAGAACTCTCAGATTCTGTGGCCAGATCTCTCAGATCACACGCATCAGAGCTCTCAAATCACGTGCCTAGATTGTTCAAATCGTGCACATCAAATCTCCTAAACCGTGTGACTAGATCGCTCAGATCGTGTGCATCCGATCTCTTAGATAGTGTGCATCAGACCTCTTAGATCGTGAAGCTCTCTGATTGCACGGATCAGATCTCTCAGATTGGGCGCATCAGATCACTCAGACCGGGCGCATAAGATCTCCCAGATTGCTCAGATCTCACGCATCAGATCTCTCAGATCACATGGCCAGATAGCTTAGATCACTCACATCAGATCTCTCAAATCGCATAGCTAGATCGCTCAGATCTCTCAGATCGCGTGCATCAGAACTCTTAGGTCACACATATCAGATCTCTCAGATTGCTCAAATTGCATGCATCAGGTCTCTTAGATTGCATGATCACATCTCTTAGATTGGCGGCTAGATCGCTCATATCGTGTGCATCAGAGCTCTTAGATCGTACACATCAGAACTCTCAGATAGCGCACATCAGATCTCTCAAATTGGCGCTCAGATCTCTCATATTAGATCGAGCACCTAAGCTATCGAGCTCCTAAGCACTCTAGCTCCCAAACTATCGAGCTCTCAAAGTGCTTAGATCACGCGTTCAAGATCATTCACATCACGCGTTCAAGATCATTTAGATCAAGCTTTTGAGTGGCCAGTTCGTGCTTCCAAGCACCCAGATTGCACTTCCGAGCAACCAGATCGTGCATCCGAGCAACCAAATCACGTGCTTCCAATCTCCTAGATCATGTTTCCGAGTGCTCAGATCGCTAAGGTCATTCAAACCTTATGTTCTCATATTAACCTCTGCGTTTTCTGATCGAGCTCCTTGTGTTCTCAGATCAAGCCCTGTGTTTTCTAATCAAACTCCTTGTGCTCTCGGATCAAGTTCCGCACTTTCTGATTGAACTCTTTGTGCTATATGTTTTCTGATCGAAGTTTTTCTATTCTTAGATCAAGCCAACACTTTTTTATCAAACTTCTTCTATTCTCAAATCCAACCCCGCGCTTTCAAATTGAACTATTTGTGTTCTCAAATCAAGTTCCACCCTTTCTAATAGAACTCCTTATACTCTCTAATCAAACTCCTTATACTCTATGATCGAGCTTATAAGCTCGCTTATTTGCTTGAGGGCTATAAGACAGGAAAAGTAAACTGATTTTCTCCCCATTTTTTCTCATTTTCTAATCTGCCAAACACGCTGCTAACTTTCTTCTTTTTGACAAATATCTCGATGACCATCTAGTCATCTTCAATTAGGCTATGAAGAGTGTACGAGATCTTTTATTCTATATATCCAATATAAACTAAGCCTATGAAATTATACGGGAAACTTCAATAGGAGAAAGTTACAAAAAATATAATCATAGCTAGAAACTATAATGCAAATTGATGGTCAATATCACATGTTTACCTTATCATGTAATTAATTTGCTTCATTTATCTTTAATTTTAAATCAATCAATTATGTATTGACACTAAAATTTGTATAAACGAGATTGTATAAAAAAAATGTACATATTCTTCAATTAGTACGAAAATACCTTCTTTATTCTAGGTATTTGACTTCTTTCTTCTTCGCTTTTCTCCTTTTTGGGTAAATAAATACATCATTACACTACTTCAAAGTAATATTAAGAACTTATTATAGCTATAAAAAATTAAAAAATTAGAAATTATTTAGATTTTTGAAGAATTAATTAGCAATTTGATCTCATAGTTGTTATATGAATACTTTGTAGTCTATTTTAAAAAGTTTAAATATCACTTTTGATACATCTCAATGATATCCTAATAGTTGAGTGGATAGGATTGGAAAGATATAGTTAAGTCATTATATCAAATAAAAGATCACATTACATGATCTAATATATAAAATATATTGTTATGAGTCAAGCGTTTGCCATTCATTAATTAATAAGCTCAACAACTTATTTCTATCCTATGTAAAGACCGTAATATATATATAATTAAGCATCGGAAAAGACAATGAATACACCTTTATTTCACAATAATGATTGCTTTTGTTAAATATGAATGGTCTAAATGCATAAGGAGTTTAAGATTTTGTTTTGTGTGTAATTGGTGTGCTGCTGTAGGCACCAGAATTTAAAACCTTAAAATATAAAGCGTAGGTAGTGTAAGTAGGGTGATCCCACGAAAAGAGTGTCTAGCTGAATTGCTGTTATGTGAACAAGGCTGGGGGGTTCTGTGTGTAAACAGGAAACGTTCTTAGCAAAAACCAAAAACCAAAAAAAACAGTTCAATTCGGAAACAATAATATAACGAAACTTGGTCTCCGTCAACATCCACCCATCGGAAATCTTAAAACTGCTCATTGATGCAAAAAATAATCAATTCATACATTGAATAATACGTTGGAACGTACTTTCCTATCTCTCCTTTTTATTAATTAGGAAACAAGCGATCTTAATTAATCTTAACATAAACCAACCCTAGACAAGCGCTCAAGATTTACTTCTAGTGGCAGCCTTTTAGAATTAGGAGATCGATGAAGCTAAACCAACACAAACACAAGCAGTTGTATTAATTTAGTTGAATGTTCTTCATAAGGTTATTGAATTCTGACGCAGCAAATACTAACTAATTGCTTCCAAGTTGGAGGGATCAAACAATTAGAGGATTTGATATCAAACTTAGCGGTAGATTTTCAACAAATATACACTAGTAGGCCTCCTAGTAATTAAATGCATCAATCATGAAACTATGCACAGAATAACATTCAATACTCAAACACGAAAATGAAAGATAAATAACATAGATTAGATCTCACAGTTGGGATTCGAGGTCTCCGTTTCGCACGACCAAGTTACAAAAGTTTTAGCCGGTCATGGCCATCAACCAAAAATCAAAAGAAAGAAAAGTTACAGAGAAGAGAAGGAGAGCGTGGTCCTCCAAAACCTAATCTGATCTCCCTTAAAAAAAAACAGTTTTTAAGTATTTGAATTCCATCAATCTCACTACTATCCAAATAACATTAATCAATTTGATTTAATAATTGAAAATAAGATAAAGTACTAAAATAAAAATAGAAAGTGTGTGCGAGCTTTTACTTGTGTGCCACTTGTCGTCTAATATCTTCCAATAATAAACGCCCAACGTGAGTTTGCATGACAAGGCACACAAAATGTTTCCAGAACGGTCGGCAGTGCAGATGGTGTCAACTTTCAAGCTCAATTCCACCTTGATGCAGCGAGTATCATCTCAAAAATCAAACATGAAACGTGGTAGATCTATTTCTTGTAGAGTTTCACAGCATTTTGAACTCTCCAACGGGAGCTCGGATGAGAGAGTTATGCCCAGATTACGGAACAGTGGTTGAAACTGTCACGAATTCACTTAATTAGTTCCGTTTGCAATTAATGCTCCCATTTGCTTCTAAATCAAATAGAATAATAATCAGTACATGTAGGGCAACAAATAAGTAATAAATACCTAGACATAAGGGGGGTAATGCGACATTTTGCCTTCTCATTCAGAAAATACACCTTTATTCTATACTAGTGAATTGCTTTTGTCTAAAATCTAAAGAGATCTAAATGCATAAGAATTTTTTTAGAATTTTCTATGTGTAATAATAGACTTAAATTTGTCATTTTACAAAGAGTAAACGACATGGTCCCACCCAAGGTTTGGCGAATCTAAAAGTTCCCACCATTGGTTTCTTAAATTCCAGATTCCCACCTTTAAATTAACACTGTTAGGGTTTGACACAGTATATAATATGTTATTACCAAACTGCCCATTAACTTTTACTTTTGATTGTAGCGGCTAGATATCAGAAACCTCCCTAAAAGATGGAAGCTTGTCCATTGCACCCTACTAGCTGGGCAAACCCCAACCACCACAATCGGAACCATAGATCGGCCAAAGCCACGGCAGCAGCAGCGCGAAGGAGACTAGGAGCAGCACCCCAAACCCTCGCCTGACCGCCGCCCATTAGGTCAATCGGATTGCACAATTTCTGCGACTTTTCCTCTCACCCACCACCGCTCCTAGGCCATTTCCGGCCAATTCTGACATCACCAAGCTCTCCTGTTACCCCCATTAGAACCCCCACGCCACAATCACCAAACCCCCTCACACTCCCACCTCGATGCACCCACAAATCGTCAGCCGATAGCCCCTACAACCTCGCACGATTCTCCAAGTTTACAGCCAGATTCCAGTTGGTTTTAACACCAGAAATACCTGTTCTCACAACCATTCGAACTCCCATCCTCTGCTCAACAAAACCCACATCTCCACTGGCCTCCCTCACTAGTCGTTTGCCGTCCACGAGCTACCAAGTCTCGTTTCTATCACTTGGGTGCGATCGTCATATTTCAAACTTGAGATGTAGAGGGTGCTTGTGGAGAAATTTGAGATGTGGAGGGTTATTTTGAAATTTTTATTTTTATTTCAAATTTAATACAATATAAATGACAATTTACCCTTTTAACTATTACATTAAACCATTTTCTATTAATTTAAATGTGAGAATATGAAATTTATGAAATCAAAGATAGGAACTTATAGATTTTCCAATCCTTGGATGGGAACATGTCGTTTACTCTTTTATAAATGAGAATAAACATCACTACAGTATTATTTTGAAGTATATAACCTTGTTAAGCATATATTTTTCATGTTTTTACATGACAAAAACATTTGTAGATAGATAAATAAACAATTAATTTTTTTATCCATTTTATTTAGATGATTTTATCCAGTACAATAAATAACGATGCCATCATAATTAATGTCAGGCCTGTACTTGTACCATAAGAGTTTTAATGACATCTTTGAAGATGATTTTTTTATTATTATGTCAGAAAACTTCAACCAAACAACCACCAAGCTTAAATTCTAGAGCCCTCTTTGTTTTACACGTATTTGTATGTATTTTCTCAACATGTATTTAATGTTCGAAGCAGAGGAGCGGTAGAAATATTCTTCTTTTGCACATTTTTGTTCACTCTTTCACTTATCATTTAACACGTATACAAGAGACAAAAGAAAAGAAGTAATAAATGTTTCCCTTTTTTACTTTTCTTTTTGTCTTTGGTCTGTATTAGGATTTTTGTATTATTCTCTCCGGAATTTTTGTATAGTGCTTAATGGCTTGACAAATAACACAAATCCATGCTCCATGATTTAATGTATCTTTCAACAATAAGGAAAGAGAAACTTTTGCATAAGCGGCAGAGTATTGCTATCATAAAAGTAGACTGATTTTCTCTCCACATTTTTTCTCATTTTCTAATCTGCCAAACACTCTAACTTTCTTTCTTTTTGACAATATCTCCGATGAACATCTAGTCATCTTCAATTAGGCTATTGAAGAGTGTATGAGATCTTTTATTCTATATTATCCAATGTAACTAAGCCTATGAATTATTACGGGAAACTTCAATTAGGAGTAAAGTTATACAAAAAATTAATCATAGCTGAAACTATTTAATGCAAATTGATGGTCATATCACATGTTTACCTTATCATGTACATTATTTGCTTCATTTATCTTTAATTTTAAATCAATCCAATTATGTATTGACACATAATTTGTATAACGAGATTGTATAAAAAAAATTGTACATATTCTTCAATTAGTACGAAATACCTCTTTTATTTCTAGGTTATGACTTCTTTTCTTCTTGCTTTTTTCTCCTTTTTGGGTAAAATAATACATCATTACACTACTTCAAATAATATTAAGAAACTTATTATAGCTATAAAAATTAAAAAATTAGAAATTATTTAGATTTTTGAAGAATTAATTAGCAATTTGATCTCATAGTTTTATATGAATACTTCATGTCAAAAAATCACTTTTGATAACATCTCATGATTATCCTAATAGTGGATGGATAGGATTGGAAAGTATAGTTTAAGTCATTAATTCAAATTAAAAGATCACATTACATATCTAATATTATAATATATTGTATGATTCAAGCGTTTGCCATTCATTAATTAATAAGCTCAACAACTTATTTCTATCCTATGTAAAACCGTAATATTATATATAATTAAGCATCGGAAAAGACAATGAATACACCTTTATTCTACAATAATGAAGCTTTTGTCTAAAATCTGAAGTGATCTAATGCATAAGAATGTTTTAAGAGTTTTCTGTGTGTAATAATAGACTTAAGTTTGTCATTTTACGAATGATAATAAACATCACTATAATATTTGTTATAGGTAAATTACATTGACATGAGCACCACCAATCATAATGAGTTGCCAATTCCATCCATCAAAGTTTAGCAAGAGCTAAAACAAAATAATATTAGCTATCAGACCAAACCGACTTAAGAGAATTTATATCAATCATATCTCATTTTAAGATAAGGATTAGGAGTGATTCTCACATGTCAAAACAACTTACGAAAACACTCATTACATTGACCTCAAAGGTATAAATGCACATCACTCTTCATGAAAAGAGAAGCCAGGCATATGAGAGTTGGACACACTTCAAGCTTCAACCATTATTTTTTCTTTGTAAACAAAACATTACTCCATTTTTGTATTCTTCAGACAATATTAGAAAAATAGTCAAAAATAATAAAATAACAGTGGATATAGGATTCGCTTTAAGCATTCAAACCACTAAAATATTCTCTCTTGTCAATCTTTTATTTATGTTTCTTAAAACATATATCACCATTGTACTCAATCAACTCTCGTATCAATTCACGTGTAATTTCTAAGATCATCTTAGCACTTTGCACTTGCGAGGTCGTTGTGTCAAATCATGCATTAACAGTTTAGCGCTAAAGGAGGGCTTCTAATTCACATAAACTCCTCCATGTTTTTCCAATAAGTCTCAAATTCTTCAGCAAATTCCAGTTTCTTTTCACTTTATCAAATAACGAAAATCTGAGTAGGATAAATTCTGAATCTGGCAATATGGTACACAAGATTGTAGCTATTCTAGTAAGCTTTCTGACGGTCTAAGAATCATCCAAATCCAAGGTCTATAGCTCAAGTTATTGTCAAATACTAAACCTATTCTAGATCAGAACTCTCGATTCTGTGGCCAGATCTCTCAAATCACACGCATCAGAGCTCTCAAATCACGTGCCTAGGTTGCTCAAATCGCGCCATCAAATCTCCTAGATCGTGTGACTAGATCGCTCAGATCGTGTGTATTCGATCTCTCAGATCGTGTGCATCAGACCTCTTAGATTGCGAAGCTCTCTGATTGCACGGTCAGATCTCTCAATGTTGCGCATCAGATCACTCAGACCGGGCACATAGATCTCCCAGATTGCTCAGATCTCACGCATCAGATCTCTCAGATCGCATGGCCAGATAGCTAGATCACTCACATCACAGATCTCTCAAATCGCATAGCTAGATTGCTCAGATCTCTCAATCGCGCGCATCAGAACTCTTAGGTCACACATATCAGATCTCTTAGATTGCTCAATTGCATGCATCAGGTCTCTCAATTGCATGATCAGATCTCTCAGATTGGCGGCTAAGTCGCTCATATCGGTGCATCAAGCTCTTAGATCATACACATCAAACTCTCAGATAGCGCGCATCAATCTCTCAAATTGGCGCTCAGATCTCTCATATCAATCGAGCACCTAAGCTCGATCTCCTGAGCACTTTAGCTCCCAAACTATCGAGCTCTCAAGTGCTTAGATCACGCGTTTCAAGATCATTCACATCACGCATTCATAGTCATTTAGATCAAGCTTTTGAGCGGCCAGTTCTAAGCACCCAATTGCACTTCCGGCACCAGATCGTGCTTCCGAGCAACCAAATCACGTGCTTCCAATCTCCCAGATCATGTTTCCGAGCGCTCATGATCGCTAAGGTCATTCAAACCTTATGTTCTCATATTAACCTCCGCGTTTTGGATCAAGCTCCTTGTGTTCTCAGATCAAGCCCTGTGTTTTCTAATCAACTCTTTGTGCTCTCATCAAGTTCCGCACTTTCTGATCGAACTCTTTTGTCTATATGTTTTCTGATCGAAGTTTTTCTATCTTAGATCAAGCCAACACTTTTTTATCAAACTTCTTCTATTCTCAATCCAACCCCGCGCTTTCAAATTGAACTATTTGTGTTCTCAAATCAAGTTCCACCCTTTCTAATAGAACTCCTTATCCTCTCTAATCAACCTCCTTATACTCTGTGATTGAGCTCATAAGCTCGCTTATTTGCTTGAGGTCGTGTGCATTAGATCATTCTGATCGGTTAGATCGTCAGCACATATCAAGCTCCTTAAGATCTCAGATCAGCGGTCCAGATCAAGCTCCTCATCTTGAGATCACGCGTTTCAGATCGTTCAAATTGCACGTCAAGCTCTTAGATCGAGCCCCTATCAGATCATGATCGGCTCCTAGCTCTCAAATCGCAATCACTCTCAGCTTTGAGATTGCGAACAACCCCATATCGTGTTCTCAACTCTCGTTCTCAGATCGCGATTAGCTATTAGCATCAAAAAAAGACGTGTAGAAAACTTAAAACAGCCTCGAAATAGTGAATTTTGGCCCAAAATGAACCCAATGGTTTCTTCTCGATTTCCACCATAGAGCTCGAAACCAGCTTTCCGTTGATATCTTATGGGCTTCTAAAACTCCTCCTAAATAAAAGTTATGGCTATTAAGTTGACATGTTCGTTTCAGAGGTCTGTTTCGGCTTTTTACGTTAACTTTTTCTAGAATTCATCTACTATACATTTTATGTCAGTTATCAAATTGTGATCAGCTTCAGATCACTCCAAGCTTTCAAATCACAGTCCTAGCTCTCAGCACCTGATCACACCAACATAATTCGAGCTCTTCATTTGAGACTACAGCCTATAGTGCGACAACCATTCAAACCAGAGACATGAGTTTTTGAAGCGCGATTACGTACTCAAAAACTGGGGGCTTCTATTATGGGTAAATCACATTGACCTCAACACCACCAATAGTAATGAGCTGCCAGTCTCATCATCAAGTTTAGCAAGAGTTAAAGACAAAATATCTTAACTGTCAAGACCAACCGACTTAAGACATTTATATCAACCATATCCCATTTTAAGATAAGATAGAGTGGTCCCCACGCGTCAAGACAATTGCGAAAACACTCGTACATTGACCTCAAAGGTATAAATGGACACCTCTTTTTCATGAAAAAGAGAGGCTAGGCATCTGAGAGCTGAGTACACATTCAGTTTCAACCATTATTTTTTTCTGTAAATAAAGCATTACCTAATTTTTGTATGTTTTTACTGGCGATATCAGAAAAATATTCAAAAAATAATAAAATAACAATAGATGTAGGATTCACTTTAGTATCCGAACCCTATAAAAATCTCTTTTGTCAATCTTTTTTTATGTTTCTTCAAACGTATATCACCATTCTACTATAATCAACTCCCATAATCAATTCACGTATAATTTCTAAGATTTTCTTAATATTTTATATGTATGAGATCATTAGTATCAAACACACATCACATTTTTTTGATGCATATAAACTTATTAAACATATATTTTTTCATGTTAAAAACATTTGTTGATTGATAAATAATTAATTAATTTTTTTTATCATTTTATTAAGATGATTTTATCTAGTACAATAATGAAGATGCATGCTTAATGTCAGACCTGTACATGTATCATAAGAGTTTCAGTGGGATATTTGATGATTTTCTTTCACTTTATTATTATTATTTAGTCAGAAAACTTCAACCAAACAACCACCAAGCTTTAATTCTAGGGCCCTCTTGTTTTACACGTAGCATTGGACCATTCCTGCTTTCAAGCATTTGTTTGTCTTTTTTCAACATCTATTAAATTTCTGAGTAGAGCAGTGGTAGAAATATTCTTCTTTTACCCAATTTTTCTTTTCACTCTTTTCACTTATCATTTCGCACGTATACAAGAGTTAGAGACAAAAGAAAGAACTAATAAATGCTCCCTTTATTTTTTTTTGTTTTTTGTTTTTTTTTGTTTTGTCTGATTATACTTATCCTCGCATAGCACTAAATGGCTTGACACGTGACACAAATCTATATTTCATGATTTGATGCACAATAATAAGGAAAGAGAAGTTTTTTGTATAGAGCAGAGTATTGTTAATAAAAAAATAGATTGATTTTCTCTCCCATTTTTACTCATTTTCTAATCTGCCAAACACGCTCTACTCTTCTTTCGTTTTTGACAAATATCTCCTATGAAGATCTAATCATCTTCAATTAGGATTTGAAGAGTGGTATGAGATCTTTTATTCTAATTATCCAATGTAACTAGAGCATAAGAAAATATTACGAAACTTCATTAGGAGTACAGTTACACAAAGAAATTAATAATGGAAACTATTTAATGCAAATTGATGGACAATATCTCATGTTTACCTTATTACCTGCATTAATTTGTTTATTTATCTTTAATTTTAAATCAATGCAATTATATCATGACACATAATTTGTATAAATGAGGTGTTAAAAAATTTGTACATATTCTTCAATTAGCATGATGCTGTGTGTGATTTTTTTCTTCAAGCTCGAAGAATTGCGATGTTAGCTCATTTAGAACCAGCTCGACTCAATTGATTGTCTGACCCAGCATAAGCTCGTTGAGTTGTAGCTCAACTTAGCACAAGCTAGTCCGCGACCAATCCTTACAGTTGTTCAACCAGCTCATAGATAACTCCAGATCCCAGGTATCTCGAAAGGGATCAGATCGACAACATATCTTAGCACAATCTCAGCGCTCAATCGTGAAAATATCAGAGTTGCATTTCAAACTTAATTGTAATATCTTATTTTTGCTCTTTCCTTTGTACAAATCGGTATATAAACCCTGTACAACGAGGACAAAGGGGTTAGCAAATATTTTAGGATTGTTATTGTAAGCTCTCCCTTCACAAAGGAGGTATGTTAGGCCTCGCTTCCCTAGGGATTCAAGGTGCCAAAAAGTAATTCGATGGGAAAGGAGATCCCAGAGACCACCTCAATATTTTAATGACCTAATGGAGCTGCACTGGTGTGTGACTTGGCAAAGTATCGCCGCTTCGCATCACATTGGTAGGGGATGCTAAGAGGTGGTACAAAAGAACTTAAGGCGAACTCTAATAATTCTTGGTAACAATTCTCCTCGCTAGTCACCTTAGCCAGAAACTCGCCAAGAAGAGCCCCAGACAGGCGATAGGATCACCCAACAAACAAGCAAAGAGGCCAAGACTACAATGACCTAGACTAAACAGGTCCCAAAAAAGACAGGGAACAGATACACTACGGGGACGGCAACCTTTCCCACTGTACCGAATATACCCTCCTCATGCAGACATAGCTCAAATAATGAAGTCTCCCGTGAGGCTAAGAGACTACTCGCTCCAAAAATAATGAAGAGGGCTCCAAGTAGAAGAGTCTGACAAAATATTGTCGATACCACCAGAACATCGGGCACAACACCAATTAGTGTCGGGCTTTAAAGGACGCCATCAAAGATCTGATTTGAAGGGTCACTTAAAAGAATTTGTTAAGGAGGCGCCAGCTTACGAAAGTACTGGCAAGCAGAATAACCAAATCTAGCAAGCCCCAGCCAATGATAACAACGAAATCCTGGTAGGCATGATCTACGGGGGTCCAAACGTTATAGGGAGCTTAAGGCACTCTCACGAGTAATATGCTCGAGAGGCTAGAACAGACTTGGTCCCCCGAGTACTGTGTTGTGAACAGAAGCTGTCGAAACGGCCCAAACAAGAGAGTGAGGTGATATGATTCACAGTGGAAGAGTGTGAAGAATCTCCTTGCCATAATCATGATGCAATTGTAATTATAGCCAGGATCGATAATGCTAGAGTACTAAGGATGATGGTCAATGATGGCAGTGCAGCGAACATCATTTTCTTGGGAGCTTTCTGAGAAATGAGGTTCACAGAGAGAGACTTGAGGGCTTGCCCATCGTCGCTCTATGGATTAACTAGGGATAGCCTAGTCCCCAAGGGAACGATAAACCTGCCCATGACCCTGGGGGCAGAACCCAAAATCAAGATGGTGACGGCAGAATTCTTAGTGGTAGACTGCCCAACCACATAAAATGTCATCCTCAGAAGACTGATCCTAGATGATCTGAGTGCAGTCACTTTAGTGTGCTGTCAATCAATGAGGTTCCCAACTCGAGGTGGGGTCGTGACGATTAGAAGCTGTAGGAAAGAATCTTGAAAATGTTACAAACGGGCCATTAATGTTGCACTAAAATGGTCATTCCCGAGAACCATGGTCATTATAAAGTCCGAGCCAAACCCTGAACCTCAGGATATCATATATCCTTACATCCATAAAGAAGAGCCCATACTAGGGCCAACAATAGAGCTGCGAGAAATATCTGTCAACGAGGAAGATATAACTGGATGGATAAAATAATTGCCTACCTAAAAGATGGAATAGGGCTTGAAGGAAGAAGTGAAGCCAAAACACTTCGAGCAAAGTCAGCTTGATACATGCTCATCAACAACAAGTTATATAAGTGCGGGTGTAATTCATCGCTCTTGTGGTGCGTTGACCATGAAGATGTAGACTATGTTTTGAGAGAGATCCACAAAGGCATCTGTAGGAACCATGCAGGGGGTAGATCTCTAGCATACAAGGTGCTTCGTCAGGGCTATTACTGGCCAGTAATCTTTGACGATACAACAAATTATGTGCGTAGGTGAGACAAATGCCAAATATTTTCAGATGTTCTATGAACTCCACCCCAAGAGTTGACTACTTTGACAAGCTCATGGTCATTTGCAATTTTAGGCATCAACCTGATAAGCCCTATGCCAGAAAGGAAATGGGTAGTTAAGTTTGCATTGGTTGTAGTGGACTACTGGTAGAAGTCAAGCTGTTAGTTGCCATCACATCAAACAAGCTAAAAGATTTCATTTACAAAAAACATCATTTGTAAATTCAGAATGTGAGCAGGCTTAGATCGCTCCAAGCTTTAAATCACAGTCCTAGCTCTTCAGCACCTGATACACCAGCATATTCGAGCTTTCAGTTTGAGACTACAACCTATAGTGCGACAAACCATTCAACCAAGACATGAGTTTTTGAAGCGCGATATACTCCAAAAACTGGGGGGCTTCTATTATGGTAAATCACATTGACCTCAACACCACCAATAGTAATGAGCTGCCAGTCTCATCAATCAAAGTTTAGCAAGAGTTAAAAGAACAATAATCTAAACTGTCAAGACCAAACCGACTTAAGAGCATTTATATCACCATATCCCATTTTAAGATAAGGATAAGGAGTGGTCCCCACGCGTCAAGACAATTTGCGAAAACACTCGTTACATTGACCTAAAGGTATAAATGGACACCTCTTTTTCATGAAAAGAGAGGCTAGGCATATGAGAGCTGAGTAACATTCAAGTTTCAACCATTATTTTTTTCTGTAAATAAAGCATATTAATTTTTGTATGTTATTGGCGATATCAGAAAAATATTCAAAATAAATAAATAACAATAGATGTAGGATTCACTTTAAGTTCGAACCACTATAAAAATCTTTTGTTCAATCTTTTATTATGTTTCTTCAAATATATCACCATTTATAATCAAAACTCCCATAATCAATCATGTATAATTTCTAAGATTCTTATATTTTATATGTATAGATCATTAGTATCAAATCACACATCACAGTTATTTTGATGCTATAAAACTTTACATATATTTTTCATGTAAAAACATTTGTTGATGATAAATATAAAATTAATTTTTTTATCTATTTATTAAGATGATTTTATCTAGTACAATAAATGAAGATGCTATGCTTAATGTCAGACCTGTACATGTATCATAAGAGTTTCGTGGGATATTTTGATGATTTTCTTTCACTTTATATTTATTATTGTCAGAAAACTTCAACCAAACAACCACAAGCTTTAATTCTAGGCCTCTTGTTTTACACGTAGCATTGGACCATTCCTGTTTCAAGCATTTGTTGTCTTTTTTCAACATCATTTAATGTTCTGAGTAGAGAGTGGTAGAAATATTCTTCTTTTACACATTTTTCTTTTCACTCTTTCACTTATCATTTCGCACGTATACAAGAGTTAAGAGACAAAAGAAAGAAACTAATAAATGCTCCCTTTATTTTTTTTTTTTTTTGTTTTTGTTTTGTCTGGATTTATACGTATCCTCGCTAGCACTACATAGGCTTGACACGTGACACTCAATTTATGATTTGATGCACAATAATAAGGAAAGAGAAGTTTTTGTATAAGAGGCAGAGTATTGTTAATAAAAAATAGATTGATTTTCTCTCCCATTTTATCTCATTTTCTAATCTGCCAAACACGCTCTACTTTCTTTCGTTTTTGACAAATATCTCCTATGAAGTTAATCATCTTCAATTAGGATATTGAAGAGTGGTATGAGATCTTTTATTCAAATTATCCAAGTAACTAAGATAAGAAAATATTACGGAAACTTCAATTAGGAGTACAGTTACACAAAAAATTAATAATGGAAACTATTTAATGCAAATTGATGGGACAATATCTCATGTTTACCTTATTACCTGCATTAATTTGTTTAATTTATCTTTAATTTTAAATCAATGCAATTTATCATGACACATAAATTTGTATAAATGAGGTTGTATAAAAAATTTGTACATTCTTCATTAGTTGATGCGTGTGTGTGATTTTTTCTTCAAGCTCGAGATTGCGATGTTATAGCTCATTAGAACAGCTCGACTCAATTGATTGTCTGACCCAGCATAAGCTGTGAGTTGTAGCTCAACTTAGCACAAGCTAGTCGCGACCAATCCTTACAGTTGTTCAACCAGCTCATAGATAATCCAGATCCCAGGTATCTCGAAAGGGATCAGATCGATGAACAATCTGCAATCTCAGCGCTAATCGTGAAAATATCAGAGTTGCATTTCAAACTTAATTGTAATCTTTATTTTGCTCTTTCCTTTGTACAAATCGTATATAAACCCTGTACAACGAGGACAAAGGGGTTAGCAAATTATTTTAGGATTGTTATTGTAAGCTCTCCTTCACAAAGGAGGTATGTTAGGCCTCGCTTCCCTAGGATTCAAGGTGCCAAAAAGTAAGTTTCGATGGGAAAGGATCCCAGAGACCACCTCATATTTCAATGACCTATGGAGCTGCACTAGGTGTGTGACTTGGCAAAGTATCGCCGCTCTCGGTCACATTGGTAGGGAGCTAAGAGGTGGTACAAAAGACTTAAGGCGAACCAATAAATCTTGGTAACAATTCTCCTCGCTAGTCACCTTAGCCAGAAACTCCCAAGAAGAGCCCCAGACAGGCGATATGAGATCACCAACAAAACAAGCAAAGAGGCCAAGACTACAATGACCTAGACTAAAACAGGTCCAAAAAAGACAGGAAAGATAAATACGGGGAAGGCAACCTTTCCCACTGTATACAGAAATACCCTCCTCATGCAAGCATAGCTCAAATATGAAGTCTCCCGTGAGCTTAGAACTACCGCTCCAAAAAATGAAGAGGGCTCCAAGTAGAAGAGTCTGACAAATATTGTCGAGATCCACCAGAACATCGGGCACACACCAAGAGTGTCGGCTTTAAAAGACGCCATCAAAGATCTGATTTGAAGGGGTCACAATTCTTCAGCAAATTCCAGTTTCTTTTCACTTTATCAAATACGAAAATCTGAGTAGGATAAATTCTGAATCTGGCAATATGGTAAACACAAGATTGTAGCCCTTCTAGTAAGCTTTCTGACGGTCTAAGAATCATCCAAATCCAAGGTCTATAGCTCAAGTTATTGTCAAAATACTTAAACCTATTCTAGATCAGAACTCTCAGATTCTGTGGCCAGATCTCTCAGATCACACGCATCAGAGCTCTCAAATCACGTGCCTAGATTGCTCAAATCGCGCACATCAAATCTCCTAGATTGTGTGACTAGATCGCTCAGATCGTGTGCATCAGACCTCTTAGATCGCGAAGCTCTCTGATTGCACGGATCAGATCTCTCAGATTGGGCGCATCAGATCACTCAGACCGGGCGCATAAGATCTCCCAGATTGCTCAGATCTCACGCATCAGATCTCTCAGATCGCATGGCCAGATAGCTTAGATCACTCACATCAGATCTCTCAAATCGCATAGCTAGATCGCTCAGATCTCTCAGATCGCGCGCATCAGAACTCTTAGGTCACACATATCAGATCTCTCAGATTGCTCAAATTGCATGCATCAGGTCTCTCAGATTGTATGATCAGATCTCTCAGATTGGCGGCTAGATCGCTCATATCGTGTGCATCAGAGCTCTTAGATTGTACACATCAGAACTCTCAGATAGCGCGCATCAGATCTCTCAAATTGGCACTCAGATCTCTCATATCAGATCGAGCACCTAAGCTATCGAGCTCCTGAGCACTCTAGCTCCCAAACTATCGAGCTCTCAAAGTGCTTAGATCACGCGTTCAAGATCATTCACATCACGCGTTCAAGATCATTTAGATTAAGCTTTTGAGCGGCCAGTTCGTGCTTCCAAGCACCCAGATTGCACTTCCGAGCAACCAGATCGTGCTTTCGAGCAACCAAATCACATGCTTCCAATCTTCCAGATCATGTTTCCGAGCGCTCAGATCGCTAAGGTCATTCAAACCTTATGTTCTCATATTAACCTCTGCGTTTTCTGATCGAGCTCCTTGTGTTCTCAGATCAAGCCCTGTGTTTTCTAATCAAACTCCTTGTGCTCTCAGATCAAGTTCCGCACTTTCTGATCGAACTCTTTGTGCTATATGTTTTCTGATCGAAGTTTTTCTATTCTTAGATCAAGCCAACACTTTTTTATCAAACTTCTTCTATTCTCAAATCCAACCCCGCGCTTTCAAATTGAACTATTTGTGTTATCAAATCAAGTTCCACCCTTTCTAATAGAACTCCTTATACTCTCTAATCAAACTCCTTATACTCTGTGATCAAGCTCATAAGCTCGCTTATTTGCTTGAGGTCGTGTGCATTAGATCATTCTGATCGGTTAGATCGCGAGCACATATCAAGCTCCTTAAGATCTCAGATCATGCGGTCCAGATCAAGCTCCTCATCTTGAGATCATGCGTTTCAGATCGTTCAGATTGCACGTTCCAAGCTCTTAGATCGAGCCCCTATCAAATCATGATCGGCTCCTAGCTCTCAAATCGCAATCAACTCTCAGCTTTGAGATTGCGAACAACCCCAGATCGTGTTCTCAACTCTCAGTTCTTAGATTGCGATTAGCTATTAGCGTCAAAAAAGACGTGTAGAAAACTTAAAACAGCCTCAAAATAGTGAATTTTGGGCCCAAAAATGAACCCAATGGGTTTCTCGATTTCCACGACATAGAGCTCGAAACTAGCTTTCCGTTGATATCTTATGGGCTCTAAAACTCCTCCTAAATAAAAAGTTATGGCTATTTTAAGTTGACATGTTCGTTTCAGAGGTCTGTTTCGGCTTTTGACGTTAACTCTTTCCAGGAATTCATCTACTAGACATTTTATGTCAGTTATCAAATTGTGATCAGCTTCAGATCNGCACATAAGATCTCCCAGATTGCTCAGATCTCACGCATCAGATCTCTCAGATCGCATGGCCAGATAGCTTAGATCACTCACATCAGATCTCTCAAATCGCATAGCTAGATTGCTCAGATCTCTCAGATCGCGCGCATCAGAACTCTTAGGTCACACATATCAGATCTCTTAGATTGCTCAAATTGCATGCATCAGGTCTCTCAGATTGCATGATCAGATCTCTCAGATTGGCGGCTAGATCGCTCATATCGTGTGCATCAGAGCTCTTAGATCATACACATCAGAACTCTCAGATAGCGCGCATCAGATCTCTCAAATTGGCGCTCAGATCTCTCATATCAGATCGAGCACCTAAGCTATCGAGCTCCTGAGCACTTTAGCTCCCAAACTATCGAGCTCTCAAAGTGCTTAGATCACGCGTTCAAGATCATTCACATCACGCATTCAAGATCATTTAGATCAAGCTTTTGAGCGGCCAGTTCTAAGCACCCAGATTGCACTTCCGAGCAACCAGATCGTGCTTCCGAGCAACCAAATCACGTGCTTCCAATCTCCCAGATCATGTTTCCGAGCGCTCAGATCGCTAAGGTCATTCAAACCTTATGTTCTCATATTAACCTCCGCGTTTTCGGATCAAGCTCCTTGTGTTCTCAGATCAAGCCCTGTGTTTTCTAATCAAACTCTTTGTGCTCTCAGATCAAGTTCCGCACTTTCTGATCGAACTCTTTGTGCTATATGTTTTCTGATCGAAGTTTTTCTATTCTTAGATCAAGCCAACACTTTTTTTATCAAACTTCTTCTATTCTCAAATCCAACCCCGCGCTTTCAAATTGAACTATTTGTGTTCTCAAATCAAGTTCCACCCTTTCTAATAGAACTCCTTATACTCTCTAATCAATCTCCTTATACTCTGTGATTGAGCTTATAAGCTCGCTTATTTGCTTGAGGTCGTGTGCATTAGATCATTCTGATCGGTTAGATCGTCAGCACATATCAAGCTCCTTAAGATCTCAGATCATGCGGTCCAGATCAAGCTCCTCATCTTGAGATCACGCGTTTCAGATCGTTCAAATTGCACGTTTCAAGCTCTTAGATCGAGCCCCTATCAGATCATGATCGGCTCCTAGCTCTCAAATCGCAATCAACTCTCAGCTTTGAGATTGCGAACAACCCCATATCGTGTTCTCAACTCTCAGTTCTCAGATCGCGATTAGCTATTAGCATCAAAAAAGACGTGTAGAAAACTTAAAACAGCCTCGAAATAGTGAATTTTGGGCCCAAAAATGAACCCAATGGGTTTCTCGATTTCCACGACATAGAGCTCGAAACCAGCTTTCCGTTGATATCTTATGGGCTCTAAAACTCCTCCTAAATAAAAAGTTATGGCTATTTTAAGTTGACATGTTCGTTTCAGAGGTCTGTTTCGGCTTTTTACGTTAACTGTTTTCTAGGAATTCATCTACTAGACATTTTATGTCAGTTATCAAATTGTGATCAGCTTCAGATCACTCCAAGCTTTCAAATCACAGTCCTAGCTCTCAGCACCTGATCCACACAAGCATAATTCGAGCTCTTCAGTTTGAGACTACAGCCTATAGTGCGACAACCATTCAAACCAGAGACATGAGTTTTTGAAGCGCGATTAGTACTAAAAAACTGGGGGCTTCATTAGGGTAAAATCACATTGACCTCAACACCACCAATAGTATGACTGCCAGTCTCATCAATCAAAGTTTAGCAAGAGTTAAAAGACAAAATAATCTTAACTGTCAAGACCAAACCGACTTAAGAGCATTTTATCAACCATATCCCATTTTAAGATAAGGATAAGGAGTGGTCCCCACGCGTCAAGACAATTTGCGAAAACATCGTTACATTGACCTCAAAGGATAAATGGACACCTCTTTTTCATGAAAAGAGAGGCTAGGCATCTGAGAGCTGAGTACACATCATAGTTTCAACCATTATTTTTTTCTGTAAATAAAGCATTACTAATTTTTGTTTTTTACTGGCGAATCAGAAAAATATTCAAAAATAATAAAATAACAATAGATGTAGGATTCACTTAAGTATCCGAACCACATAAAAATCTCTTTTGTCAATCTTTTTTTATGTTCTTCAAACGTATATCACCATTCTACTATAATCAACTCCCATAATCAATTACGTATAATTTCTAAGATTTCTTAATATTATATGTATGAGATCATTAGTATCAAAATCACACATCAACAGTTATTTTGATGCATATAAACTTATAAACATATATTTTTCATGTAAAAACATTTGTTGATTGATAAATAATAATAATTTTTTACTATTTATTAAGATGATTTTATCTAGTACAATAAATGAAGATGCTATGCTTAATGTCAGACCTGTACATGTATCATAGAGTTTCGTGGGATATTTGATGATTTTCTTTCACTTATTATTATTATTTAGTCAGAAAACTTCAACCAAACACCACCAAGCTTTAATTCTAGGGCCCTCTGTTTTACACGTAGCATTGGACCATTCCTGCTTTCAAGCATTGTTTGTCTTTTTTCAACATCTATTAATGTTCTGAGTAGAGAGTGGTAGAAATATTCTTCTTTACACAATTTTTCTTTTCACTCTTCACTTATCATTTCGCACGTATACAAGAGTTAAGAGACAAAAGAAAGAACTAATAAATGCTCCCTTTATTTTTTTTTTTTTGTTTTTTTTGTTTTGTCGGATTTATACGTATCCTCGCATAGCACTAAATGGCTTGACACGTGACACAATATATATTCATGATTTGATCCAATAATAAGGAAAGAGAGTTTTTGTATAAGAGGCAGAGTATTGTTAAAAAAAATAGATTGTTTTCTCTCCCATTTTTACTCATTTTCTAATCTGCAAACACGCTCTACTTCTTCGGTTTGACAAATATCTCCTATGAAGATCTAATCATCTTCAATTAGGATATTGAAGAGTGGTATGAGATCTTTTATTCTAAATTATCCAATGTAACTAAGCATAAGAAAATATTACGGAAACTTCAATTAGGAGTACAGTTACACAAAGAAATTAATAATGGAAACTATTTAATGCAAATTGATGGGACAATATCTCATGTTTACCTTATTACCTGCATTAATTTGTTTAATTTATCTTTAATTTTAAATCAATGCAATTATATCATGACACATAAATTTGTATAAATGAGGTTGTATAAAAAATTTGTACATATTCTTCAATTAGTATGATGCTGTGTGTGATTTTTTCTTCAAGCTCGAAGAATTGCGATGTTATAGCTCAATTTAGAACCAGCTCGACTCAATTGATTGTCTGACCCAGCATAAGCTCGTTGAGTTGTAGCTCAACTTAGCACAAGCTAGTCGCGACCAATCCTTACAGTTGTTCAACCAGCTCATAGATAACTCCAGATCCCAGGTATCTCGAAAGGGATCAGATCGACAACAATCTTAGCACAATCTCAGCGCTCAATCGTGAAAATATCAGAGTTGCATTTCAAACTTAATTGTAATATCTTATTTTTGCTCTTTCCTTTGTACAAAATCGGTATATAAACCCTGTACAACGAGGACAAAGGGGTTAGCAAATTATTTTAGGATTGTTATTGTAAGCTCTCCCTTCACAAAGGAGGTCTGTTAGGCCTCGCTTCCCTAGGGATTCAAGGTGCCAAAAAGTAAGTTCGATGGGAAAGGAGATCCCAGAGACCACCTCAATATTTTCAATGACCTAATGGAGCTGCACTAGGTGTGTGACTTGGCAAAGTATCGCCGCTTCGCGGTCACATTGGTAGAGGAAGCTAAGAGGTGGTACAAAAGACTTAAGGCGAACTCTAATAATTCTTGGTAACAATTCTCCTCGCTAGTCACCTTAGCCAGAAACTCGCCAAGAAGAGCCCCAGACAGGCGATATGATCACCCAACAAACAAGCAAAGAGGCCAAGACTACAATGACCTAGACTAAAACAGGTCCCAAAAAAGACAGGGAATAGATAACTACGGGGACAGGCAACCTTTCCCATTGTATACAGAATATACCCTCCTCATGCAAGACATAGCTCAAATATATGAAGTCTCCCGTGAGACTATGATACTACTCGCTCCAAAAATAATGAAGAGGGCTCCAAGTAGAAGAGTCTGACAAAAATATTGTCGATACCACCAGAACATCGGGCACAACACCAATGAGTGTTGGGCTTTAAAGGACGCCATCAAAGATCTGATTTGAAGGGGTCACTTAAAAGAATTTGTTAAGGAGGCGCCAGCTTACGAAAGTACTGGCAAGCAGAATAACCAAATCTAGCAAGCCCCAGCCAATGATAACAACGAAATCCTAGTAGGCATGATCTACGGGGGTCCCAACATTATAGGGAGCTTAAGGCACTCTCGCGAGTAATATGCTCGAGAGGTTAGAACAGACTTGGTCCCCCGAGTATTGTGTTATGAACAGAAGCTGTCGAAACGGCCCAAACAAGAGAGTGAGGTGATAGGATTCACAGTGGAAGAGTGTGAAGAATCTCCTTGCCATAATCATGATGCAATTGTAATTATAGCCAGGATCGATAATGCCAGAGTACTAAGGATGATGGTCAATAATGGCAGTACAGCGAACATCATCTTCTTGGGAGCTTTCTGAGAAATGAGGTTCACAGAGAGAGACTTGAGGGCTTGCCCATCGTCGCTCTATGGATTAACTGGGGATGGCCTAGTCCCCAAGGGAACGATCAACCTGCCCATGACCCTAGGGGCAGAACCCAAAATCAAGATGGTGACGGTAGAATTCTTAGTGGTAGACTGCCCAACCACATAAAATGTCATCCTCAGAAGACAGATCCTAGATGATCTGAGTGCAGTCACTTTAATGTGCTGTCAATCAATGAGGTTCCCAACTTGAGGTGGGGTCGTGACGATCAGAAGCTGTAGGAAAGAATCTCAAAAATGTTACAACCGGGCCATTAATGTTGCACTAAAATGGTCATTCCCGAGAACCATGGTCATTATAAAGTCCGAGCCAAACCCTGAACCTCAGGATATCATAGATCCTTACATCCATAAAGAAGAGCCCGTACTAGGGCCAACAATAGAGCTGCAAGAAATATCTGTCAACGAGGAAGATATAACTGGATGGATAAAATAATTGCCTACCTAAAAGATGGAATAGGGCTTGAAGGAAGAAGTGAAGCCAAAACACTCCGAGCAAAGTCAGCTTGTCACATGCTCATCAACAACAAGTTGTATAAGTGCGGGTGTAATTCATCGCTCTTGTGGTGCGTTGACCATAAAGATGCAGAGTATGTTTTGAGAGAGATCCACAAAGGCATCTGTAGGAACCATGCAGGGGGTAGATCTCTAGCATACAAGGTGCTTCGTCAGGACTATTACTGGCTAGTAGTCTTTGACGATACAACAAATTATGTGCGTAGGTGAGACAAATGCCAAATATTTTCAGATGTTCTATGAACTCCACTCCAAGAGTTGACTACTTTGACAAGCCCATGGTCATTTGCAATTTTGGGCATCAACCTGATAAGCCCTATGCCAGAAGGGAAATGGGCAGTTAAGTTTGCGTTGGTTGCAGTGGACTACTAGTAGAAGTCGGGCTGTTAGTTGCCATCACATCAAACAAGCTAAAAGATTTCATTTACAAAAAACATCATTTGTAAATTCAGAATTCCCTATACAGTAATAACAAACAATGGGAGATAGTTTAACAGTGAATATTGTTGGAGTAGGTGCCCTAGAGCCAATCAATTATTGTAGAATTGACTCTTTGTAATAATGTTCATTAATCAATAATAAAAGACATCTTATTCTATATCGCGTAAATCATTATTATTGCAATCTGTGTTGATATATGTCCTTAGAATGGTAGAACCGTGATGAGGGTATCAAGTGTTTCAAATCTTGATAGTGAGAACCCTATGAGCACATATGGTGGCCATTCTGGAAACGTCCATAGCCGCAGTATTATTCTAAAGTAAGGGCACAGATAATACGGTAAGGCTATCATAGTGTTGAATGACCCTGTCGAAAGGCAGTGACTGATCTCACTTGTCAAGGTTGTTTGGTGACAACCTGGTGCAACACATGGGTGCTTGTTGTAGGCGATTACACCGCAGCAAGTTCACTGGACTGACCCACCAGAGGATTCCATATGGATGGTAACCCCAGTGTCTATGAAACAAATCCTCTAACGAATGGTGGTGCATGTGATCCTTAGACTTGAGATCACCGGAGTGCCTTGTGCACCGATTGGTGTAGTTTGACACTAGCCTAACGTAGTTCTTTTCAGAGCTGTCAATACGATGGTGATTAGCTGCATCAAGGAGTGTATCAAGACTATGGTGGATTGACAGAGGATTCATCACTCCCGGGTATGGGAGAAAGTTATCTCACGGCGCAATTCAGTATATGGCAATGACACTAAAACTGTGGCCACAGTGGGATTGAGTTGTTGCTCTATCCAGTTTATAATACGGGTCATTGGTCCAGAAACTGAATAAATAATATCGAGAGTAACCGAAGGTTGACACTATTTCTATGCCTTCGTCTCGTCGAGATAACGTATGATGAAAGGATCGAATTGCACGGTAACCATATCGTTGACAGGTAGCTACTTTGCTGAATCCGAATCTATCGGGTGGCCATGATGCCTTGCTAGGGGCCAATCTTGGTCTGTGTATTAGTGAGACGATTAATTGGTGTTAATCGCAATACTATACACTGCCGATATGATGAGGAGCCTAAGGGTCACACACATAGAAGACAATTTAAGATGCAAGAAGAAAGAAGGGCGTTTTCGTCTTTTAAGGCGAAAGGGTATTTTGGTAATTTCACAGTGCAATTAAATTTGCTGAGGTCGTAGCCTTTATTTAATTTGTTAGAAAAATTAAATAAGTGAAATTACATTTAAATGTGTGTTCGCACATATTTAAATATATTATCATTTTTGTTAAATGTTAATATATATATATATTAATTGATTTTAATTGAAATAATGATGGAAATTAAAATAAATCAAATTAGGAGTGTTTGGCAACATGGGGCGTTTGGGTTGAAGCCTAAGCCTATTCCGTATGGGACTAGGGCAAATTGTTTTTACTATAAAAAGAAAAGTGTGTTAATTAAATGTGTGAGAGATTTTTTCTTTGAAAAATAAAAAACACACAGCCCCAATTATACACTCCCACGGCAGAAAGGTTTTGGCCTAAAAAAATCAATTGAATTGATTTTACTTTCTTCTTAATCTTGAAGCCAAAGAGGATCTAGCAAATCCCTCTTTGGTTCTTTTTGAGATTGTCTTCGTGTGAACTACGTGGGTTCGATCCTACATTTGGATCGGTAGCAAAACGTTCAAAGACAATCATAGTGGAGCCTCCAAACGTGCGTATGGTTTCTAAACACATATTATTAATTTATGTAGATTTTATTTAATATAAATTGTAAAATCATACCCTTGATCTTGGCTCATGTAAACGATCCTGTTATATTATAATTTTTGTTTCCGCTACGTATACGGGACCGTTTACTAACAAATATTTCAAAACTTTCTGCGAACGACTTGGTATCAAGAAGAGCTTCATCGCTATTTATCGGCCTCAAGCCAACAGTCAAATAGAGGCTATAAACAAAGTGATCAAGCACACCATTGAGAAGAATTTCAACGCCCTAAAGGGAAGATGGCTTAAGAATCACCCGAGGCTATATGGTCTTATAGAACGACAGTTAGAAGCTCGACAGGAGAAACCCCATTCTTCTATCATACGGGTGTGAAGTAATGGCCCCATTCGAAGTAAAAATTAGTTCGTTCTAGAGGGAGGTCTTCAATGAAGAAGTAAACGAAAATTTTCTTTGACTGAGGCTAGACCTGATTGAAGAATACCGAGCCAAGTCTTAACTAAGGCTTGCCTCGTACTAGTAGTGAGCCAGATGATACTTCAATTCCAAAGTCAAGAATAGGGACTTGAAGTAGGAGACCTGGTCCTCAGAAAGGTTGTCCAAGGACACAAAACCCAAACTTGGGGGCACTTGGGCCCAAATGGGAAGGTCCATTCAAGGTCTCTGAAAAGCTCGCACTAGGAACCTTCCACCTAGAACACCTCAATGGTGAAACCGTACTGCAAGCATGGAAAGCCGAGAATTTGTGGAGATATTACCAATAAGCTGCTCGGGTTCTAATAATGATTTGTTTTCTCTCATATATCTGTTGTAAAGTCATCTATGGCCAAAATATTATCAATAAAAAGAGGTATTATTCATGAACTTTAATTTGTTCTTCATTTTTTGTTTATTTATATGTTGTTCGTCATTTATTATCTTTTGTTTCAAAAATCGCTACCTACATGATTGCATCCAAAAACTCAGAGTCAAGAGTTCGGAGAAAAGGCAGCTTAGCTAGATAAGCCACGCCAAAATCCAACTCATTAAGGATGAAATTTCTCAAATCGACGAAGTTACACTTGAAAAAATTCAAGTAAAACACGTCAAAGGAAAATCGGTCATAACCCAACGGCTAAAACTTGAGATGAGCAATCAGTCCAAACTCAAAGTTGTTGCACAAGATTTTCTTATATGCATTCGAAAAGTTCCTCAAAAAGTGAGCTACGTGTAACTTGGAGTAAATTTAAATTGTTCATGATAACTCTGATTAGGACGATCAAAGCGACTTTGTAGAAATTAAAAATTGCTCGATAGATATATGCAAAAAATGCCTTTCATTAAGTGTAAAGTTTAGTTACAAACTAAACTAGAAAAAAAAAGATACATAAAAAGAAAAATTTCTAAGTAGTTGGAGGAATGGGGGCATCATTGCCAACAGGATCAGGGAGATCGTTGCCAATCTAGGCAGATGGATCATCGACAACAAGAGTCCTGGTAGCCTCTCAAGGTTGGGAGCGGAGACGTCCTGTTAGAGTAGGTGCCCTAGAGCCAATCAAATATTGTAGAATTGACTCTTTATAATAATGTTCATTAATCAATAAAAGGCATTTTATTCTATATTGTGTAAATCATAATGGTATGTATTGATATATGTCTTTAGGATGGTAGAACCATGATGATGATATTAAGTGTTTCAAATCTTGATAGTAAGAACCCTATGATCACATATGGTGACCATTCTAGAAATGTTCGTAGGCCCAATATTATTTTGACCGGGGACACAAATAATACGGTAAGGCTATCATAGTGTTGAACAACCCTATAGAAAGATAGTGAGTGATCTCGCTTGTCAAGGTTGTTTGCTGACAACCTGGTGCAGCACATGGGTGCTTACTATAGGCAAGTTCATCAGACGAACCCACCAGAGGATCTATATAGATGGTAACCCTAGTATCTATGGAACAAATTCTCTAGCGAATACTTGTGCATGTGGTCCTTAGACTTGAGATCACCAAAGCGCCTTGTGCACCGATTGGTATAGTTTGACACTAGCCCAACGTAAGAGTGTATCAAGACTCTAAGGTGGATCGACAAAGGATTCATCACTCATGAGTACGGCAGAAGTTATCTCACGGCGTAATTCAGTGAATGACAATGACACTAAAGATGTTGCCACAGTGGGATTAAGTTGTTGCTCAATCCAATTTATTATTCCGTTCATTGGTCCAATAGCTGAATACAAATATATTGAGGATAACTGAGGTTGACACTATTTATGTGCCTCAACCTTGATGAGATAATAGATGATGAAAGGATTTGATTGCACGGTAACCATATCATTGATAGGTAGCTATTTTACTGAATCTAAATCCATCGGGTGGCCATGATGCTTTGCTTGGGGCCAACCTTGGTCTGTGTGTAGTTAGACGATTGATTGATGTCAATCAGAATACTACTCATTGCCGATTTGATAAGGAGCTTACGGGTCACACACTTAGGAGACAATTTAAGGGTGATAAATTTTGGAAGGGTATATTCGTCTTTTAGACAAATGGGCATATTGGCAATTTTGTTGTATAATTTAATTTACTGAGGTTATAGCCTATGTCCAACTTTATTATTGGAGTAACTTAGCAAAATTATAAATTTAATTATCAGAGTTAATATTAATATTTAATTAAATAACTAAATAAGGGTTAATAAGCAATTATACCTAAAGTTTGGGTTGTTGCTAAACTTGAGGGGTGGAAGAGATATTTGCTCCATTATTTAAAGAAAGCAAAGTAGTTTTCACATATAATTTCATTCCAACCGTGGGAGATAAATTTCGAAGAAAAAATTTCTCTCTTCTTCTTTACACTCAATCTCAAAATACAATCCTTAAAGCCAAGAATTAATTCTAGCAAATTAATCTTGGTCATTGATGTACTGTCTTTCTGTGGACACGTGAGTTTGATTCCATTCTCGAATCGGTAGCGAATCACATTCAAAGACTCTGACGGAATTGTAATGCAAGTATAATCTATCCTTGTATGGATTTGTGTTATTTCAGTTTAAGCATAATATATATATATATATATATCAGACCCCGATCTTGGCAAAATTAACAGTAATCGATGGACAAAAATTTTGTTTTTTCGTTGCCTTTGTTCATCGATTTACAACAGTGGTATCAGAGCCTAGGGTCTTGATTGTATATATTTTAGCTATGTTTTGTCACGCCGGGGCTATCCTCCATCTTGCCCTACTGCGGGCTCAGTGTCTTTCCCCACTCAGCCGACTCATAGGAATACTCCCCCCCCCCCCCCCCCCCCCCCCTTAAGGGTTTCTTTCGCCTTCCCACCACTCGAACCCAGACCAAGGGCTATATCATTTGGGAAGCATGGTGAGTACCATGGCTAGTGGGGAAGAGAAATCCCTTAATGGGGGAGAGTATTCCTATGAGTCCGGCTGAGTCGGAAAGCACCTGAGCCCCAGTAGGCAAGATGGAGATAGCCCCCGGTCGTGACAGTTTTTTATTGATTAACTGAATTGATTAAGAAAAATGCATGTTTGCTTTTCAATATGTTAAAATTGCTTAAATTGATTAATATATTACTGGGTTTATTGAGAATTTGCATTGGATCATTTTTGTAATACGTGCACATGTACAGTATTCTGACTGCGATTTATGCCACGCACATTGTTCTGTGTAGCGGCGTAAGTTTAGTAAGCCTGGAATACATAAATGCACCGTGGCAAAATAAAACTTTGCCACGACTGATTGCGGGATATGTTAGCGACTGAAACACACGCACTTGGCCGCGGCGAAATAAAACTTCGCCATGGCGTAATTAAGTAACGTGATAGCGCAATTGTGGTTTTAAGCCGCGGTTTATGAAACTTTGCCGTCGTGAAAGCATCGTAAAATCGCACAACGTGCAATGCGTCGTGGTGTAATAACTACGCCATGTCTTCAAAACGATGAAATAGCATGCCAAATCACAAAATTGGCGTGATCGCCCATGGCGTAATGAAACTACGCCACACACAAATACATAATCATGCGTGAGTTGCTAGTTTTGTGCCATGGCAAAATAAAATTTCGCCGCGATGCTATTGTTTCTGTTGCCGTCATGGCATAATAAAACTATGTCGCAGTGTGAATGCTGCTGTAACATTTTTTTGATATTGGATAAATGTGTAATTCTGCAAATTCAATAGGGTAATTTTATAAATCAACCCACCCAATTCAATTGATTTGTTTGGACGTAGAAGTAATTCTTGTTTTAAAAATTGCATGGTGCCCAATACGTGAGCCTTAGCCTATGGTGAATGTTTTAAAGTACATTTGTAGGTATGTTATTTAAATTTTTAAATGGGTCTACTGCCCCGCTTTCTCCTCTTCTTGATGTACATTCTCATCTCATCTTATTCCCCTCAAATGTAACTCAAGGTTTCTAAATTTATTGATGTAAATTAGTATAGTATTAATTTCACTGTAAATTTAGTATGATGTATTTTGTAGTGTACTTGAGATGGAGCAGAATGAAGCGATCATACTTAAAGACTCAAGATATTTATTATAGATCCCTAGGTGACCCACTGATTCCTTTAGGCTTGAGGAAACCAATTTTAGTTAGGCCATGTATCGACACGTCCTTAAATGCTTAAATGCATGGTAAGGGTGTTATGTCATGGCTATAACATGCTAATAAAGATAAAACTGGTGAGACTTAAAATAAAACCCAAAATAAAGTATATTAATCCGTACGCCTTCCATGATCATGACTTTAATCAAACTACTGTTGTTGAAACTTTGTTTGCCAAAGCAAAGGGTACACTTCTACCAGTGGGAGGTTAAACCTCATTGGAGTTTTCCTTAATGGTGATGGGTTGACTTAAAATGACGTGTTTTGCTTTTTCGCCAAAGCGAAGGTTGATAAGCACGTCATAGCATAGTAGAGAAGTACGTTTGTTGTTTGTATGGTGTGACATGTAGTGTATTCTCAGTCCACTCTCTAATACTGAGAATCACACTTTAGATGATGGCTTCGGCCATTGATTGTGTGATTGGCTTATTGGCTTGCTTCACATTTGAGGTTGGTAGTGAGAGCTATCAACTGGTGGATTAAGTTTGTTGACCTACCTAATTAACCCATTTTGGCTTGTTTACCAAGCGAAGGTTTGACATGGGCTAGATGGGATCTCGTCCACTAGGAAAGCCAACAAGCTTTCTTGAGTTAATAGTGAGGCTATTGGCTTGAGGAAAATAGTGGCAACGTTTTTAATAAAAGACCATATTAAATAATAATGAACATATAATGACTTTTCTTTTCTACATTTGTAGATTCACCAAATTGAGCAATATTAACCTGCAACAAATAATCGAGAAAGAAATTGGCTGATGGATCTAATTTCTTAGACTGGTACCAAATCTTTGGATTGTCTGAAGTTCAAAAAGAAATTGTATATCCTTGAAAAGCCTTAATGGCCAAGCCTGATCCTGATGCCACTCAGGAAGTAAAGGATACTTACCAAAATTCCTTGATGAAGCTGATGTTGTTCAATGCCTTATTTAGCATCAATGACTCCTAGGTCAAAACAGCATGAGAATATTCGTTACTACCATTTCTCACCTTAATGAGCTTTTCGAAGGAAGTGCTTAACATGAGAGGTATAAGGTGTTGAGTGCACTATTTAGAGTCTTTGATTGAGGGAGCCAAAGTTGATTCTCATGTGTCTCAAAATGATTGAGTATATGGAGAGGCTTGAGACTTTGCGGTTTGGGTTGGATGCTGACTTGTAAGTGGATTTAATTCGTAGTCTCTATCAATTCTTTTCACTATTCATTGAACTCATATGAACATGATGGTGAAATCCCTATCAAAGCTTCTGAACATGCTAGGACGTGCAGTAAGACATGAAAATGTCCAAGCCTATTTTACTTGTTGTTGCCAGTAAAAGAAAGGGTAAGGCAAGGGAAAGGCCAAGGCCAATCCCAAGCCCTAGCCTGAAAGACAGGATACGCTCAACCTAAGGGTGGCGTTGGGAAAGGTGGAAGTAGTCTACTTCTATTGTGGCAACTTGGCCACTAGAGGACAGCAAGGCTTTCCTTGCTAACAAGAAGAAGTCAAACACTTCGACTTTAGGTATTTCATGATTGAGATAACTTCTCTCCTTCAACATCTTGGGTCATTGAGACAGGATGTGGTTACTCACATTTGAATTGATGTGTAGGGACTAAGGCGAGTTGATCACTCACCAAGGGAGAGTGGACCTATGAGTTGGAAATAGAGCACATGTGGCTGCATTGGCTGTAGGAACTTATTATTTATCTTTGCCTACGGCTTGTTTTTGGAACTTCGTGACTATTATTTTGTACCTTCTATTTCTAGAAATATTATTTCAGTATCTCGTTTGGATAATATAGGATATCATTTGAGATTTCTAATGGATTATTGTCCTTTAGTTTGAATGGTATTCTATTTGGAATTACAAGGACATAACGGGTTATATGTTCTTGATTTAAACAATAAATATATTCTCAATGTTGAAACCAAGATAGCTAAACATAGAGATCAAAACCAAACATACCACGGCATTGTAGATTCGATTGTTAATCAAACTCACATTGCAAAGCTTCAAAAGGATTGAATTTTAGACCCTTTTGACTTTCAATCATTTGAAGTTATGTGAGTCATGCCTTTTAGGCAAGATGACCAAGTTGCCTTTCATAGGACAAAGTGAAAGGGCTATTGAATTATTAGGCATCATCCATAGTGATGTATGCGCCACTAACAATTGAAGCCAGAGGTGGATATTCATACTTCGTCACATTTACTGATGATTTCAGAGATATGGTTATGTCTATCTTATGAGACATAATTTGAAACCTTTGATAAATTCAAAGAATTCAGGAATGAAGTACAAAATGTTGGGCAAAGTATTAAAGCTCTTTAATCTATTGAGGAGGTGAATACTTCACTCAGGGTTTTCTGAATTCCTAAAGGAAGTGGGGATAGTATCACAATTCACCCTTCCTACACACCCTACATAATAAGTGTCTGAGAGGACGAATATGACCTTACTTGATATGGTTAGCCAGGATGAGTTTTAGTGATCTACATGCATCATCTAGGGTTATGCCTATTAGAGTAGGTGCCCTAGAGCCAATCAATTATTGTAAAATTAACTTTTTGTAATAATGTTCATTAATCAATAAAAGGCATTTTATTCTATATCGCGTAAATCATTATTATTACAATATGTATTGTATATGTCCTTAGAATGGTAGAACCGTGACAAGGGTAAAGTGTTTCAAATCTTGAAGTGAGAACCCTATGGCACATAAGGTGGCTTTCTAGAAACGTCTGTAGCCCCAGTATTATTCTGAAGTAAGGGTACAGATAATATGGTAAGACTATCATAGTGTTGAACGACCCTGTTGAAAGCAGTGACTGATCTCACTTGTCAAGGTTGTTGGTGACAACCTAGTGCAACACATGGGTGCTTGCTGTAGGCGAATACACCGCAGCAAGTTCTGGACTAACCCACCAGAGGATTCCATATGGATGGTAACCCCAGTGTCTATAAACAAATCCTCTAACGAATGGTGGTACATGTGATCTTTAGACTTGAGATCATAGAGTGTGCTTTGCACCGATTGGTGTAGTTTGACACTAGCCTAACGCAATTCTTTTAGACTGTCATACATGGTGATTGGCTTCACAGGAGTGTATCAAGACTATGGGTGAATTGACAGATGATTCATCACTCCTGGGTACGGAGAAGTTATCTCGAGGCGCAATTCAGTATATGGCAATGACATTAAAACTGTGGCCACGGTGGGATTGAGTTGTTGCTCTCTAGTTTATAATATGTCATTGGTCCAGAAACTGAATGCATAATATCGAGAGTAACCGAAGGTTGACACTATTTCTTGCCTTCGTCTCATCAGATAACAGATGATAAAAGGATCAATTGTACGTAACCATATCGTTGACAGGTAGCTACTTTGCTGAATCCGAATCTATCGGGTGGCATGATGCCTTGCGAGGGCCAATCTTGGTCTGTGTATTAGTGAGACGATTAATTGGTGTTAATCATGATACTTACACTGCCGGTAGATGGGAGCCTAGGGGTCACACACAGAAGATAATTTAAGATCCAAGAAGAAGGAAGGGCGTTTTCGTCTTTTAAGACGAAGGTATTTTGGTAATTTCACAGTGCAATTAAATTTGTTGAGGTCGTAGCCTTTATTTATATTAGAAAAATAAAATAGTAAAATTACGTTTAAATATGTGTTCGCATATATTTAATTAAATCATCATTTGTTAAATGTAATAATAGATTAAATATATATTAATTGAGTTTAATTGAGATAATGATGAAATAATAAATACTAATTTGGGAGTGTTTGGTAACATGGGTGTTTGGGTGGAGCCCAAGGCTACTCCATATGGAATAAGGCATTAAAGTTTTACTAAAAGAAAATGATTATTTGTAAAAGATAAGAGATTTCATTAGTTCATTTTTCTTTGAAAAGGAACAAACCCAGCACCCCTAAAACACTCTCCACGGCAGATTCATTTTGCCCAAAATCATTTTCATTGATTTTCTTCTTCTTAATCTAAAGCCAAAGAGGATCTAGCAAATCTCTCTTTGGTTCTTTGTGATTGTCTTCTTGTGGACTTCATAAGTTGATCCTACGCTTGGTCGTAGCAAATACGTACAAAGACTATTTTGGAGGAGCCTCCAAACGTGCGTATGTTTTTCTAAACTCAGATTTTTTTTTTGCAGATTCTTGTATTTATATAAACTGTAAAATTTGTACCTTTGATCTTGGCTCAATGGGAACGATCCTAGAAATTATTATTTTGTTTTCGCTGCATTAACGGTCGTTTTACTAACACAGCCCTCATCCACATACACTCTTACAGCCATACAAATTCTTCTTCTTCTTTATGCCGCTCACTTAAAGCGGCGTGTATGTGGGAATTTCTTCTTGTTGTCACTCACGGGTTCCCCATCGCAACAACCTATTCATTCTCTTCTTTAGCACTTTTCTTTCTTCTAAATTCTTGATTCTTCTTTAAGTCTTATGCATATGCAAATATATGTATGTGGATGGCTCATGCTTATGTTTCTTTCTTAAGTGCAATTACGCAATGCAAATATGCAATGTTGCACAAAATTAAGTTCTCATGCATGCACATGCTTCTCTAGACATTTCATCTAACAATAAGCATGCATACTTACATTCTATTTCAACTATATATTTACTTCTTTCTTGACCATCCGTACTTGGAGTAAAGCTCCCTTAAATCATCACAATCTTGGCTAGGAAAATACACTTCAAATATTCTACTAATTCTTTCTAAAAGCAACCAAACTTCACTTGATCACCACAATCTCAACTCAACTTTTCATGCTCAAATCTACTCATCAAAAGTCATCTATTCATCATAATATCATTTCAACAATTAATCTCAAAGTCAATAAACATATACATGCATATCAACTCATTTGATTGCTTAAATCTTAGCTTAGGTTGGATTTACTTACCTTATGCTTGAGTTGTTCCACAAAAGCTCTTTATCTTTGGTAGACTTGTTCTTTCTCTCAAACCCTAAGCATAAACTCTACAAGAATTCCATACTAACACAAATTAATCTCATGTCTAGAGCAAGAATCCTTACCTCTTGATGCTTAGGATCAAATCCCTATCAAAATCTAACCAAAAGCCCTCAATTTCCTTAGCAAATTGGATGAAGAGTTGAGAGAAATGAAGAGTGGAAGTGATATATGGGGTGTAGAGAATGGGAGGGTTTATGAGACTAAACCCTTACTAGCTCATATAAATAAACATTCTTTCCCATTTTGCCCTTACACTTTCTTAGTAATTCCATCTTTGCCCTTTAATTCCTTACAAATACACCTCCATCTCCAATGCATTCTCCATGAAATTTTCTTACATTTTACTCCCCACTTTTCCTACTAATTAGGGTAAAATGGTAACTTCATCCCTATGGAAAAATTCCTCTAGAAACTTCACATAAAAATCAGTCGACTCTTCGCCCCGGCGAAGATTTTTCTTTGCCTCAACTAAAAAATACAGAGCATACGTCACCGCGGCGAAGTCTGTAATTCACAACTTCGCCAAGTCTTCATCAAATTCAGAGCAACCAATCCGCAGAATCAACAAACCAATTTAACTAAGGGTTAACCAACAATATTTAAAGGCAAATAAACTTGAAGAAGTTATGTACCTCAAAGTGGGCATTATAGGATTGATATTATTTTGTACACAATTTTTTTTTAACATGTAAACTATATAATCTATAACCGAATCTTGGCATAAAAGGAATTGATTCATCCTTTTGAATTTTTGTTTTTCTGTTGCGTTGAGTAGATCAATTCCTAACAGTGGTATCAGAGCCTCAGGTTCCAGATTATATTGTTTAATCTGTGTTTGATAACATGTTAAGTTTTAAATTTGTAAAAATTTTGTGTTAATGGCATGTTTTGAGTACTCGATTGACTCATTATACCTGATAATATTCAATTTGTTGATGATATGAAAAATTGATATAATATGATAAGGATTTTTTTGTTGAGANAATGGGGGGGAGAGATATTCCTATGAGTCCGGCTGAGTCGGGAAAGCACCTGAGCCCGCAGTAAGGCAAGATGGAGGATAGCCCCCGGTCGTGACAGTTTTTTATTGATTAACTGAATTGATTGAGAGAAAAATGCATGTTTAGCTTTTTCAATATGTTAAAATTGCTTAAATTGATTAATATATTAACTGGGTTTATTGAGGAATTTGCATTGGATCATTTTTGTAATACGTGCACATGTACAGTATTCTAGAAACTGCGATTTATGCCACGACACAATTGTTCTGTGTAGCGGCGTAGAGTTTAGTAAGCCTGGAATACATAAATGCACCGTGGCAAAATAAAACTTTGCCACGACATGATTGCGGGATATGTTGAGCGACTGAGAACACGCACTTTGGCCGCGGCGAAATAAAACTTCGCCATGGCGTAATTAAGTAACGTGATAGCGCAATTGTGTGATTTAAGCCGCGGTTTAATGAAACTTTGCCGTAGCGTGAAAGCATCGTAAAATCGCACAACGTGCATATGCGTCGTGGTGTAATAAAACTACGCCATGTCTTCAAAACGATGAAATAGCATGCCAAATCACAAAATTGCGTGATCGCGCCATGGCGTAATGAAACTACGCCACGACACAAATACATCATCAATGCGTGAGTTGCTAGTTTTGTGCCATGGCAAAATAAAATTTCGCCGCGATGCATATTTGTTTCTGTTGCGCGTCATGGCATAATAAAACTATGTCGCAGTGTGAATGCTGCTGTAACATTTTTTTGATATTGGATAAATGTGTAATTCTGCAAATTCAATAGGGTAATTTTATAAATCAACCCACCCAATTCAAAATTGATTGTTTTGGACGTATGAAGTAATTCTTGTTTTAAAAATTGCATGGTGCCCAATACGTGAGCCTTAGACCTATGGTGAATGTTTTAAAGTACATTTGTAGGTATGTATGATTTTAAATTTTTAAATAGGGTCTACGTGCCCCGTCTTTCTCCTCCCTTCTTGATGTACATTCTCATCTCATCTTATTCCCCTCAAATGTAACTCAAGGTTTCTAAATTTATTGATGTAAAATTAGTGTAGTATTAATCTCACTGTAAAATTAGTATGATGCATTTTGTAATGTACTTGAAGATAGAGCAAGGACGAAGTGATCATACTTGAAGACTCAAGATATTTTTACAGGATCCCTAGGTGACCTACTGATCCCTTTAGGCTCGAGAAAATTGGTTTTAGGTAGGCCATGTACTGGCACATTTATATTCTGCTTCGAATGCATCCTAAGGTTAAATGTTTAATAACATGCCAAATGATGTCATTCTAACAAAGATAATTAATTGGTGAGACATAAAATAAAAACCTCTCAAATAAAGGATATTAAGTCATTGAAATGCCTTTCATCACCATGTCTGTAATCAAACCACTGTTTGTTAGAACCTTGTTCGCCAAATCAAATGGTACACTTCTACTAGTGGGAGGTTAAAGCTCATTGGAGTTTTCCTTAATGGTGATGGGTCGACTTAAAATGATGTGTTTTGCTTGTTCGCCAAAGCGAAGGTTGATAAGCACGTCATAGGCATAGTAGAGAAGTACATTTATTGTGTGTACATGGCAACATGTAGTGTCCACTCTACTGATATTGAGAATCACACTTGAGGACGATGGCTTCGGCCATTGGATTGTGTGATTGGCTTGTTGGCTTGCTTCATATTTGAGGTTGGTAGTGGGAGCTATCAACTAGTGTTGATTAAGTTTTTTAGCCTACTTAAGCAACCCATTTTGGCTTTTTCGCCAAAGCAAAGGTTTGAAATGGGCTAGACGGGATCTTGGTCCAGTAGGAAAGCCAACAAGCTTTCCCGAGTTAATAGTGAGGGCTGTTGGCTTGAAGAAAATAGTGGAGCGTTTTTTTATAAAAGAGCATATTAAATAATAATGAACATTATAATGACTTTTACTTTTCTACATTTGTAGATTCGCCCAAATGAACAATATGAACCTGCAATCAATAATTGAGAGAGAAAATAGGCTAGATGGATCTAATTTCTCATACTGGTATCAAAATCTTCAGATTGTACTAAAGTCCGAAAACAAATTGTATATCCTTGACAAGCCTTATATGGCTAAGTCTGATCTTGATGCCACTCAAGAAGTAAAGGATACTTACAAAAAGTTTATTGATAATGTTGATGCTATTCAGTGCCTTATGTTAGCATCGATGATACCTGAACTGTAAAAATAGCATGAGAATATGCACTCTGTTGCCTTAATTCAGCACCTTAAAGGGTTTTTTGAAGGAAATGTTTGACATGAGAGGTATAAGGTGTCGAATGCACTATTTAAGAGTCACATGACTGAGGGAGCCCAAGTTGGTCCTCATGTGTTTAAAATGATTGAGTACATGGAGAGACTTGAGACTTTGGGGTTTAGGTTTGATGCAGACTTACCAGTGGATTTAATTCTGCAATCTCTACTTGATTCTTTTTCATCATTCATAATGAACTTCAATATGAACATGATGGTCAAATCCTTATTAAAGCTTCTAAACATGGTAAGGACTACGAAGCAAGACATGAAAAGGTCCAAGCCTGTTTTACTGATTGCTACCAGTAAAGGAAAGGGTAAGGGCAAGGGAAAGGCCAAGGCCAATCCCAAACCCAAGCCCAAATGAAAGGATGCTCTCAAGCTTGAGAGTGGTGTTGGGAAAGGTGGTAAAGTAGTCTACTTCTATTATGGCAAGCTTGGCCACTAGAGGAAACACTGCAAGGCTTTCCTCACAAACAAGAAGGAATCAGATGCTTCAACTGCAAGTATGTGCATGATTGAGATTAACTTCTCCCCTTCAACATCTTGGTCATTAACACAGGATGTGGTACTCACATTTGCATTGATGTGCAGAGACAAAGGCAGAGTAGATTGCTCGCCAAGTGAGAAGTGAACCGACGAGTTGAAATGGAGTACATGTGGCTGCATTGGTTGTAAGGACTTATTATTTATCTTTCCCTACGGGCTTGTTTTTCAAACTTTATGACTGTTATTTTTTACCTTCTATTTCCAGAAATATTATTTCAGTATCCATTTTGGATAATATAGGATATCATTTTGAGATTTCTAATGGATTGTTGTCCTTTTGTTTGAATGGTATTCTATTTAGCATTGCAAGGTTATATAACGGGTTATATGTTCCTGATTTAAACAATAAAGATATTCTCAATGTTGAAACCAAGAGAGCTAAACATAGCGATAAAAACCAAACATACCTCTGGCATTATATATTGGGTCATGTTAATCAGACTCGCATTGCAAAACTTCGAAGGGATGGAATTTTGGATCCTTTTGACTTTCAGTCATTTGAGGTATGTGAGTCATGCCTTTTAGGCAAGATGACCAAGACAACCTTCACAAGACAAAGTGAAAAGGCTATTAAACTATTAGGCATCATCCATAGTGATGAATGCGGTCCACTAACAGTTGAAGCCAGAGGTAGATATTCATACTTCGTCACATTTTCTGATGATTTCAGTAGATATAGTTATGTCTATCTTATAAGACATAAATCTAAAGCCTTTGATAAATTCAAAGAATTCAAGAATGAAGTACAGAATATGTTAGGTAAAAGTATTGAAGTTCTTCAATCGGATCGGATCATAAAATTAATATAACTAAATTCAATCTTAACATAATTTACTAGGTAAGTTGATTACTTATTTAATTGTATGAAGGCTTAGCCGAGTAGGCTTAATCAACCTTGTTAATTAATTAATTTTTCATAAAATAAATATATTTATATCTATATCTAATCTTAACATAATTTATTAGGTAAATTTATTAGTTATTCAATTTTATGGGGGCTTAGGCTTAGTTAGTCATGTTAATTAATTAATTAATTTTTCACAAAATTAATGTAACTAAATTCAACCTTAACATAATTTACTAGGTAAGTTGATGAATTAATTCATAAAATACTATCTTTACTACAACTAATAAAATTAGTCAATTTGTGAAAGGGACAAATCCCATTATCCCAAGTTCCCAACATTGATTAAGTTTAACATCATATTTAATTGACCCATTAATTAATTATAAGGATAATTGAATTTGTGTAATTTGTAAGTCGTTAAGCAATTGTGTATATTCTTATATTGGTTTGGTAAATTTTAATAATCTAATCAANGCATGTCACTGAAAACGCTATAATTAGATATTTCTTGTTTAGAAAATCGAAACACTGCTCTTCATGGTTTTTCGTTTTGAATTTAAACAGTCTCGTATACCTATTTATTGTCTATGAATTTCGCTTGACGTATTTACAGTTTGTGAAAGGAACTGTTTGGTTTTTATGTGTATCTATTATCCTGATGAAATGCAGACTTCGGCTGTTAAAATAGAGAACATATCCTTTGAGCACATTAAAGGAACTTCAGCCACAGAGGAAGCAATAGTATTTGCATGCAGCGATTATACACCATGTGAAGGCTTATATCTGGAAGACATTCAACTTGTGTCACACTCTGGGGGGATCACAAGTTCATTCTGTTGGAACGCTTACGGGTCAAGTATGGGTTTAGTAAACCCGCCTGCTTGCTTCACCGAAGGCTTAATTCGACAGTAAGTCTCATCTAACTACAGGGCTCTGAGGGAATCAATTTTAATTTGAGCAATACATATTGTTCTGCATTTTTCTATACAGCTCACCAATGAGTATATTAAGTAGGGTTGATTATGGTTGTACAATAAAACATCTCTACAGTGATATCCTATATAATAATAAACTCTACATAGTCATAAAAAATTTAATTTCCAATTTGAGATAGTTATAAGTAAGAATAAACTCTACATTGTAATAAGTTATAATTTTTCTAATTACCGTCTTAAGAAAAGTTACCTCCACATAGTAATAATTATCTGTATATTACAAAAAAATATATGATATATTACATTAAAGGTTTAAGATGAAATAAAATATTTATCTAAAGTTGTTTGAGATAATAATTTATGCTTTAGAGTTGTTACTACATCTTTTAACTTGCAGGTAGATTACTCGCTAGCATGAACATCTTCTTGTTGAAACCAAATATTTCTAGTTTCTCAAGTATGTTTAGAGCTTCTTAGCACAAAACTTTTTGTATTTTCGTACTATCATCCTCATGATTATTTCCTTTATCTTCTTGTCTGCAGTAATGATTTCTTCTTTAGTTAAAACATATATGACTTATTGCTCATTTAGATAATTGAGAAAGACATTAATATCCATTCAATTAGTGTAATGAACTTGTCGAATCTAATTACTAAATTCTACACTGACTCTTTGATTCTTCTCATCCACTTCATTTGTAACTTGCAATTCATCGACATCGGGGATCCTAATTTGGTAATGATTAAAACAATTGGCAATAGTATGTGGCTCGACATCAATTTGTTGTATAATTTTGTAATGATTAAAACAATTGGCAATAATATGTGGCTTCACATCAATTTGCTGCATAATTTTGTAATGATTAAAACAATTGGCAATAGTTTGTGGCTTCACATCAATTTGACCATGCAGCAACTGAATTTACAATCCATGAAGGACACTTATCTTTGTTGGTTTCAAGATACGATCTTTTATCCATTTCAAAAGTAAGCAATTGAAGCGCTGAATTGAAATCTTAATAGTATTAAAACATCAATTGAAATCTTAATACTATACTACTAAAACATGAATTATAAAGAAATTTTTGTTACCACACCTCTAT
Source organism: Pistacia vera (assembly GCF_008641045.1). NCBI lineage: Eukaryota > Viridiplantae > Streptophyta > Magnoliopsida > Sapindales > Anacardiaceae > Pistacia > Pistacia vera. The sequence goes on along the minus strand of NW_022195215.1, from coordinate 276,653 downwards.
TAAGTTATAACCTCCTCATAGTAATAAATCAGAGTAATCGATGGGCAAAAATTTTGTTTTTTCACTGCCTTTTTTCATCGATTTACTAACATGTCCTTCAGAGCCTCGACCAGAGGAAGGTCGATAGTAATAGACAAAAGCATAGCCATGGGAGGTGGATCCTTAACCTCCTTCTTAACGGCTGCATCTGCCTCTCCTTGCACGACTTCCTCCTCACCCTCACTATTGAGCTCAGAGTCATCCAAGTAAACATAGGTCATCCCTTGAGCTTTGGTCCTCATCCTGTCAACCTACTTCTGATAAGCCCATGGAAGAAAGAAGAAGTCAATTGAGATATGAGCTTCCCACAACTTCTGCACAAGGAAGACCGACGTCTCCCAAGCTTAGTTCGTGACGGCCTTGTTCAACTCCTCGATTTCGAGCCTAAGCTGCTCAGTTTTAGCCTCGGCATTTTGTCGACCTTCCGCCTCTTGGGCAAGATCAAGTGAGACCTGTTTAAACTTTTCCTTCTAATCCGAGGTCGTTTTTTGACCCGGGTGAGCTTGGAGTTCAGTTTATTATTGACAACTCGTTGTTGTGCCAAACTCTTCTCAACCTCGACCGCTTTGGCTTCAACCTTTGCTCGAGCAGCCTCACTCACCTTAATTTTGTCAAGGAATTCCCTTTCCTTGACTCCAAAGGTCACCATTTCCTCTTCAAGCCATTCAAGCTCAACCTGTTCGGAGTTCTTCTCCTTCTCTGTTACCTCGGTCCTAGCCAAGGCATTCATTTTGAGCGTTTCTGCTTCCTACCATCCTTGATGAGTGCCCACAAATGTGGGGTAACACTCATCATAGAGAAGCCTACTCGCCACGCAAGCCTAAAAAAGAAAAAAATGAAACTTAGCAAGGAATAGAGAAAAAGGTATATTAAAAAAAAGGAGAGGGGGGCAAACTACTGATACCTTTGTCACGTAGTTGCATGCCCAAGCCAACAACTATGGAGCGGAAAAATCCCTAATGCCTGCGTAGGTTCGTAGGGTGAAGGCATCCCTGGCCACTGAGGCCTCGATGTCGATGTGCTTAAGGAGTTGGTCGATTATTGTGTCGACCATAGCTTGAGCTGCCTCGTCCGTCACTTTGCCTCCCTACAGAGGCAAACTTGATTTACTTTCCATGGGAATGACAACTTCACTCATGGGAATGAACTTTTTCTTAGCCAAGTCTTTGGTCGCAGACTTCTTTGGGCCGGTAACCTACCCTGCAACCCCCTTGCCCAAGCCACCTTGCTGCTCAATGACCTTCTATTTTCTCAAGCCCCCAACGGCTCGATCTATTTTTTCTTACCCGAGCCATCATGCTGCTCAAGTGCCTTCTGCCTCCATAAGCCTCTAGTTGGCTTGAAAGTCTTCTTCGCCGAGCCCTTTTGGGGCTCAAGGGCAACAGTTCCCCGACGACCTTGGGGGAAGTTGTGGGCTTCTTGGTACTTGGGCCTTCCCTAAGATCGTCATCACATCATTTGAGGGCCAAGCGCGAAGCACCCTACCCGACCATCCCAGCAGCGTTAGTAGATTTTTTCTTGCCGGAGCGACCGACGGTTTCTTGGTAGCCCTAGGCGCTACCATCTTCTTCTTCAAACCCTTCAGTTTCTCGGCTCACATTTCTACGAAAGGAGAAGCAAATAATCAGCAACCGAACAAAAAAAAAAAAAAAGAGAAGCGGGCAAGTAAACACTTTAACTTTTTTCAAGGATGGTGTTGAAGTTGGCGTTGTCCACGCAAAAGTAGTATGCCCTTAGCCAAGGAAGCGAAATAATCTCATTGACGAATCACTCCTTGTCGGAGAGATTGCTGAAGCGCTGAAGCCTCTGTAAGCTTGCTGCGGGGAGAAAAACTAGCTTACGAAGCAAAAAAGCTGGTCTCCCCAGCCTCATAAAAGAAAAACTAAGAGTCCTAATGCAAGACCTTCTTTGGAATGTTGACCAACTCGTTAAAATGTACCTTCCTCACCTTGGAAAGGTAGTACGTTTGGTCTTGACCCTTTTTTAACCTATACAAATGGATGAGCTCCTCAACAGATGGCTCCCCTAACTCAGCTACCTTGTATGCTATGTACAGACCTATAATTATAATGCAAGAGTTCGTGGACAATTGAAGAGGGACGATGTCGAATCATCTCAAAACATTGTCGATGAAAAAGTGAGGGGGAATAGACATCCCGCACCTCAAAAAGGTTTCAGAGATCGCCATCCAGCCTGTAGGGGGATTCTTCCATGACAAGCCCCCCCGAACCCTCAAGTTAAGTTGAGGCACATAAGTTTCATTTATGCGCCTAAGATCCTTGGCATCAATTGAGGATTGTGGTTCTTTGCGTGGCTTATGGGCTGGGGATCTCCTTGACTGAGCAACCTCTATAGAAGCATGATCCGAAAAGCCGGTCGCATCAAGATTCGAGCTCCATGCGACAACATCTTTGGAAGTCTCAAGGACTACGCCCCTGAGAACTGCTGAGCCTGTTGGAGAATCGAACATGCGATCAATGGTATGACTGCTCGAAGAAGACATGATGATAGCTGGCCTCTGGATACCTGAAACAGAAGTGAACATGTGTCAAAGCCTGAAAAGCTCGTTGACCTATCCACACTTTGCTTTCAGTTCAGATACCTAAGGTATCTCACGTCGAACAACAAACATACGTGACCCACCAAAGTTTCGGCAGCCGCCACCATTAACCTTCCTTAAACCCAGGACCACCGGAGACACACTTAAAAAAAAAAAAAAACCCTAGCAAAGCCCTATAAAGCCCAAGTGGCCACGACAATGGCCACCTCAACCACAAAATTTTGTAACAACAAGTAAAGGAGGGAAAGAACTCTTACCGAACTGAAAGATGAGATGAACTCGTCGGAAAAGCACCATGAAGATTAAGAAGCAGCGACAAAGTAAGCAAAAAAGCTTGGGAACTTTTGGAAAGTGTGAAGGCTTTTTTACGAGTTTGCCCGCTTTTGTAGTAGTTTGCATGGGAGACAAAAGGTCGCGGTTTGATCGTAGCCATCGATCTATAGTGAATCTCAACCCTCCACTTGAGCAATCTCGGCCCTTGGATGTGGCCACATGTCAATCATTCGCGAAGGGTGATCAACCATCAGACTGTCATAATCAAAACCGTCGTCGGACATTGCCTCAACTTCGCGTATAGATAGTTGTAGTCGCCCATGCATGACGAAAAGTAACTACTAAAGGTAAAGGCATTTAATGCGACATGACCGCATGGAATTTACACAAATACCCTTTCTTTTTAAATTCTGAGTTTGTCAAGAATATCGCAGAAGAGAAAAGGTCAAGTGTTGAGTACATCAACTAGAAATGAGTCCGACTCATGAAGTTCGACCGAATTTACATTCAGTGCCCTATCGATGAATACTGAGCTTGATATCAAATCGATCAATAGTCTTCAAAGCTTGAAATGAGCACCAAACACTAGTGCTTTCCTTGACAGGGCTAGAGAATGAAGTATAGTAGTAATTTTAGTAGAGTGTTTCTATGCACATGAGTTGTTTGATGAAATGCCTAAGTGAAATCTGCCCTGTCACTATCGTAACTTTCTAAGTAATGTTTGGACATTTTACGGTTTGAACTGGGCTGAGACCAAAACATCAAAGATGTAGCTCTGTTTCTAAGCTTTAAAACGTTGATCCAAAAGACTTTATTGCGATGACAATGGAGTATAGCTCAATCAAAGAAAGTCACAGTCTCACTAGAATTCCAGACACATACTCAGACGATTTCATCTCATCAGAGAAATGGTTGAGAAGAAGATGTGCAGATCAGTAAAGTACATGCTGATGACAACTCGCCAATCCACTAACGAAGCCTATATCGGCAGCGAAGCATGAAAAACACTAAGGCCATTTGGTATTAAGGCATGAATGATTGGTTATAGTGCAATGGGAATTGTTAGAGTAAGTGCCCTAGAGCCAATCAAATGTTGTAGAATTGACTCTTTGTAATAATGTTCATTAATCAATAAAAGGCATTTTATTCTATATCGTGTAAATCATAATGGTATGTATTGATATGTCCTTAGGATGTAGAACCGTGAAGATATATCAAGTGTTTCAAATCTTGATAGTGAGACACCTATGATCACATATGGTGGCCATTCTAGAAATGTTTGTAGCCCCAATATTTTCTGACCAAAGACATAAATAATACGATAAGGCTATCATAGTGTTGAATGACCCTGTCCAAAGACAGTGACTAATCTCCTGTCAGGTTTTGTCCGATAACCTGGTACAACCATGGGTGCTGGCTGTAGGCAAGTTCACCAAACTGACCCACCAAGGATTCCATATAGATGGTAACCCCAGTGTCTATGGAACAAACCTCTAACGAATGGTGGTGCATGTAATCCTTAGGCTTGAGATCATCGAAGCACTTGCACTGATCGGAGTAGTTTGACACTAGACCAACATAGTTCATATAGAGCTATCAATACGGTAGTGATTTGCTGCATCAAGGAGTGTCAAGACTATAGGGATCGACAGAAGATTCATCATTCCTGAGTACAGGAAAAGTTGTCTCACAGCCAATTTAGTGAATGACAATGACACTAAAGTTGTGGCCACAGTGGGATTGAGTTGTTGCTCAATCCAATTTATTATTCCAGTCATTGGTCCAGTGACTGAATACAAAGATATCGAGGATAACTGAGGTTGACACTATTTCTATATCTCAGTCTTAATGAGATAACGGATATGAAAGGATTTGATTGTACGGTAACTATATCGTTGATAGGCAGCTATTTCACTGAATTCGAATCTATCGGGTAGCCATGATGCCTTGTTAGGGGTCAATCTTGGTCTGTGTGTATAAGACGATTGATGGTGTCAATCGCGATACTACTGACTGCCGATATGAGCTTACAGGTCCACAACACGTAAGACAGTTTAAGGTGGTAAATTTGGAAGGTATATCGTCTTTTGACATGGGCATATGGTAATTTGTTGGGTAATTGATTTTACTGAGGTTGTAGCCTATGTCCAATTTTATTATTGGAGTAATTTAGCAAAATTATAAATTTAATTATTAGAGTTAATATTAATATTTAACTAAATAAATAAATAAGGGTTGATAAGCAGTTATACCTAAAGTTTGGGTTGTTTCTAAAGTTGAGGGTGGAAAAGATATTTGCTCCATTATTTAAGAAAGCAAAATAGGTTTTCACATATAATTTCATTCTAGCCGTGGGAGATAAATATTGAAGAGAAAAATTTCTCTCTTTCTTTACACTCAATCTTCCCACACAATCCTTAAAGCCAAGAATTATTCTAGTAAAATTAATTCTTGGTCATTGACATACTGTCTTCATGTGAATGACGTGAGTTCAATCCATTCTCGAATCGGAGCGAATCACATTCAGAGACACTGAAGGAGCCTACAATCACAGATATAATTTAATCCTTGTATGGATTTGTGCATAAGTTAAATTTTTTATTCCCGTCTTAAGGAAAGTTGCCTCCACATAGTATAATTATCTGTATATTGAAAAAAAAATATATATGCTACCTTACATTAAAGGTTAAGAGAATAAAATATTTATCTGAAGTTGTTTGGATGAATGATTTATGTTTAGAGTGTTTCCTCCTCTTAACTTGCGATACATACCCCCGTGTATGACATCTTCTTTTTGAAACCAAAATATTTCTAGCTTTTCAAGCATGTTTAGAGCTTATGGCACGAAACTTTTTGTATTTCCCTCCTATCATTCTCATGATTATTTCTCTTTCTCTTCTTATATTGTAACAATGATTCTTTTTCAGTTAAAGTATACTAACTTGTTGTTCATTTGGATAATTGAGGAAGACATTATATCCATTCGATTAGTGTAGTGAAGTTGTCAAATCTGATCACTACATTCTCCTATGATTCCTTATCCACTTTATTTGTAACTTGCAATTAATTGACATCAGGGGTCCTAATTTGTAATGTTTAAAACATTGGCAATTGTCTATGACTTCACATTAATTTGACCATGCAGCAATTGCTTTACAATTCCATCAATGACACTTATCTTTATTGGTTCCAAGACATAATCTTCTATCCGTTCAAAAGTAAGCAATTGAAGTACTGAATTGAAATCCTATATTGTTAAAATATTAATTGAAATCCTATACTATATCAAAAACATAAATATAAAATAAGAAATTTTTGTAACACCTCTATTAAGTTATAACCTCTTTAAGTAATAAATTAGTTAGTCCCACCATTATGACTATAGAGAGGTTTCTCTCTCTCTCTCTCTCTTCTCTCTCTCTTCTCTCTCTCTCTCTCTCTATATATATAATATATTACAGTAAACCTCTCTATAGTGATACTCTATATGGAAAACTCTATTAGTCATAAAAAATCAATTCCCAATTTGGGATAGTTATAATAAGATAAACTCTACATTATAATAGGTTTAATTTTTCTAATTCCCGTCTTAAGAAAAGTTGTCTCACACTGGTAATAATTATCTGTATATTGCAAATATATATAAATACATATATATATATATTTATATATTATATATATATATTACATTAAAGGTTTAAGATGAAATAAATATTTATCTAAAGTTGTTTGAGATAATATTTTGCTTTAGAGTTGTTACTCATCTTTAACTTGCGGTAGATTACTCGCTAGCATGAACATCTTCTTGTTGAAACCAAATATTTCTAGTTTTCTAAGTATGTTTAAGCTTCTTGGCACAAAACTTTTTGTGTTTCCGTACTATCATCCTCATGATTATTTCCTTTATCTTCTTGTCTAATTGCAGTAATGATTTCTTCTTTAGTTAAAACATATTGACTTTGCTCTTTAGATAATTGAGAAAGATATTAATATCCTTCAATTAGTGTTAATGAACTTGTCGAATCTATTACTAAATTCTACAATGACTCTTTGATTCTTCTCATCCACTTCATTTGTAACTTGCAATTCTCGACATTGGGATCCTAATTTGGTAATATTAAAAACATTGGCAATAGTATTGGCTCGACATCATTTCTGTATATTTTGTAATGATTAAACAATTGGCAATAATATGTGGCTTCACATCAATTTGCTGCATAATTTGTAATGATTAAAACATTAGCAATAGTTTGTGGCTTCACATCAATTTGACCATGCAGCAACTGAATTTACAATCCATAGGGACACTTATCTTTGTTGTTTTCAAGATACGATCTTCTATCCTTTCAAAAGTAAGCAATTGAAGCGCTAAATTGAAATCTTAATAGTATTAAAACATCAATTGAAATCTTAAACTATACTACTAAAACATGATTAAAAAGAATTTTGTTACCACACCTCTATTAATTATAACCTCCTCATAGTAATAATCAGAGTAATCGATGGCAAAATTTTGTTTTTTTCACTGCCTTTTTTCATCATTTACTAACATGGTCCTTCAGAGCCTCGACCAAGGAAGGTCGATAGTAATAGACAAAAGCATAGCCATGGAGGTGGATCCTTAACCTCCTGCTTAACGCTGCATCTCCTCTCCTTGCACGACTTCCTCCTCACCCTCACTATTGAGCTCAGAGTCATCCAAGTAAACATAGGTCATCCCTTGAGCTTTGTCCTCATCCTGTCAACCTACTTCTGATAAGCCCATGAAGAAAGAAGAAGTCAATTGAGATATGAGCTTCCCACAACTTCTGCACAAGGAAACCGACGTCTCCCAGCTTAGTTCGTGACGGCCTTGTTCAACTCCTCGATTTCGAGCCTAAGCTGCTCAGTTTTAGCCTCCATTTTGTCGACCTTCCGCCCTTTGGGCAAGATCAAGTGAGACCTGTTTAAACTTTTCCTTCTAATCCGAGGTCGTTTTTTGACCCGGGTGAGCTTGGGATTCAGTTTATTATTGACACTCGTGTTGTGCCAAACTCTTCTCAACCTCGACCGCTTTGGCTTCAACCTTTGCTCGAGCAGCCTCACTCACCTTAATTTGTCAAGGAATTCCCTTTCCTTGACTCCAAAGGTCACCATTTCCTCTTCAAGCCATTCAAGCTCAACCTGTTCGGAGTTCTTCTCTCTTCTCTGTTACCTCGTCCTAGCCAGGCATTCATTTTGAGCGTTTCTGCTTCTCCACCATCCTTGAGGAGTGCCCACAAATGTGGGTAACACTCATCATAGAGAAGCCTACTCGCCACGCAAGCCTAAAAAAGAAAAAAATGAAACTAGCAAGGAATAGAGAAAAAGGTATATTAAAAAAAGGAGAGGGGGCAAACTACTGATACCTTTGTCACGTAGTGCATGCCCAACCAACACTATGGAGCGAAAAATCCCTATGCCTGCTTAGTTTCAGGGTGAAGCATCCCTGGCCACTGAGGCCGATCGATGTGCTTAAGGAGTTGGTCGATTATTGTGTCGACCATAGCTTGAGCTGCCTCTCCGTCACTTTGCCTCCCTACAGAGGCAAACTTGATTTACTTTCCATGGGAATGACAACTTCACATTTCTAGAACCACAAGATGCATTAGACGAAGGATGGGAAAATGTGCCACAAGAAATGGTTGAACATCGTGAGGAGATCACTCCACAATCTGTGGATCTAAGTGAACTACCTCAAGTAGCATAGGAGCTACATAGGTTTGTAAGAGTACGTCATGAGTCTGAGAGATATGGTTTTCTTGTGACTCAACATGGTGACGTACTGGTCTATCAAGACAATGAACCCAGAACCTACAAAGATGCTATATTGGATCCAGATTGCATTAAATGGCTTGAAGCCATGAAATCTGAGATGGACTCCATGTACCAAAACCGAGTATGGTCTCTAGTAGATCCACCTGAAAAGGTAAACCCCATAGGGTGTAAATGGGTTTCAAGAAGAAGACTAACATGGATGGCAAGGTGCATACTTATAAGGCACAATTGGTTACCAAAGGTTTCAAACAAATTCATGGTATTGATTATGAAGAAACTTTTTTGCCGGTTTCCATGATAAAATCCATCCAGATTATGTTTGCGATTGTTGCATATCATGACTATGAAATTTGGCAAATAGATGTTTAAAAAACTTTCCTGAACAAAAACCTTAAAAAAGATGTGTATATGACACAACCCGATGGTTTTTTTCTTGATGGACAAGCTGATAAAGTTTGCAAGTTGCAGAGGTCTATTTATGGACTCAACGAAGCTTCAAGGAGCTGGAATATTCACTTTGATGAAGCCGAAAAAGAATTCGATTTTATTAAGAAAAAGATAAGTCCTATGTTTACAAGAAAGTAAGTGGGAGTGCAGTGGCATTCCTGGTGTTGTATGTCGATGATATACTTCTGATTGGAAATGATATGTTGAACTTGCAATCAGTAAAGACTTGGTTATCCAAGTGCTTTTGCATGAAGGACTTAGGAGAATCAGCCTACATATTCGGAATCAAGATCTATAGTGATAGATCGCGTAGGTTGCTTGGCCTAAGTCAGAGTACATACACTGACAAGATACTGAAGAGATTCAGTATGGAAGAAACCAAGAAGGGATTTCTTCCGATGTCACATGGTGTCTATCTCTCTAAGGATATGTGTCCTAAAACACAAGATGAGAGAGATAGGATGAAGACGATCCCAAATGCATCAACAATCGGATCCATCATGTATGCCATGTTGTGTATTCTGATTGATGTCGCATGTGCTTTAAGCACTTGTAGTAGATATCAATTGGATTTAGGTGAGCATCACTGGATGGCAGTCAAGAACATCCTCAAATACCTGAAAAGGACTAAGGATATGTGCTTGGTTTATGATGGAGAAGATGAGCTCACTGTAAGAAGATACAATGATGCTAGTTTCCAAATGGATGAAGATGATTATTGTTCACAATTCGGGTTTGTATTTTGTCTCAATGGGGGTGCGGTGAGCTAGAAGAGCTCCAAGCAAAGCACTGTAACGGACTCTACAACGGAGGTTGAGTATATCGCATTATCCGATACGGCCAAGGAGGTAGTCTGGATTAAGAAGTTCACCACCGAACTTGGTATGATCTCCATGATTGCTAAAGGTGGAAAAGTAACCCGCCCGGCCCGGCCCGGCCCGGCCCGCGGCGGGTTACTTGTTTTGGCGGGCTGGGCTCAACCCGCCCGCCAACAAAGGCGGGCCGGGTTAGGCCCGCCAATTAAGGGAAATATGCTGGCCCAGCCCGGCCCGCCAGCCCTAACCCGCCGGGTTAGGCACGGTCCGGGCCGGGTTAGCCCGATTTTATTATTTTTTTTNGGGTCGTTCAACACTATGATAGCCTTACCATATTATCTGTGCCCTTACTTCAGAATAATACTGGGGCTACGGACGTTTCTAGAATGGCCACCATATGTGCTCATAGGGTTCTCACTATCAAGATTTGAAACACTTGATACCCTCGTCACGGTTCTACCATTCTAAGGACATATATCTATACATATTGTAATAATAATGATTTACGTGATATAGTATAAAATGCCTTCTATTGATTAATGAACATTATTACAAAGAGTCAATTCCATAATAATTGATTGGCTCTAGGGCACATACTCCAACAATGTATGCGATCCACTAACAATTGAAGCCAGAGGTAGATATTCATACTTTGTCACATTTACTGATGATTTCAGTAGATATGGTTACGTCTATCTTATAAGACATAAATCTGAAGCCTTTGATAAATTCAACGAATTCAGGAATGAAGTACAGAATATGTTAGGCAAAAATATTAAAGTTCTTCGGTTGGATCGAGGAGGTGAATACTTAAGCTTAGGGTTTTTTGAATACCTGAAGGAATGTGGGATAGTATCACAACTAACCCCTTCGTACACACCCTAACACAATGGAGTGTCTGAGAGGAGGAATAAGACCTTACTTGATATGGTTAGGTCCATGATGAGTTTTAGTGATCTATCTATATCATTTTGGAGTTAGGCCCTAGAGACTATGACTCACATACTAAACCGAGTGTCATCGAAGTCTGTAGATAAGACTCCATATGAACTATGGAGTGGTCGAAAGCCCAACTTGTCTTATCTAAGGATTTGGGGTTGTAAAGCTTACGTAAAGAAATTGACTTCGAACAAGCTGGGCCCGAAATCCTACAAATGTATATTTTTGGGTATCCTAAGGAGACCAAATGATACTATTTCTACCATCCAGAAGAGCGCAAAATTTTTGTCGCTCATACTGGTGTCTTCTTAGAAAAGGAAATTTTTCTAAGAAGTACTAGTAGGAGAAAATTAGAACTCGATAATGTTCTAGAACCACAAGATACGTTAGACGAAGGATGGGAAAATGTGCCACAAGAAGTGGTTGAACATCGTGAGGAGATCACTCCACAATCTGTGGATCTAAGTGAACTACCTCAAGTAGCATAGGAGCTACATAGGTTTGTAAGAGTACGTCATGAGCCCGAGAGATATGGTTTTCTCGTGACTCAACATGGTGACGTACTGGTCTATCAAGACAATGAACCCAGAACCTACAAAGACGCTATATTGGATCCAGATTCCATTAAATGGCTTAAAGCCATGAAATCTGAGATGGACTCCATGTACCAAAACCGAGTATGGTCTCTAGTAGATCCACCTGAAAGGGTAAATCACATAGGGTATAAATGAGTCTTCAAGAAGAAGACTAACATGGATGGCAAGGTGCATACTTATAACGCACAATTGGTTACCAAAGGTTTCAAACAAATTCATGGTATTGATTATGAAGAAAATTTTTTGCCGGTTTCCATGATAAAATCCATCCAGATTATGTTTGCGATTGTTGCATATCATGACTATGAAATTTGGCAAATAGATGTTAAAAAAACTTTCCAGAACAAAAACCTTAAAGAAGATGTGTATATGACACAACCCGATGGTTTTTTTCTTGATAGACAAGCTGATAAAGTATGCAAGTTGCAGAGGTCTATTTATGGACTCAACGAAGCTTCAAGGAGCTAGAATATTCACTTTGATGAAGCCGAAAAAGAATTCGATTTTATTAAGAAAAAGATAAGTCATGTGTTTACAAGAAAGTAAGTGGGAGTGCAGTGGCATTCCTGGTGTTGTATGTCGATGATATACTTCTGATTGGAAATGATATGTCGAACTTGCAGTCAGTAAAGACTTGGTTATCCAAGTGCTTTTGCATGAAGGACTTAGAAGAATCAGCCTACATATTCGGAATCAAGATCTATAGTGATAGATCACGTAGGTTGCTTGGCCTAAGTCAGAGTACATACACTGACAAGGTACTGAAGAGATTCAGTATGGAAGAATCCAAGAAGGGATTTCTTCCGATATCACATGGTGTCTATCTCTCTAAGGATATGTGTCATAAAACACAAGATGAGAGAGATAGGATGAAGACGATCCCAAATGCATCAACAATTGGATCCATCATGTATGCCATGTTGTGTATTCTGATTGATGTCACATGTGCTTTAAGCACTTGTAGTAGATATCAATCGGATTTAGGTGAGCATCACTGGATGGCAGTCAAGAACATCCTCAAATACCTGAAAAGGACTAAGGATATGTGCTTGGTTTATGATGGAGAAGATGAGCTCACTGTAAGAGGATACAATGATGCTAGTTTCCAAATGGATGAAGATGATTATTGTTCACAATTTGGGTTTGTATTTTGTTTCAATGGGGGTGCGGTGAGCTAGAAGAGCTCCAAGCAAAGCACTGTAACGGACTCTACAACGGAGGTTGAGTATATCGTATTATCCAATACGGCCAAAGAGGTAGTCTGGATTAAGAAGTTCACCACCGAACTTGGTGTGGTCTCCATGATTGCTGATCCAATAGATGTCTATTGTGACAAAAATGGAGCAATAGCTCAAGCAAAGAAGCCACAGTCTCACTATAATGGTATGTATTGATATATGTCCTTAGGATCGTAGAACCGTGACGATAGTATCAAGTATTTCAAATCTTGATAGTGAGAACCTTATGATCACATATGGTGGCCATTCTAGAAATGTTCATAGCCCTAGTATTATTCTGACCAAGGACACAGATAATATGGTAACGCTATCATAGTATTGAATGACCTTGTCGAAAGACAGTGACTGATCTCACTTATCAAGGTTATTTGTCGACAACCTGGTACAGCGCATGGGTGCTTGCTGTAAGCAAGTTCACCAGACTGACCCACCAGAGGATTCCATATAGATGGTAACCCCAGTGTCTATGGAACAAATCCTCTAACGAATGGTGGTGCATGTGATCTTTAGACTTGAGATCCTCGAAGTGCCTTGTGCACTAATTGGTGTAGTTTGACACTAGCCCAACGTAGTTCTATATAGAGCTATCAATATGGTAGTGATTGACTGAATCGAGAAGTATATCAAGACTATGGTGGATTGATAGAGGATTCATCACTCCCAAGTACGGGAGAAGTTGTCTCACGGCGCAATTTAGTGAATGGCAATGACACTAAAGCTGTGGCCACAATGGGATTGAATTGTTGCTCAATCCAATTTATTATTCCAGTCATTGGTCCAGTGACTTAATACAAAAATATCGAGGATAATTGACGTTGACACTATTTTTGTATCTTAGTCTCAATGAGATAACGGATGATGAAAGGATTTGATTGTACAGTAACCATATCGTTGATAGGTAGCTATTTCGCTGAATTCGAATCTATCAGGTGGTCATGATGCCTTGCTAGGGGCCAATCTTGGTCTATGTGTAGTAAGACGATTGATTGGTGTCAATCGTGATACTACTCACTGCCGATATGATAAAGAGCTTATAGGTCACACACTTAGATAGTTTAAGGATGGTAAATTTTGGAAGGGTAAATTCGTCTTTTAGATGATGGGCATATTGGTAATTTTGTTGGGTAATTGAATTTACTGAGGTTATAGCCTATGTCCAATTTTATTATCGGAGTAATTTAGCAAAATTATAAATTTAATTATTAGAGTTAATATTAATATTTAACTAAATAATTAAATAAGGGTTGATAAGCAATTATACCTAAAGTTTGGGTTGTTTCTAAACTTGAGGGGTGGAAGAGATATTTGCTCCATTATTTAAAGAAAGCAAAAATAGGTTTTCACATATAATTTCATTCTAGCTGTGGGAGATAAATTTTGAAGAGAAAAATTTATCTCTTCTTCTTTACACTCAATCTTCCAAAACACAATCCTTAAAGCCAAGAATTAATTCTAGCAAAATTAATTCTTGGTCATTGACGTACTGTCTTCGTGTGGACGATGTGAGTTCGATTCCATTCTTGAATCTGTAGTGAATCACATTCAGAGATACTGAAGGAGCCTGCAGTCACAGATATAATCTAATCCTTGTATGGATTTGTGTTATTTCAGTTTAAGCATGTAATATATATGACCCTAATCTTGGCGAAATCAGAGTAATCGATGGGCAAAAATTTTGTTTTTTCACTACCTTTGTTTATCGATTTATTGACATGTCCTTCGGAGCCTCGACTGGAGGAAGGTCAGCAGTAATAGGCGAAAGCGTAGCCAAGGGAGCCAAATCCTTAACCTCCTGCTTAACGCATATATCTGCCTCTCCCTGCACGACTTCCTCCTCACCCTCACCATTGAGCTCGAAGTCGTCCGAGTAAACATAGGCCATCCCTTGAGCTTTGGTCCTCATCTCGTCAACCTACTTGTGATAAACCCGTGGAACAAAGGAGAAGCCAATCGAGGGATGAGCTTCCTATAACTTCTGCACAAGGAAGACCAACGTCTCCCAAGCTCAGTTCATGACGGCCTCATTCAACTCCTCGATTTCGAGTCTAAGCTGCTCAATTTTAGCCTCAGCCTTTTGTCGACCTTCCGCATCTTAGGCAATATCGAGTGAGACCTGTTTAAACTTTGCCTCCCAATCCGAGGTCATTTTTTGACCCGAGTGAGCTTGGAGTTTAGCTTATTGTTGGCAACTCGTTGTTGTGCCAAACTCTTCTCGACCTTGACCGCTTTGGCTTCAACCTTTGCCCAAGCAGCCTTACTCACCTTAATTTTGTCAAGGAATTCCCTTTCCTTGACCCCAAAGGTCGCCATTGCTTAGGGAGTTGGTCGATTATTATGTCGACCGTAGCTTGAGCTGCCTCGTCCGTCACTTTGCCTCCCTACACAGGCAAACTTGATTTACTTTCCACGGGAATGACAGCTTCACTCGTGGGAACAAACTTTTTCTTAGCCAAGTCTTTGGTCGCAAACTTCTTTGGGCTGGCAGCCTACCTTACGGCTCCTTTACCCAAGCCACCTTACTACTTGATGACCTTCTATTTTCCCAAGCCCCCAGCGGCTCGGTCGATTTTTTCTTGCCCGAGCCTTCTGCTTCCCTGAGCCTCTAGTTGGCTTGAAAGTCTTCTTCGCCGAGCTTTTTTGGGGCTCAAGGGCAACAGCTCCCTGGCCACCTTAGGGGCAATCGTGGGCTTCTTGGCACTTAGGCCTTCCCCAAGCTCGTCATCACATCATTTAAAGGTAGAGCGTGAGGCACCCTACCCGACCATCCCAGCAGCATTAGTAGGCTGCTTCTTTGCCGGAGCGACCAACGGTTTCTTGGTAGCCCCGGACGCTATCGTTTTCTTCTTCAAACCCTTCAGTTTCTCGGCCCACATTTCTATGAAAGGAGAAGCAAATAATCAGCAACCTAACAAAAAAAAAGAGAAGCAGGCAAGTAAACACTTTTTTCAAGTATGGTGTTGAAATTGGCGTTGTCCATGCAAAAGTTGTATGTGATAATCCGAGGATTATACTATTTTATTTAGGCTTTTTAGCCGGATTTTAGATACTTCTTAGTTCGTTTATGCCTGAATTGCTACTTAATTCTATATATTTTATGTTTCAGTCCGAAACGTGCATTTTTAGCAAATAATGAGCAAATTTGAGTTTCTAGACCCAGAAGCAAGCGAATCTCAGAATTTGGGAAAGTTCTAAAGCAGAGTTGAAGCACTATGAAGTTCGTTCCCATGGGAAAGCATCGAAGATCGAAGATTCAAGCAAGGAAGCAAGCGGAGGGCAATTCTGTAAATTCAGAATTTTCCAAGAAGGCTCGCCGCGGCGAAAGAAGCTAAGCATGAGATTCACTTTAGTTCGTCGCCACAGCGAAGTGTGCGAAATTTTGTTTTCTCCAAAACACACAGTTTTATTTTAGGAAAGGTTTTAGGTTTTGGGGGGAACTATAAAAGGAAAACCTTGCCATTTTGGTCGAGGTTCGTTTGGTTTTCGTTGGGTTTTAGTAACTTTTACATTTGGAGAGAAGATTTGAGCTTTAATCTTGTGGATTCTTCAACTAGGGGAGATCTCTACTCTTTTCTCTGTATTTCAATATGTTGAATACTGTGTTTACTATTTTTCTTGCTGTTTGTGTTAATTTAGTTATGACCTAACCCATTTTAGGTTAGGGTTTTGATGTAATTCGGATTTTATGGATTAATCAATTGATGATTGTTGCTTTTATATTCTATTGCGTAGATTGTGTGATTATTCCGATTTTTATTGATTTTACTTGTTGAACATGATGGGATTGAGAAATGAATCCTGTTGAGCTTCTTGGATAATTACCATTGTTATTTTGAATGCTAGAGATAGATTTGAGAAACAATGAAATCAATCTAGGATTCTATTAGCTTAATGAACTTGGATTTGTTAATCTTCAATTTGTTGGGTGCGAAAGATTAATAGGGAAAAGTAGGAATTCATAGCCTGAGAATATATGTTTTACAACTTAGGGAATTGGGTTTACAATCCGTGCATGTGAATGTAAAAGTAGCATAATCCACATAATTAATCCATAGTGTCCGCATGAAGTCAAACCCTAACCGTTTGTTTTAATTGATATTACTCTTGTGTTAAATCTTGCTTTCATAATTTTGTTGTTTTTACATTTAGTAAATTTTGCTTTCAGTTAAGTTTTATATTCTCCCATAAATCCAAACAATTTTCGGTTTCTCCAACTTGAAAACAAATAGGAAATTCAGTGTTTAGCAACCAATCCTCGTGGGAACGATACTCACTCATCACTATATTACTTTATGCGACTAGTACACTTGCTATATTTGCATGTTGTAGTAACAACGCATCAGTATTCCCTTAGCCGAGAAAGCGAGATAATCTCGTTGACGTTGCATTCCCTATTGGAGAGATTGTTGAAGTGCTGAAGCCTCTGTAAGCTTGCTGTAGGGAGAAAATTCTGCTCGATGTTTACTGGAAAACAAAGAAATTCAATCAGCTCAATAGTCGAGCTTGAAAACACTCTTCACATACATTGGGGGTCGAAGTCTTACTAGCTTTCGAAGCAAAAAACCTGGTCTCCCCGGCCTCATAAAAGAAAAACTAAGAGTCCTAATGTAGGACCTTCTTTGGAATGTTGACCAAACCGTTAAAATGTACCTTCCTCGCCTTGGAAAGGTAGTACGTTTGGTCTTGACCCTTCTTTAACCTATACAAATGGATGAGCTCCTCAACAGACGGCTCGCCCAACTTGGCTACCTCATATGCTATGTACAGACCTATAATTATAATGAAAGAGTTCGAGGACAATTGAAGAGGGACGATGTTGAATCATCTCAAAACATTGTCGATGAAAAAGTGAGGGGGAATCGACATCCCACACCTCAAAAGGATTTCAGAGATCGCCACCCAGCCTGAAGGGGGATTCTTCCGCAACTAGCCTCCTAGAACCCTTAAGTTGAGTTGAGGCGCATAAGCTTCATTTATACGCCCAAGATCCTTGGCATCAATTGAGATTGTGGTTCCTTGCGCAGCTTATGGACTGGGGATCTCCTTGACTAAGTGACCTCTATAGAAGCATGATCCAAAAAGCCCGCCGCATCATGATCCAAGCTCCTTGCGACAACATCTTTGGAAGTCTCAAGGACTACGCCCCCGAGAACTGCCGAGCCTACTGGAGAATCAAACATGCGATCAATGGTATGATTGCTCGAAGAAGACATGACGATAGCTCGCCTCTAGGTACCTGAAACAAAAGCAAACATGTGTCAGAGCTTGAAAAGCTCATTGACCTATCCACACTTTGCTTTCAGTTCAGGCACCAAGGTAGCTCGCATTAGAAAACAAACATACGTGACCTACCAGAGTTTCGGCAACCACCACCATAAACCTTCCTTAAACCTAGGACCACCGGAGACACACTTAAAAGAAACCTTAGCAAAGCCCTAAAAAGCCCAAGTGGCCATGGCAATGGCCACTTCAACCACAAAAAGTTGTAAAAACAAGTAAAGGAGGGAAAATAACTCTTACCGAACTGAAAGATGAGATGAACTCGTCGGAAAAGCACCATGAAGATGAAGAAGCAACAACAAAGTAAGCAAAAAAGCTTGGGAACTTTTGGAAAGTGTGAAAGCTTTTTGACGAGTTTGCCCGCTTTTGTAGTGGTTTGCATGGGAGACGAAAGGTTGGGGTTCGATCGTAGCCATCGATCTATAATGAATCTCGACCCTCCATTCAACGAGCAATCTTAGCCCTTGGATGTGGCCACGTGTCAATCATTCGCGAGGGGCGATCAACCGTCAGACTGTCATAATCATAACCTACGTCGCACATTGCCTCAACTTTGCGCATAAACACCTGTAGTCGCCCACGCATGACGAAAAGTAATTGCTAAAGGCAAAGGCATTTAATGTGACATGACCGCATGTAATTTACACAAATACCATTTCTTTTCAAATTCTGAGTTTGTCAAGAATATCATAGAAGAGAAAAGGTCAAGTGTTGAGTACATCAACTGGAAATGAGTCCGACTCATGAAATTCGACCGAATTTGCATTCAGTGCCCTATCGATGAATACCGAGCTTGATATCAAATCGACCAATAGTCTTCAAAGCTCGAAACAAGCACCGAACACTAGGGGGCAGATGTTGTGTGTGATTTTTCCTTCAAACTTGAAGAATTGTGAGGTTATAGCTCGATCTAGAACCAGCTCAATTCAACCAATTGTCCGACCCAACATAAGCTCATCGAGTTGTAGCTCGACCTAGCGCAAGCTAGTCGTGACCAATCCTTATAGTTGTTTAACTAGCTCACAGATAACTTTAGATCCCAGATATCTCAGAAGGGATCAGATCGACAGCAATCTTGGCATAATCTCAATGCTCAATCGCAAGAATATCGAAATTGCATTTCAAACTTAATTGTAATCCATTTTATTTTTGCTCTTTCCTTTGTACAAAGTCTATAAATAAACCCCTCTAACGAGGAGAAAGGGGTTAGCAAATTATTCTAGGATTGTTATTGTAAGCTCTCACAACAAATACAATAACAGTGGACGTAGGCTCAAGAGTGCAACTCACTGAACCACTTTAAAAATTGTCTTGTCATTTTCTTTATTGCATTTATTGTTTATCCATTGCTTGTTACCCGTAATCACACACAAATCAGTTCCGATCCTGTCCAGATCGATCAGATCGCTCTGGTTGGTGTATTTTTGCATCAACATACGACAATACCTTCTTTTATTCTAGGTTATTTACTTTTTTTCTTCTTGTTTTTTCTCCTTTTTGGGTAAAATAAATATATCATTACACTACTTCAAAGTAATATTAAGAAACTTATTATAGCTAAAAAAATATTTAAAAAATAAAAAATNTCCGCCTCTCCCTGCACGACTTCCTCCTCACCCTCACCATTGAGCTCGAAGTCGTCCGAGTAAACATAGGCCATCCCTTGAGCTTTGGTCCTCATCTTGTCAACTTACTTGTGATAATCCCGTGGAAGAAAGGAGAAGTCAATCGAGGGATGAGCTTCCTATAACTTCTGCACAAGGAAGACCAACGTCTCCCAAGCTCAGTTCATGACGGTCTCGTTCAACTCCTCGATTTCGAGTCTAAGCTACTCAATTTTAGCCTCGGCCTTTTGTCGACCTTCCGCATCTTAGGCAAGATCGAGTGAGACCTGTTTAAACTTTGCCTCCCAATCCGAGGTCATTTTTTGACCTGAGTGAGCTTGGAGTTTAGCTTATTGTTGGCAACTCTTTGTTGTGCCAAACTCTTCTCGACCTCGACCGCTTTGGCTTCAACCTTTGCCCAAGCAGCCTTACTCACTTTAATTTTGTCTAGGAATTTCCTTTCCTTGACCCCGAAGGTCGCCATTGCTTAAGGAGTTGGTCGATTATTATGTCGACCGTAGCTTAAGCTGCCTCGTCCGTCACTTTGCCTCCCTACACAGGCAAACTTGATTTACTTTCCATGGGAATGACAGCTTCACTCGTGGGAACAAACTTTTTCTTAGCCAAGTCTTTGGCCGCAGACTTCTTTGGGCTGGCAGCCCACCTTGTGGCTCCTTTACCCAAGCCATCTTACTACTTGATGACCTTCTATTTTCCCAAGCCCCCAGCGGCTCGGTCTATTTTTTCTTGCCCGAGCCATCGTGCTGCTCAAGAGCCTTCTGCTTCCCTGAGCCTCTAATTGGCTTGAAAGTCTTCTTCACCAAGCTTTTTTGGGGCTCAAGGGCAACAGCTCTCTGGCCACCTTAGGGGCAAACCCAAAATAGACTTTACTTTCTTAACTAGCATTCGACAAATTACTAGGAGCTAGGGTAGAAGGGTTTTATATAGTAGAGATCGGTGGATCAAATGGCGGTGATCGATTGAATATTCGCTGCCAGAATCAGTAAAAAATTATCTAAGAACAAGAAACTCTAACTTTGCGATGGTCGATAATCGACAAGAAATTAGGTGTCGGAGTGATAGGGGTTTCGTAGAGAGGAGAATGGAGGTTCAAATGATGGTAACAGAGAGAATTTTCACCACCACAATCGACTTTGGGTAGTAACAAAATATTAACTTTGGGTGGGAAAGTGGTATTTTGAAACTTTTTGAGTGGGAAAGTGTCATTCAATAATAGATAAGTTAATTAGAAGAATTTAATATACATAAAGTGGTATTATTTAAGCCCCACATCAACTCTTTGTAAGCCCCAAAATCAATTAAAAATAAATAAATTTTAATTTATTTCAAAATTGTCATTTTTCTTATCTTTCTTAACTTATCTGCTTTCCTAATCTTTTTAACTTTTGTTTTAGTTAGTCATGATTAAGGAACAACATAATAAACAATGAGGATTTCTTCGAGGCAAGAATTGTATATTGTCCTAAAATTATCAAGAATTTAATAAATAAGAAAACTAGATTAAATGGTAAAGTAGAGGTAACAGGTTTTGAAACAGTTTATTAAAAATTCAAATTCCTAGAAAAACTATGAAACTAATTTAGTGAATAAATCAGAAAAAGAAAAAAATATATAATACCATTAAATAAATAAATGTGATTTTAGAATTACAGTATCTTGAAAGTTTTAAAAACTAGAAAAATATATTGAAGGTTTTGATATAAATAGTACATTTGGGTAATTTACACATATAATGTATGTTTAAATTAGAAGGTTTAAAAAGAGTTCTAGTGGGGTTTGAATAACAACAGTCATCATTTATTAATTGACATGCCGTCAGTTGTATCATTTGGGTTCAATTTAGGCCCAATAAAAGTGTAAAATAAAAGCCCATGAATATTCAATTCAACCCAGGTTGCCCGCTTTGATTTTTTGAATTCCTTGGCCGTTAAAAGCCGTTTTTATATTTCAATCAAAAATATAATAACTTAAACTAGAATAAGATATTCTAGTTTAACTTAACCCTTGGCTTCTTTATCAGATTTCAGGTTAGAAAACAGAATTCTTCATAGTTTTTATCAATTAATTTCTTCTTTTTTTGTAATGTGTTTCTTTTGTTATATTAATTGTCTCTTCTACATGCTTTTTTATTTATTTTTACCCTGATTTTATATGCTTTAATTGTCTCATTTAGTGTCAAACTAATGCTATCAAATCTGCAATTCGATTAAGAACACATTGTTTTTGTTCCTTTAATTCTTGTGTATGTAAAGTTGGAAACTAAACAGAAAGATTTTGATCTAAACAATTCACAATCAGATTTACTTCCAAGTTTTATATATATATATATATATAAACCATTTGTTAATACAAAATTTTCATCATTATTTTCAGTTACCAAGTGGGATTTTGAGTGTGGAAATGATTATGCAAAATGGGGACTATTATCAGTAAAACTGCTAACGGCGTTGGAGGGGTTCTTGGAAATGCTTTTTCTGCACCATTTAAGACAATTTTTGGTCGATCTTGCGAGTAAGTAGTAATTCTTCTCTTGTAATGCTTCAATTTTAAATAATTTTTGTTCCATCTATCTGTAACGATCCTAATTGGGCATGTGGGTTAAAAACCATATGGGCACCCTCCCTATACAATTCGGGTTTTAAGAGTAAACTATATGTGAATTGGTCATCTTATATATGTATTTCATTTGACATTTATGTGAAAAGCATACGATATAATGATGCAAAGAATTGAAGAATTTATCCGTTCTTGATTCTAAAATTATGATTAAAAAAAAAATGTTTATCAGTTTATCTGTACCTGTTTTTATGCATAAAATTATCCTCAATTGTATTGGTATATATCATGTACCATAGAAAAATCTTTGATGCAATGGGCACATGTGCGTTTATCCAATGTTTCAAACGTCACATTTGTACACATTGCCTACATACATCAAGTAATTGGGCAGACATACGTGCACATGTCATTTATTTACTTCATCATACACTTATTGTTTATTTTTTCAGTTTTTGGTAATATGATAAACAAGATCAATTGTAAGCTTAACTCTATTTGGTTATTGGGAATGCAACTTTTCAAGAACCAGTTAACTGCTATGAGCATTTTGGCTTAACGCTTTTACTTGTTCTGTCATCTGTTTTCATTCTAAACGAATAATATTAGTAATCTCTTTATATGTGTATACTACACATGCCCACAAATCTTTGCAGTTTCATTTGATTTGCTTGACTCTGCAGGGGTGTTTGTTCAGGACCATGGGACATAGTATGTTTCATCGAGCATTTCTGTATCGCAAATCTGGTCAAACTGCTGATGATTTTTGGCCTTTGCTACATAAGTAATTTCTTCTTTACTGCTCATATTTTCATTTAATTTTTCTCTTTTCCATTAGCTTTACATGTAATTAGCATTAGAGGTACTTATGTAATATGAGATGGCTTCCTGTTCTAAAACTTTCTGTGTTTTTCTTTTTCCCTTTTTTTCTCATTCTGTTAACTTGATTGCTGTCTAAACTGTGATTTTTTTCGCCCTGTGAGTTCGGTAAACTGGCCATACTTCTCGCTTTGATTAATTCAATTATAAATACATATATGTGATCTCAACTTAAATTCTTCCATTCTGTTTGTATAATGTTGCTGTTTCAGTCCCTTTTTTTAATAGCAAAAGTAACATAGCAACTTATTTATATGCACATGTATATTTACATTGCCCTTTGCCATTTCGTCTTGCAGAAATTAGCAATGATTTATGCTAGTAATTGTGAGAACATTAGCGCGTTTTAGTAACGGCAAGACAATCTTCTTTCTTATAGTATGTTGAGTTATGAATTCTGGATAAAGTATGACCTAGGCAGCCCTTTTCTTGTCTCAATTTTTTATAGTTATGCTGAAGAGTGGTTGGCTGTTGTATTAGGGGCAGAGGAATGAGATTTGTTTCTGGTGAATATAATGTAATGACTGATAACTATTATATTGTTTTCATCTTTCAGTTTTGTGGTTCTGCTACCTATTGTTCAATCTGGGGATTTGCCAATGCATAATAAGAAGCCTTTGCAAGATTTGTTGTGTTGCATGTGAGACATATTGGTATGCTTTGGAAGATATAACATGTTTCTTATGGCAGAAGTTGATGAACACCAAGCGAAGAAACAGGCACCGGCATATTAGAGATGTTGAATTAGGGTATAGTTCAAGTGATGAAAGTGATTTTTCAAGCGAGTGTCATCATTTTAGTTCGAGTAGAAAATGTTACAGAGAAAGAAAACAATGGTACGGAAATGGTAGTCGTCGTCACCACCACCATGTGAAGCTGAAAACAAGTGAAGTGTCTGTTCATGTAAAGGGGGGATCAAGAAGACTAAGAAATTCAAGGCAGTCTCAAATTTTTAAAGTGAGAAATCCTCGAAAAATTTCTAAAAGGCGACGACCTAGATGATCAAGATCATGTAAATTGAATTTCTTGAATATGTTTGTACGCAATGTATATTATTAGAATATGGTAACTATTGAAATTTTTGGCTTTTTGCCTTAAAATTCAAGTTGTACAAACTTTTGGTACAAACCAACGCATACAAAATCTATTATAATATGAATGGGTGACTTAAAATTAAAATAAATTATAAGCACATTAAAATGAATAATATGACAAACCTTAGACGTTTTAAAGGCAATGGGCAAGTGAAAATTTAAAAAAATAATTGTGACATTGCAGTGTGAAATATAATTTTAAATTGACACTTGTTAGGGCCAAAAATCGTCCTTGGCCCAAATAGGGAAATAGAACCATTAGTGAAGAATGGTCAGGCCCAGTCTTGCAGAGGCCCAAACTCGAATTGGTTCTATTTGATACGAGGTATAGCCGGCCCAAACCACATGGGCGCGAGCCTCTTAATCCCAGTCCACTTCCTGGGTCTATGGGCGAGTCCAGAGCCCATAGCCCTTTCAATATTTTCCTATTCTTGATCAACCTCCTATTCAAGGTCGCCTTCCCCTTTCCTGATGACTTTCCCACTTGGGAGTTAATTCTCCTAATCAAAGTTAACTTCCTATTCGGACACTGATAAGACAGCTGATTACGGCCCTGNTGTGAATTGTGATGAATTGATTGAATTCAAGCGTTGCTTAGAGATTACAGGTTATGAGTTACATTGGACACAAATGAATGAATAACGAAAATTTGTTAGGGGTGTATTTGTAAACTTATAAGGTATTTTTGTTATTTTTTAAACTAATAGGGGGGTAATTGATTTTTTACAGGGTACCCTGAAAAGGAACCGGAACCTGCATTTTAGGTTCCGGTTCCTTGAATTGAAGAACCTGTACTGTGCGGTTCCGGTTCCGGTTCCTTTTTTTGGGAACCTGTACTGTGCGGTTCCGGTTCCTATTCCCCGTAAAAGTGCAGGGTACCCGGAACCGCTCACCCCTAGTGATCATCTCACTGGATTGATTCCTTGCCTAGCGCCATTTGTTCGAATTCAACCAGATGGCTCAAGCTCTGAAGTTATCAAAAATCTTGACTACAACATTTGGAAGAAGACAGATAAACTTCTAGCCAGTTGGTTGTTGCCATCCATTTCAGAATCAATTTTTTCAATAATCTCTAAATGTCAATTTTCAACTGAGATTTGGCTCACTCTAGAGAAAGAATTTCTCACCAAGTCACGAGCTAAGACATTACATATTAAAAGTTTACTGCAAAATACAAAGAAAAATGATCTAAGCATTCATGATTACTTTCTTAAAATGAAAGGATTTGCTGAAAGTTTGTCTTCAAGTGGAATTATTATTTCTGATGAAGAACTGTTGAATTACATCGCAGATGGACTTGACTCTGATTATGATGCAGTTGTGGTGAACATTACTACTAGATTAGAGTCTAGACTAGATCTTATTTCACTTCAGGAAGCTCAAATAATTCTACAAAAACTGGAACTTAGGTTAGAAAAGGCTAATGCTATACTGAACTCAGCTATACAGTCTGAATTTCATGGGATCTCTGCCAATGTTTCAAATCTGAGTATTGATAGTAGCAGAAATAAGTCACAATGGGATGTAAATGGCTCATTTCTTACTAATGTACCCTAGTCTCCATCACATACAAACCTAACACCTTTACAAGAGCCACATAATCTTGTGCCATCCTATTATACTACAAGTCAAAATTACCCTGTGTACCTAACTCCTCATAATTAGTTTTATCCTTATCAACTTGGAAATTTTACTAGAGGAAAAGGTCGAGGCCAAGTAGGTGGTAGGAACAAATTTGTTTGCCAAGTATGTGGGAAGACAAGACACTTAGCTCTGAATTGCTATCACATATTTGATGTCCATTTTACCGGTAACAATACATTGGTTAGGAGTAATGTTAGTAATGTTTCTGCTCCTAATTTTGCAAGACCTCCTGAGCTTACAGGACCTTCTGACTTCACTCATGGAGGATCATCTTACTACTCACATCCAGGACTATCACAAAGGCCTAACTCTAGACCTTCTGTGCATTACTCTAGAGCTGGTATGAGTTCAGGACCATTAGTACAATCTTCAAAGGATTACTCCCCACAAATTACTTCTGGTTTTGGATCACCAACTGTACAACTTGGAAATCAATCTTCTTCTGCACTTGTAAATATACACAGTTAGGTATTCATGGCTCAATCTCACTTACAAAATCAGAATCACACCCCTACAGCAATCAACTATGTTGCTACACCTTCAACTGTTCGCATGGTACATGGATTCTGGAGCAACAAACCATGTCACCTCTTATTTCTCACAATTAACAGCAAGCACTAGTTACACTGGAAGTGAGCAGCTCCAAGTGGGTAATGGTGAGTTACTATCAATCTCTCATGTTGGTTTCTCTATTTTGTCCTGTCCTGGTAGAATTTTGCATCTTAAGAATGTTCTTTATGTTCCTAAAATTACAAAGAACATACTCAGCATATCTAAATTACTAGAGATAATGATGTGTCTGTTGAATTTTTTACTTTGGTTACTGTGTGGTTAAAGACAAGTCTTCCAAAGCAATTCTTTTTCAAGGAATGCTTAAGGATGGCCTATACCGACTTCAGATTCCAATCTCTGCTTCTTTCCTTCCTATTAGAGCCTTGGCAACTTTAGTTAATCTTCAGCCTTATGACAATAATCCAGCCTCATCTTTCAGCACTATGCCTAAATATCCCAATGTTAGCACTTGTATTTTACCTTTATCATCTGCTAGTATCTCTAAGTGTCTATCAAGTTGTGCCTTGTCTACTAGCTAACCATGTTTACATTGTAATAAGTCTTCTGTTACAAATAACTCTGAAAATGTATCTTCCTTTTGTGTTGTATCTGATATAAATAAAAGACATGGTATTCAATCATTTCCTGCTCAAAGAACTGATGTTATGATGTGGCATAAAAGATTAGGACATCCAAATAGTTCTGTTTTAACCAAGATCCTAACTGAACTCAAAATACCTCACTCATCCAAAGCTGATTACACCTTCTGTCAAGCATGTCAGTTTGGTAAATTGCACTAGTCAATATATCCTAGGCCCTCTTCTCATTCAACTAAACCTCTTGATCTGATTTACTCTGATCTCTAGGGATCATCATCTGTCTCTTCACCCAAGGGCTTTAGATATTACATCCAGTTCTTGGATGATCATAGCCAGTTTACTTGGATTTTTCCCTTGAAAAATAAGTATGAAACTTACTCTATTTTCACTCGGTTTCACAAACTAGTAGAAAGAGAGTTTAGTTCAACTTTGAAATGTGTTCAAACCGATTGGGGAGGAGAATTTAGAAGCCTAGTTCCCTACTTTGCTCAGCATGGAATTTCCTTTAGGCATCCATGTCCACACACTCACCAACAAAATGGTAGAGTGGAGAGGAAACATAGACAAATTGTTGAGCAAGGTCTAACCTTGTAAGCTCAAGCTCACATGCCTCTTAAATTCTGGTGGCATGCCTTCCAAACTATAATGTATTTAACAAATATACTTCCTTTTCCTGTGCTTTCCAACCTCTCTCCTTTCCAAAAAATACTCAACTATCCACCAAACTATTCTATCATAAAGGTTTTTGGCTGTGCCATTTACCCATTTCTTAGACCTTATAACCCCCATAAATTTGATTTTCATACTACCAAATTCACTTTTATTGGTTACAGTTTGCAACACAAAGGATACAAATGTCTTACACCTAATGGTTGAATTTATATCTATCAAAGTGTCAAATTTGATGAGATGGACTTCCCTTTCCAATCTCACAAATTTTCCAGTTCTACAACCTCCTTTATAAAGCCTACATCTATTCCTACAGAGCCTACATCTATTCCTATTTCTACTTCAACCTGGCATGTTCCTAACTTTGTGCCAACTTATTCCTCACATAACCTATCATCTTTTGTATCTCTTACATCTTCTGATAACTCCATAAGTCATTCTCAGCCAACTCATACTTCAGAACCAGTGTTTGAACAACTTATCTATACTCCATTGGCTGAAAAGTCATCAGCCTCTTCCACTTGTCCTACTGCACCTAATCAAGTATTCAACATGCATGATTTAACTCCAGTACATGAATCTCCTATGTCTATTACTTCTCCCATAACCATTGCTTCTGATGCATCTTTTGACACTATACCATTAATTGTTTATTTGTCTTTTCCTAAATCCAACACTCCTATCCAAAATACTCATCAAATGATAACTCGATCCAAAGCCAAAGCTCACAAGCCAAAGCTCACAATACTTCACTTCTCTCTACATCCCATCTTGATATCGAAGAACCAAGCACTGTTTCAGAAGCTCTTTCTCACCCCTCTTAGACAGCTGCTATGCAATCAGAGTTTAATGCACTTTTAGCTAATCATACCTAGGAACTGATTCCACTTACTCCAGACATGCATCCAGTTGGCTGTAAATGGGTGTTTAAAGTAAAACATAATGTTGATGGTTCTATCCAAAGGTTCAAAGCAAGATTAGTTGCAAAAGGGTTTCAACAAAACCCTTGGAATTGACTACCTGGAAACTTTCAGTCCAATTGTGAAATCACCAATTGTTAGAGTTATCCTCAGTCTAGCCATGAGCCATGAATGGGACATACAACAGGTTGATATTAATAATGCATTTTTGAATGGTGAATTAGCTGAAAATGTGTATATGGTATAGCCAAAAGGTTTTGTGGATTCTGCCAGTCCTCATCATGTGTGCAAATTAAGTTTAGTCTATGTATGTCATCCACATAGACTAAAACATACATGATTTGCTCTTCATGCTAATAGATAAACAAACTTGGGTCAGCCACTAAACGTACAAAACCCTAATCCAAAAATGTTGTTTTAAGCTGTACAAAACCCCATCCAAATCATTAAAAGCCATCGGTTTCATCTAGAATGTTTCACTAATGCTGACTGGGCCAGCAGCCTTCATGACAAACGATCTACAAGCAGCTGTTGTGTGTTCCTTGGCTCCAACTTAATTCAGTGGCACTCTAGGAAACAGAAAGTTGTTGCTTTATCATCTATTGAAGCAGAGTATAGAGCCCTTACACAAGGTTCGACTGAGCTTGCCTCGTTTTGAAGCCTGTTCTCTGAAATAGGATTACAACTTACTGATATTCCTATCATTTGGTGTGACAACAAAGTGCTGGATACTTGGCCTCTAATCCCGTCTCTCATGGCAAGGCAAAACATATTGAGCTTGATGCTCATTATGTGAGAAATCAGGTCACTGAAAACAAATTGAAAGCTCATTATGTTCCTACTGAATTTCAGAAAGTAGATGTCCTTACTAAACTATTGCCAGCTTCAAAGTTTGCAACCTTTCGAGACAAGCTTAATGTAAGAGCTCCCCAATAAGTGTAACAAGCTATAGAGTTTCTGATTCTTTTAAGCTATTGAAGTTGTTTCAAATATATTGTTTGTTGTTCAAACACTGATAGTTAGATGCTATTTGTTAAATCCTCTTCTTCCTCTGAACTGAACTGTACTCTCTACTGATGGAACTGCTCTCTAAATGTTCTTGTATGGTTCACCAAGGAAGCTTCGTTTGAGGGAGGATATTAGGATCAGCTGTTAAGTCACAAGTTTATGGAAGCTTGGCTTAAGAGAGGATGTTAGGATTAGTTTCCCAAATTGACTATTATGATTTTAGTAACTGGCAAGTAACTTTACCCTTGCTAATGAGCAGCTTAGACTCACGTGTATTGTGCTCTTGCTATATAAACAGGACTTGTAACTAACTTCAATAATAATACAGTTAGAGCTTAGTAATTCCTCTCTTTTCTGATTTTTCTCTCATCTCGCTCAAATCCTAATTGTAACTATGAGAATCAGGGATTCACTCATTAAAGAGTTCATGAGAATATTAAAGTTTCTGAAAAGTTCTAGTTGAATTAAATTCTTGTCCCAAGAAGAGTTCTGATCAAATTAGGATTCTTAGAATTATCAATTACGAGGACCTATTTGACTAATTAGTAGAATTGGTTAAAAAAAAANTCCTTGGAAAGTTCACAGTTGGATATGACTTTCATTTAATTCACATTAACAACATTGAAAAGAGCAAGAATGGCTTTAGAGTTATGATTTGCAAGAGTTAACTCAGCAGCAGTCCATTCAGCAATAGGTTTTGGTCTAGACACTTCATTTTCAACAATAACTGAGGTGTCTAATCATTCACAGCCATGGACCAAACTCTTTCATCAACAAACTTAAGGAAAGCACGCATTCTAGGTAGGAAAGCACGCATTTTAGGTCTCCATGTATAATAATTAGGACCTTCTATCAAAGGTGGTCTATGAGCTGACCCTCCTTCAGTGAAGAAGCTCATGACTGCAAAAACTTAGATAGAAGTGAATACAACAAACTAAAGTGCACACACAAACAAGCAGCAGACCAAAAACAGAACACGTTAATAGACCAGATTTTGACCAAACTTAAAACAAATCAGATGCACACAAAAGCTACCAAAATGGGTGAGGATCAACTGAAAGAACTTATCAGAACAAGCTCTGATACTACTTATTAGAGTTGGTTAATTCTATTCAACGTTTAGGTACCCATTTTAAAGTGCAACGGAAGAGATTTACCAAGTTGATTAGGAAATGTCAAGTTAGAACAAATCAACATTCATAAGCGGTAAATAAAGAACACAATCATATACATGGTTCGCCTAAAAACCACTCTTAGCCCACATCCATGGGGCCTTGTCCAGATTGAAGCAAATCCACTAAATAACAAATATTACAAGATATAGTTCAAAGTTGATTTTAGCTACAATAAAGAGAACTCTCTGTTCTAGTTACACTAAACACCACCCTCTGAATCTCAAATGTATTGTTGCTTCCAAGCTTGAGCTCCACCCAAGCTTCTTCTTCTTCTTATTACTATTATTATTATTATTATTATTATTATTATTATTATTATTATTATTATTATTATTATTACTATTCCAGTAAGATGCTATCTTACATGATAACATTATTATTATTCTTATTATTATATGTTCTTGGCAAGCAAAGGAAGCTTTGAGCGGTATTCAGCCAAAGCCCATAATGGGAAAGTATTTCTATGCATTGGATAGAGCAAGGCGCAGTTTGTTCCTGTCATGAGTAATTCATCGTTAATTAATGAGAAATTATATTAAATAACTTATTTGTGGGACCAAATTGAAAAATAGTTTGCTTTTGAAAGTATTTTAGGAAATAGCTCTATTTCAAAATATGTTATTTTCTGAGAGACTTTTACAAATAAGTTATTTCTCAACTCACACCCAAAGAGTAACGTAAGTTTTGTCTAAACATTAAGACTTTAAATAAACCATATATAGAAGTAGTTATTAATCAATCCCATACTATAACTACTTTTTACATTTTATTATTTGATTTTAAGTACCTGTTGAGGGAAATCGCCATTTTCAAGTTGAGAATTGATCAAAAGTCTTGCAGCTCAATGAAGAGGAGTTGGATCTCTCTCCATCTATCACAAAATTAAGAATGAATTAACAAATGCTAAAATAATATGATTCAGTTTTGGATGACAGTTCATGTAAAATTGAACTAATTCATGAAACAGTTTACGATTAACTCAAGTGCTAACCTGCCCACTGCCCAGCATGAATTATTCCCATCATAGCCCATGCGGTTTGCTCCAAGTTTGATCGATTTCCAAAGAGTTGTGAAGTTCTGCGTCATCAAGAACAAGAACAATATGATATTATACTTGATTATGAGTTAAACAAAATATAACCAAGAAAAAGAAAAGACACCAACATTTAAATGATTCAATCTACAAAT
Organism: Pistacia vera; assembly: GCF_008641045.1. NCBI lineage: Eukaryota > Viridiplantae > Streptophyta > Magnoliopsida > Sapindales > Anacardiaceae > Pistacia > Pistacia vera. Next base: position 244,764 of record NW_022195215.1, on the reverse strand, counting down.
ACGTGGACCTACTTTATCCACTATTGTTGATGAATTTTCTACGATGAAGAAACACAAAATTACAAGCTTACATAACTCAAGAAATCATTTTTCTAATCCTAACCACATTAGAACACCTGAGCAACAGAGCATAACTCGCTACCCTAGAGATAAATTATATATACAACCTCTTAATTGCATAAGGAACAACCATAAACTATATCACTCAATACACCAAAAATAGATCGATCATTTATCTTTTTGTTAGCACTTAACAATAAATAAGTTTGTTGAGTATGAATGTAAGAATGCAATGAACTGCAAATGTAGAAGGGAAGCGCACTAACATAGTACAACTTTCTAAAGTTATATGAAAATTTTATTATGACCATTTTATCCTTGGAGAAAAAATTGAATATTTAAGCCCAACTAAAGGCTAATTATCCCTCACCTCCCCTAAGGTTTGCATTTTTCCTAATGATACCCTGCATGTTTAAAAGTGCACCCCTAACTTCCCCTTAGATTTAAAAAATTCTCTCAGATCTCCCCCTTTCACCGTTTGCTAATAGAATAAGTTAGGTTTATTGTACTTTTAGGTTATTTACACTTTTATCCTTAAGGTTTGGAGTATATTCACTTACTTCCAATTTTATGAGATACAAACAGTTTTGTCCTGTCAGGTGAGTTTTTTAGTAAAAAGTCTATATTACCCTTGTTCTCTTATTTACATGTTATTAGAAAAGAAGAAAATATAAAAAGAAAAAAAGTAATGTGCTAAAAATGATCTTATATATATATAAAAGATACCAAGTTAACAGAAAGGCATTGAATGAACCCTAAATCCTAAACCCAAAGATGTTTCAAATTGTCTTTTAGCCATGGTATGAAATTGAATAAATGTTGTCTTAGTATCAGCTTTTGTTTTCAAGGGGTGAATCCATGTAAATTTGCTAAAAGCATTTATGAAATGCACAAAGTACCTGTATCCTTCAATGGATAAGTAAGAAGATGGCCCCCAAACATTTGAGTGAATAAGCTTCAATGGTTCTAAATCTTTGCTGAGAAAAGTAAGAAATGGTTGTTGATGATGTTTACCATAGCAACAAGAAGAACAAAATGACCAAGCCGAGGTACCAGCAAGTATTTTATCATTAAGCTTAGTGAGAACTTTAGTTAACACAAAGGCATGAGGGTGGCCTAGTCTTTGATGCCATAAATTCATATTTTTATTAGAGTTTTCAGTAACATTACAAGTAGCAACATTGCAATTTGGATACATCATAGTAGAGTAATAGTATTGGACTTGGAGACATAACAAATAAACTTGGTTCTTAGCTGATTAACAGAAAAGCATTACAAAATCAAGCATTGGAATGTGATAAAACTAAAGTTGTTGAAAATTTTGAAACTTATGGAAGCTTAATTTAATTGAAGAGAGAATTTAGTTAATGAAACTTATGGAACTTAATAACAATTAAGTGAGTTTTAGTGTGAGTATTAAGTTGGAGTTAAAGCTATTTTGCCTATAAATACAATGGCATAAGAAAGTCTACTCCAAGAACTAATTGTTAAAAAATGATGCAGAAGGAAGTTTTGTGAGAGAATCCCAAAAGGAGAGAGAGAGAGAGTCAAGGTTGATAAATGACGTACTTTCTAAACTGTCTAATATTTCTTATTCTATAGAAGAGTAAACGACTTTTTTCCCACCCAAGGTTTGCCTTAATGACACTTTTCCACCCAAAAAGTTTTAAAATACAACTTTCCCACCCAAAGTTTATATTATATTAATACCCAAAATACACTTCACTATCTTAGCTGGCATTTGGTGAGTTACCAGGAGTCAAGGTAAGAGGGGTTTTGTAGAGTGGAGGCCGTTGGATCGAATGGTGGTGACCGATTGAATATTCGCTACCGGAATCAGCCAAAAATCAACTAAGAACAGGAAACCCTAGCTTTGCGATGGCCGGCAATCGACGAGAAATTAGGTGTCGGAATGAGAGGGGTTTTGTAGAGAGAAGACCAAGGTTCAAATGATAGTGATGGAAAGAATATTCGCCGCTGGAATCAGCTAGAATCGACTTTGGGTAGAAACGAAATATTAACTTTAGATGGGAATAAGTGGTATTATGAAACGTTTTGGGTAGGAAAAAGTCATTTACTCTCTATAGAATGTATATACTATGATATAATATTTGTTATGATATTAGAAGGTTTATGATCCTTATTGTTAGAGTTAATGAACTCTTGTCAGCAGAATCGGTTTGTGAATGAGTTTGCCAAGTTGATTAATGATTACCAAGTTAAGTATTGAATCAACAACCATGAGCATGAAAAATAAAGAACACAAGCATATACATGGTTCGACTAAAACCACTTTTAGCCTACATCCATGGGACCTCGTCCAGATTGAAGCTAATCCACTAAAACATCAAACATTACAAGAACAATACAGAGTTGAATTTACGTATAGCAAAGTAAAACTCCCTGTTCTACAATACACTAAACTTCACCCTCTGATTTCCCTAATGCTCTATCACACTTAGATCACTTTACACTAGGAACTCTCCTAGACAAGCTTGAGCTCCTCCCAAGCTTCCAATGTCGAAGACACTCTCCAGCTTCAACAATAGAACTATGTTCCAACTAACATTCAACAAGGATGATAAAGAGAATGTTTTGAAGGCAAAACCATATATGGAACCTATCAAAGAAAATACTTTCTGAAGAGTTTCAGAGCACAACCAAATGGTATATTCAGGTTATTCAAAAAGACACAAGAATGGAGATGATATATAGATATTTCTTGGTCAAGAATTCATTGTCCAGTCAGTAGACCAAGGTTGACATATGTTGGACCAAATAAGGAAAGTTTTCACTAAACTTTCGAGAACACATCTGAAAAGGGGAAAACTATTTCCCTAGACCACTTTTGGATTTCAGGACACCTATAAGTGGTCCTTACATAGGAATATCAGATAAGGAAAAAATATCTTATCAAGAATTGGAAATATGCCACCTGTGCAAAATGAGTCAGACATGTTGATGCTTGCACAGAAGAGGTGTGCACACATTTGAATAAAAATGCAACATGCATAAGTCTGACATAAATGTGCTAACACACAACATCTGTGCACACACCATAACATAAGTTTGACAAAAATATTAACAATCTCCCACTTTATCAGACTTATGAACAAAGCACCAAATTGATCAAAATATCAATACATACCTGTCTCNATGACTTAATTCCTTTTAATGAAATTTATACACAAGCATTCCCATTTTGCCCTTACTCTTCTTTGGGAATTCTATCTATATCCTTTGATTCATTACAAACACACCCCCATAGCAACAAATTCTCCATGAAAATTCCTTACATTTTACTCCCCACTTTTCCTGCTAATTAGGGGTAGAATGGTCAAATTGCCCTTAGGGAAGAAAATATCTAAAACTTAACAAACATTTTGGTCAGCCTGTCGTTGTGGCTAGGAATCTTTTGTCGCCGCGGCGAAACTGTCCTGCAGCTTCCCGTGGCTTCAACACCTCTTCGCCACGGCGAAGATTCTTCTTCGCCCCGACGAAACTTGGAACACTAAACTTCTCTTATTTTCAACCAATTTCAGGGCAAGTATTCAACATAACACTCAATCAAAGGTCAACTAAACAATATTACCAAGAAAGCAACTCAAATAAGAGCAAAAGAAGAAAGAATAACTACATACCTCAAGTGGGGCGTTACAAAAGATTGATGTACTTGTTACACACTAGGCCAGATCTTGTCTATGCATTGAGTATAGTCAACCAATCCTAAAGAACAACATATGAACACAGTCACGTGCATTTTAAGATATTAAAAACATGCTCTTAGAAAGGGAATCTTATTTACTACAAATACAAATTACCAAAATGTGAATATATATACTGATGCTGAAAGGGCTGGAGTAGTGGACAATAGACGATCTACTTCTGGTTATTTCACTTATGTAGGTGGTAATCCAGTCATGTGGAGAAGCAAAAAACAGAATGTTGTGGCATGCTCAAGTGCTAAAGCAGAATTTACGGGAACGACACTTAGTATTTGTGAAGCTTTGTGGCTAAGATTTCTCTTGCAAGATTTGGGCTATCAACCTAATGAACCTATCCAGTTATATTGTGACAATAAAACAGTATGTGATATTGCTCACAATCCAATTCAACATGATCGTATGAAAAATGTTGAAGTAAATAGATTTTTCATCAAAGAAAAACTGGATGAAAAGATTATTGAATTGCCCAAGATTCGATCAGAGCATCAATTGGTTGACATCCTTACCAATGATGTCTCTAAACTTATATTCTCACAAGTTTTAGATAAGTTGAGCATATGTGACATCTATACACCAACTTGAGGGGGAGTGTTGCGATTTCCTAAATATTTTGTAATCTTCTTATTTTGTCAGATTTAGGACACTCAAAATATTCTTGATATTCTGTAATCTCCTAATTATGTTAGTACATTATGTAATCTGTAACTGACATAATTAGAATACTCAATAGATTGTATACTCCCTATATAAAGCCTGTAACCCTTTAGTGAAAATCAATGAATTNCACACACACACACACACACATACTTTTTTTTATTTTATCTATTTCTAATAATATATGTATAAGACAATAGGGGAATTATAGACTTTTTATTGTAAAATTTGACCTTACTTGACTAAACTGTTCATATTCTATAATACTAAGGGTAAATGTAATATACTCCTAACCTTAAAGATGAAAGTGCAAATAACTCACTATATTTTTCTTGATGTAAAAGGACTCTAAACCCCTAAGTATATAGATATTTTAAAACCCCCCTAAGTATATAGGTTTACTTTATTTTTCATAAAAATTAAAAGTAAATTGTATTTATTAATTTTTTTATTTGAGTGGAATTAGGGTAAAGAAGGTTTTTAATTGGTTTTGGAGTTGAGAGCAACTTGATTTTATTGGCAGGGGGGTTGAGAACAATTTCCAATATATGAGGGGCTTTTAAAAATGGATATACCTAGGATGAAAGTGCAATAGACAGCAAACCTTAATGATAAAAGAGTAAATAACCCACCGTATTTTCCTCAGTGCCTAAGTATATAGGTTTACTGTATGTTTTTTATAAAAATTAAAAGTGAATTGTATTTACTAATTTTTATTTTATTTTTATTTTATTTTATTGGCATTGGGGATAAATAAGGTATTCAAGTGGTTTTGGAGTAGAGGGCAACTTGATTTTATTGGCAGTGGTGTTGAGTTTCCATAGCTGAGGGGCTTTTAAAATACTTAGGAGGCTTAGAATAATTTGCCAATAAGAACAATACAATAAACCTAATGGACTCCTTTAGCAAACGTACGTTGGAGAGGGGAGGTTTGAGATAATTTTTGAAATTTTAGGGGAGGTGAAGGATGCTATTTTAAACTTGTGGGTAGTCGCTAAACCTCAAGGGAGGTTAGGGATAGTAAACCCCAAATAAATTACCTGGTTAGGGATAATAAACCCCAAATAAATTACCATGGTTGTAGAAGAATGGATAATAAACCCCAAATAAATTACCTTGGTTGTAGAAGAACGGTAGCTCTCTCCCCATCCCCCATCATCTAACTGTGTTTTTAGCAGAAAATCAGTAGCTTTACGTATAGCCAAACAATTATTGTAAGTCTTCCCTACAGTCGTTAGGCCCTCAATCGCAAACCAAGTACCATAAATGAAGCAAATTCCCCAAATTGCATACCTGTAATTAAATATGTTATTGTTATTCTATTATAAACTTCGGGCAGAATTTAGAAAAATACTTAATTTTTTTTTTTTAATTTTTACTTGCACGTCTATGGACAATATCACATAATAGGGTGAACCAATAATATCTCTTCCTCTCTCTCTCTCCTCTCTCTCCTCTCTCTCACACACACCACACACACACACACACACACACAACACATATATTATATTATATATATTATATATATAATATATCTATATATATATAATATATATAATATATATATATATATATATATATATCCCATCCATTTATGACATGTAATAATTTTACTCTTTAACAATTGACACTATTAACCCATTTAAAATATTTTTGACATAAATACACATTTAATTTACTATTTTTCGTATATGTTATTATTGTTTAAAGTTATAGTTATTAATTATTAAGTGTCCAGTTTATAACATGTTAGAGTTTTTCAACCTGAATCCAACCTAAACATTATTCGTCAACCTAACTCGCTAAAACGTGTCATGTTCATGTCGGGTTGGCGTGTCATGGCCCCGTTTTACCATGTATAATTTTGATGTACAAATCATTTTAACATATGTTTTGAGGCACAAAGTGAGACTTACCAATTTATTAAAGATACATACCATGAACCATCAGGCAATTGTGATTCTTCAAGATACTTAACAGCATTTGTGACCAGATTTCAATCTCTTTCTTTCTATGCTCTGGGTATAACTTCTTAAACAATGTCAAGGCCTTGATTGTTGATGCAGTGCACTCAGGATGCCTACATATGATAATTTTTAATCAGTTTTGATGGAATTAATTTAATTTTAATGTAATAAATTTAAAGTATATCTGGATCTTACTCTGCTCAATCACAACCTTATCCAGAAATTCCATGGGATAAGCAGCCTGCAAAGAAATTAAATAGAGAAAGAGAAATACATTTTCTAATGCATGAAATTGATAAGGAGAGAGGAAATACATTTCTTTAATAATGTTGAAGTTCTTAGCTTACCTCCAACCACCATTTAGCTCCTGCTGGCTCCCATACTATATACCGCCATTTACTCTACATATTTTAGATGTTTGTGCATGTTAATACCAAAATGTATTTTATATATGCATAAAAAAAAAAAAATTGAGTAATATTGAATCTGAGTAGTATTGCAATAGGTAAAAGACCTGTCAACTACTATTATTTAGTATTACATTATCTCATTTATTTTCCTGTTATATATTATGGTGGCAATGATGGAGGATTTTGTTTTTGTTTCAGTGGGGGGAAGTGAAAAAATTTCAGTTATTATCATCCATGAAATATTGACATTTTAGTTCATCAAGTTTCGTTAATAAATTTTCGTATACAAAAGAATTTTGTATTTTTTTATATATTTGATTGAACAAAGAAACAAATATAAAAATTTTTGATATTTCAAAAGAATGAAATAAAATAAAAGAGTGATTATGAGGACCATATCCATATTTACAGACTAGAAAGATTTTACTAAGATCATAAAAAGATGAATTAGGTGATGTCTAAGAGTAAGAGACATAATAGCACTTTCTATAAATGAGGAAAACATTACTATTTATACTCAAAATTAATAATCATGATGCTCCTATTGTGAGCTAACTGCATGCAACCATGTGAAAATAGCTTCAAATTTCAACAGAAATACACGAATTCATGTACAAGAGCATAAAATTAATCCTAAGTAAATCCATACCTGGAAGGTAAGTAAGCATTGACCGCATCATATAACCGTTCAGCTTCCATTTTCTCCCCACAACCTCTGCCGGCATCATTGAAAAATGTAGGCAACACTAGGAACACATGAGATCTTGTCAACAAATTGTCAAGACATATAACCTTTATTGGTTCAATATTTCATACTATTTAATTTACTCCCAAAAAAAAAAAAAATTGTTATATATAAATACCCACAAACTTTCTGCAGTACAATCAGAAACTGTCATCCATGATCTTGATCAGAAAAGTCCATGACCCTTTAAATGGAATGACACTTGCTTTTAAAGTCCCCGAGGGCAGGGGCGGACCCAGGCCATTTGAGAGTAGGCCTGGGCCTACCCTCAAATGAGTAATAAAAATTTTAAAATTTTTACTTTTAATTTTATGGGATACCCAAATCATGAGTGTGAAGAATCCAAACAGAGGGCATTTTCATTTTCACTATCATTTTATGCAACAAAGCCACCGCAACTTTAATGATACAAAAACGCCTCTGCAATACATCATCTCTACCTCTTAACTCATAACGTTTGCAGAAACAATTTAAGTACTCATTCCTAACAATGATGTCCTTTGAAATTTAGTAAAAACATTCAACTTTGATAATATTCTCCTGAAGTTTTACAGATTATCATAAAGTTCTCCTAAAATTCATCAAGAGTAAACTTTAATAAATCAAAACCCACTTCTACAAATGACCTTTACCAATTTTCTGAAATAAACAAAAAGGCAAAAACTTATACAGATAATTGAAAGAATGAATCATTATTTCAAAACCAATAATTGTCAATTTTGTGCAACTATACAAGACCTACCCTTTGAACACAAACTCACGCTCGCTCTTCTCTTCAACTTCAACCTCTAAATTCTAAGGTATTCGCTCTTTTCATTGTTTCTTGCATGTTTGGTTACCGGAAATGAGGTTGAATTTTCCACTTTTTCTTTTAATGTGTTTTTTATTTTATTTTATTTTTGTGCTCTGAATTCTTAGTTATTTTTTTCGTTTAACTGTGTTTTCTTGATGAGAAAATGGGCAAGTTTTGTTCATTATTTTTTTTTTACTGTCTTTATCTTTCGTAATTTTCTCTAAATTCTATAGTTTTATTTTATTTTATTCAGCTATTTTTAGTATGTTAGGTTATGAGAAAATGATGCTAAGTTTGTTCATTTTTTTGACAGTTTTTTGTTTTGTTTTGTACTTTGTTCTGAATGCTATGTTTGTTTATTTTAATTATTATAGGTTTTTTTAGTCGTTAGATTGATGAGAAAATGAGGCAAACTTTTAGGTTTTTTTTACCTCCTTTTCATTTAGTAATATTGCTCTAAATTCAATTTTTTTTATTTAAGTATATTTTTTTGTAGTATGTTTGACTGACGAGTAAATGAGACAAGTTTTGCTAAATTTTTAATCTCGATGGTTGAGTTTTGATTTTAATAGTTGGATTTGGAGTTAAAAGCTTAAGTTTGACTGCTTCTCTGGTGATTTTAATTTATTTCTTTATAACATTTATGTATTTTACTTGTGTTAGAATTGTGATTGGACTTTAAATTTGTATGGAAATTTTTGGTAGACTGTGAACTTTTTTTATTTATTAGATTTAAGTGAATTGTTAGATTATTGTGATTTTTTGCTCTCTTCGCATTTAAGAGGTTTTTCCCATCAAAATTTTCTTGTGTTTCCTTGTGAGTTGGATGTGATTTTCATATTTGCTTTCAAGGTTTTATTCTCGTAGATTTATTTAAGTAGGAAAGTAATGTGTTTATTGCATCATTTTCTTTCGCTTCTTGATATTGTATTATTTTCTTTGCTTAGGTTTAATGGTTTTTTTTAAGTTTTCAATAGTGAGTTACAAACAACGGCGGAGCCGCGGAGGCCCCCCCTCAACAAAAATCCTGGGTCCGCCACTGCCCAGGATTATTCAATATCTGCAAGATTTTGTGCAACATGAAGATTATTTAACATTTCATTAAAAAAAAAAAAAAAACATTGTTTTTGTACATATATTTATAGGAGTTAATATTGAAACCTGAGATTTCTTAATGAAGTCATGTGCTTTCATCATCACTGGTCTGATTTCATCGATGAGATGGTAGCAAGTAAAGCTTGAACAGTGAATGCAGAATCCCATGTTTGACTACCAAACCTCTGCGTATAAATGAACGGTGTTAGCCTGGGAAATCAAGGGCTGACGTGGAGAGTCACGTGATGAAGCGTGACCTACTCCCGTCAGAACGGTAAGTGCACGTCAGGCCTGCCAAGCGCCATGGGCTCCCACGTGTCCATTTTCCTGCTCCAAATCGCTGAAATCAGCTTGGGAAATGGGCAATAAGACGTAAAGCCGGATTATGTCCTGACATTCACACCAACCCAAGGATTTAATGATGATTACACGCATTCAACTTGATATAAAAAGGGGAAGACCCCTTCATTAGGGGGTTCGGCCATTTTACCCTTGAACTCTCTCTCTCTCTAACTTTGTATTTACTGTTCCCAATCATTTGTAAGTCAATCCTTTTGCGACCTGACCCACCATATTAATACAAATCAGTGGACGTAGCTACCTTAGCACCCAACCACTTTAAAAGCTCTCATTGCATTTATTTCGTATTCTCTATCCATAATCACGTGTGTTTCTTGACCAATCACGTTGCGCACGTGTCGATTAGTTGGTGTTAGAATCACGCATCAACAGTTTGGCGCTAGAAGGAGGGCCCTGATTTAGTGTCTACCCTTCTCGGAGAATCCTCAACCTACTGGTCCTACAGCAACAATGGCCCGCCAATCTGAACCTGAGCAAGCTAATCAACGCACTGAGGAGTCCCCTTGACCCAAGGGGATACCCCCTCCAGGGTACTTCAGTTTCGTAAAATACTACGGGGTATTGGTGTGCTATCGTGCAGCTAGAATTAAAACTAAAAATACACGTAGTAGTGTAAGTCAGGGTCGATCCCACGAAGAGTGTCTAGCTGAATTTGCTGTTATGTGAACAAGGTTGGGGGGTTCTGTGTAAAACAGAAACTTTCTAGCAAAAACCAAAACAAAAAAAACAGTTCAATTCGAAATCAATTAATTAACGAAACTTGGTCTCCGTCAACATCCACCATCGGAATCTTACAACTGATCATTGATCGAGGATAATCAATTCACACATTGAATATTCACCGTTGGAACTAATTTCTTATCTCTCCTTAATTGTAATTATCGGAAACAGCGATCCTAATTAATCTTACCCCTAAACAACCCTAGACAAGCGCTCAAGATTTAATCTATTGGCAGCCTTAAGAATTAGAGAGATCGATGAAGCTAAACAACACAACACAAGCGGTTGTATTTAATTTAGTTGAATGTTCTTCGTAAGGTTATATTCCTGACGCGCAAATTACTACCCAATTGCTTTGCAAGTTGAGGGATCAAACAATTACGGATTTGATATCTAACTTAGCATAAATTGCAACAATTAATAAACTAGTAGGCCTCCCTAGTAATTAAACAAACAATCATAAAATTAGGCATAGAAAAACATCCAATACTCAAACACGAAAATTGAACACAAAAGAAAAATATATTAGATCTCACAGTTTATCGATTCTGAGGCTTCCGTTTACTTCGACCAAGTTATCAAAATCAGCCTCTCATGGCCATCACTGGATTATAGAGCAAAAGTTCAGAGAAGACCAGAGAGAGGCGTGGGTCCACCAAACCTCCTTGTCTCCCTTCACAAAAATCTAATTCAAGTGTTTGAATTCACTCATCTCTCCTAAAATATTCTAATATCCTAGAATCAATTATCCTAATCTGATTCTCATTAATTGAAAATACAATAAAGTCTTAAAAATAAAAATAGGAAAGTGATGTGTCCAGCTGTAACTCGTGTGCCACATGTCTTCAAATCTTCCAATATAACTGCCTCTTAGACTTGCATTACAAGCAGAATGTTCCAGCCATCGGCAGTGCAGATGTGTCAACTTCAAGCCCAATTACACCTTGATACAGCAATTATCTCTCTAAACTCAAAACATAAAAGTTGTAGATATATTTCTTAGCGTTCTACAGCATTTTGAATCATCTCAATCGGAGCTGAATGAGAGAGTTATTCCCAAATACAAACAACATCAAAACTGTCCAATTCACTTAATTGGTTCCGTTTTGCAATTAACGCTCCCTTTGCTTCCTAATCAAAATAGAATAAAAATCAGTACATTTAGGCAGCAAATAGGTATAAAAGACTAGGCATTAAGGGGGTAAATATGACATTTTGCATTCTCATCAAATTCCCCACACTTAGCTTTTGCACTTCCTCGGGCAAACATTCAAACAAACACTACACTCCAGTCAATCCGCACCCCATCATCTCAAGTTATATCAGAACATTAACATGATGCATAAGAACCAGTATTTAATCCATGCATATTCATACCTAACTTGGAAGCAGCAAAATAAAATAAGTAGAGTTAATGACATTCATCTCTCTTCATCATTTTCCAATTACTCTCAATTAGTCAATGCAAACAGAAACTAATCACACAACTTCGTGTACACCTCACCTCTCAATTTTTCTTTTACTGTTTCTCTTTACTACTACAAACTGGGTAGCAAACTAAGGATACAATTTTTTTTTCTCTTTTTTTTTTTTTTCTGTTTGAAAAAGAATGAGTGCATTTTATGCTCCATCTCATTTCATGGTTGTGTTTATGAGTGAGTGCGTTTTACGCTCCATCTCGACTCACCACATACCTTTCTTTTCTTTTTCCTATTTGCTTAAACCCAAATTTAGGACTAGCTTAAGAGAAACAATTTTTTTCTTTTTCTTTTAAGGGCTGTTATACACTCCTCAATCATGCTTCGTCACCAAGTCTACACAACTTCTCAAGACATATTATTTCAAACTACAAGATTCAAATATGATTGACTCTATTTTATGAAAGATTGCTAACATCCTAAGTCAAGGAATAGGCTCAACAACAAAGTCAAGTTACTATTTCATGCATCACTAGACGTTCAAAGACATGACTTAAAGCAAAAACCTTCCTAAAAACAAATGCGGGGGAATTTCGTTTAAGTGTACGTGGCGTTGTTATACCCGAGTTGCCAAGTACTGCTAGGCAGTTTTTAAGGCGGGTTTTGGTTTCCAGCCGATTACCCTTAAACTAGGCAGATTTTTTTTTTTTTTTTTAAACACTAAAAACAAAACCTAACAAAACCTAATCAACACTAATTAAACACAACCTAAATCAACCTAAATCCCCTCCCCCACACTTAAAACTGACATTGTCCCCAATGGAAGATGAAATGCAAAGAAAGGCAAAAATAACCAAAATTAATGCAAGAAAAGAAAACAAACTTCCCTTGGGTTGCCTCCCAACGCGCCTTTGTTTATTGTCGTTGGCTCGACTCAAGGCTTTTGTTCTTGCAATGCACTAAGTAACATTCTACCATCTCCCAGGAACACATTCTTGAGGCAACTAGGGAGAGGCTTCAAATCTGGAACGGGGCCTGCAAAACAGAAGGTAAAGGCTCTCCGTTAGAATTGGTAATGCAATACGGAACGTTACCCGACTGTTGCTACGTAACTTTGGAGAATCATTCCATGCTGCAATCGTTTCCTGCAAATCAGTACTAAAAGCTAACTCCTCATTCTCTTCCTCAAGATGCTTACTAACGGCAACTCCCATCCATCTTTTCCATCAGTTCAAAAACTTCCTGTGCTAAAGAATCAACCACATCAATAGAATAAACATGATCATCATCATCATCATCAGATATTTCACGGCATCATAATGTCAAACTTAACAATTTCACCATCAAATTCCATGGTAAGTATGCCACTATGAACATCAATCTTAGTCTTGGATGTTTTTAAGAAAGGTCTTCCTAACAAAATAGGGGTAAATTGACCTCCATTTTCCATATCAGTACATAGAAATCAGTAGGGAAAATTAAGCCATTAACTTGTACCAAAACATCCTCAACTACACCCTGGTAAGCATTAGATCCATCAGCTAATTGAATTACAACACTATTTTTATTCAAGGTCCAAGTTTCAAAGAAGCATATTGGAATATGGCATGACATTGATAGAAGCTCCTAAATCTAACATGGCCTTCTCAAACCTATGTTACCTATCGTACAAGGGATAGTAAACTACCGGATCCTTGCATTTCGCTGGAAGTTTTCGCTGGAAGTTTTCTCTGAATTACTGCAGAAACATTTTCTCCCACTCTCACCTTTTCACACCCCTTATTTTCTGTTTCCTCTCTTAAGTGTACACAATTCCTTCAAGAATTTAGCATAACGAGGTACTTGTTTAATACATCTAAAAGTGGAATATTTACCTCGCATCTACGAAAAGTCTCATACATATCTCTGTTCTGCTCATCTTTTCTGGATTCTGCTAAAGCTTGAGGAAAAGGTGGTACGGGTTTATACTCAGACAAAGGCGGAAACTTACGCTTAGGAACACTATCGTCGTTGGGAACGTTGTTGTCTACAACTACATCTTTCTCTTTTCTTTCTTCCTTCGACGATGTAGGGCTCCTTTGTTGAATCTCAGCCTCTTTACCACTTCTCAAGACAATCGCACTTACATTTTCTCTTGGATTTATCACCGTTTGAGAAGGATTCTCCCTGAACTTTGTGCCTCCAGCTTACTGATTGCGGTTGCCATCTCCCCCATTTGATTCTCTAAACTTTGAACGCTGGCTCTCGTCTCCTGTTGAAATTGCAAAGTGTTAGTAGCAAGAGACTTAACAATATCTTCTAAAGCATACCAGAATTAGCAGTTTGGTCCGTTTTTGTCTAGGGGTATGGCTGCTTATACTGCTGGTAATTTGGGGCGTTTTGAGGGTAGGGCTGACTCATTTGTTAATTCCCATAGCCAAGATTAGGGTGATCCCTCCATCCAGGGTTATATGGCTAGAATAAGGATCATACTTCCTTTGCGGTTGTCGAGGGAAACCACCTGCTGCATTCACTTGCTCAACAGGCTCCTCTTGAAGAGTTGGGCACATGTCAGTTGGATGCCCTACTACCGAACAAATCCTGCAAGCCTTCACTGTTGCATGTTCCTACAACCATTTGACAACAAGAGAAGTTAGACTCGAGATTTGTTGTTCTAGGGAAGAAATATTTACCTCATTATCACGCCTAGATGGAAGGTCAAGCCTACTGCCAAACTGTTGAGATTGGCTGCAATATTTGCAATCAAAGTTCTCGTGGCCTCGGGAGTCTTATCCACCAACGCTCCTCCACTTGCAGCATCAATCATGCTCCTATCAGTATATGTAAGGCCCTCATAGAAATATTGGTATAACTGATCACTAATCTGATGATGGGAGCAGCTTGCACACAATTTCTAAAACGCTCCCAATATCATGTAAGGACTCTCCGTTGTGCTGCCTTATACCACAAATTTCTTTCCGAATGTTTGCCGCCCTCGAGCTGGGAAGTATTCTCCAAAAATAATCTCTTCGTCTCATTCCATGTGGTTGTGTTCCGGAGGGTAGATAATGAGCCAATCCTTAGCCGCATCCTTCAAAGAAAACGGGAAGGCTCTTAATTTGATTTGCTCCTCGGTCACCCCCTAGGTTTCATACTCGTGCAAACCACATGAAGCTCCTTTAGATGCTTGTGAGGGTCTTCACCTGCAAGACCATGAAAACTGGGCAAGAGATGTATTAGTCCAGATTTCAATTCAAAAGTAGTACAGCATCTAAAACAGGAAAAGTTATGCATAAATGCTTGATTCAAATGAGGGGCAGCAAGCTCTTTCAAAGTCCGATTTCCAGCCATGACGTCTTCCTCTTCTAAATCAGAATTGCTTTCCTCAAAATCTCTCCGAACTTCCTTTCTTAACTTGCGCAGAGTGGTCTTTATTTCCGGATCGAATGTTAAATCACCAAGATAGAGACCTGGTCATAAAACAAAAAATCCCATAAAAGAAAACAAAAAAAAATAAAAATTGACCAGAACACAAAAACAGCCAAAAACCCTATCAAACAACGTTTTTTGGCCTCGAGAGGGTGGGGCTAGTGAATCCTTAACAGATTGACTAGTCCTGTGCAGAATTTCGTTTTCTTCGACAGGTACTCACACCACTCTCAATTCCACCAAAATTCCTGCTGTGAACAGTACTGCCAAAATATATTTTTTTCTAGAAAATAAAAATAAAAACAAAACAAGAAAAATCACAACCAATACAAAACAAAAAATCAACTAGAATCAGTCCCCGGCAACGGCGCCAAAATCTGGTGTGCTGTCGTAGGCACCCGAATTAAACCTAAAAATACACGTAGTATTGTAAGTCAAGGTTGATCCCACGAAGAGTGTCTAGCTGAATTTGCTGTTATGTGAACAAGGTTGGGGGGTTCTGTGTAAAACAGGAAACGTTCTTAGCAAACCAAAAACAAAAAAAACGTTCATTCGAAATCAATTAATATAACGAAACTGGTCTCCGTCAACATCCACCATCGGAATCTTACAACTGATCATTGATGCGAGGATATCAATTCACCCATTGAATATTCACCGTTGGAACTAATTTCTTATCTCTCCTTAATTGTAATTAATCAGGAAACAAGCGATCCTATTAATCTTACCCCAAACAACCCTAGACAAGCGCCAAGATTTAATCTAGTGGCAGCCTTAAGAATTAGAGAGATCGATGAAGCTAAACACACAAACACAAGCGTGTTGTATTTAATTTAGTTGAATGTTCTTCGTAGTGATTAAATTCCTGACGCCGCAAATTACTAACCCTAATTGCTTTGCAAGTTGGGATCAAACAATTACGGATTTGATATCTAACTTAGCAGTAAATTGCAACAATTAATAAACTAGTAGGCCTCCTAGTAATTAAACGAAACAATCATAAAATTAGGCATAGAAAAACATCCAATACTCAAACACGAAAATTGAACACAAAGAAAATATATTAGATCTCACAGTTTATCGATTCTGAGGCTTCCGTTTACTTCGACCAAGTTATCAAATCAGCCTCTCATGGCCATCACTGGATTATAGAGCAAAAGTTCAGAGAAGACCAGAGAGAGGCGTGGGTCCACCAAAACCTCCTCTGATCTCCCTTCACAAAATCTAATTCAAGTGTTTGAATTCAACTCAATCTCCTAAAATATTCTATATCCTAGATCAATTATCCTAATCTGATTCTCATTATTGAAAATACAATAAAGTCTTAAAATAAATAGAAAAGTGGTGTCCAGCTGTAACTCGTGTGCCACATGTCTTCAAATCTTCCAATAATAAACTGCCTCTTAGACTTGCATTACAAGGCAGAATGTTCCAGAACATCGGCAGTGCAGATGTGTCACTTCAAGCCCAATTACAACCTTGATACAGCAATTATCTGTAATACCCAAGATATCAAAGGTATGTTCCTAACTCAATTAGTCCTTTAATGTTAATTTTATGTTAAAAAGCATAAAATCTAATTAAGGGCAAAATAGTCAATTCATTTGGAACGGTATGAATCAATTATCATAGAGAGGCTTAGGGGTAAAATGGTTATTTTGCCTATGGATAGCATTGAAAAAAAGTCAAGGATGAGTAGGCTTCATTGCATTTAATGGCATTAATAAGTAATAATTATGTCTAGTGTGAAATGACCAAAATGCCCTTATATGAAGAATAAGGACTTATGAGTTATACATTAATAATTGGGCCATTGCATAATTTTGGAAAATAAATGAAATTTTTTCCTATAAATGAGATGAAATTCGTTCAAGCCAAAGGAGAGAGCCTTTCTTCAACATTTCTTCCATTTTCTCTCAAATCTTCCATGAAACAAGCTTTCTTTCTCTAGGTTTTCAGAGTTTTGCATAATTTTTCAAGAAGAACAAGATAGGAGCCTTGGATCTTCAATTAGAAGGGTTTAAGGTAAGGAAGAACCTCCCATGACTTTAGGGTTTATGCTAGGGTTTGTAGATTTTTATGAAACCTTAATTAAAGCTTTAAGGCATAGAATTAGTTGATGGCAAGTGTATTTGAACTTATTTATTCTCTTATTGCCTTGAATTCATTATACATGAAGTTATGGCTATTTATGTTTTATGAGTTGTTATGTTTGATTGAAGAAAATGAAGTGTAGATGCTGATTGGTGGCAAAACTTGTAGTATGGAGGCCACATGGTGTTGAATGGTTGCTATTAGAAGTGTTGATGTGTTGTTTGCATTCTTACAATGTTATAGCAATAATGGTGTTATGGGAATGAGATTTTACACTTCCTTTAAGATGTTAAAGCCTATTAGGGGAGGTTTATTTGACCCATAAGTTAACCTATTGGTTAATGTTAATAGGAATTGTTGTGGCATAGTAAATATGAAAATTCGGATTTAGTGGGCTTAGGGTTTTGTTAACCCTGCTCAGTATTTTGACCATAACTTGAGTTATAAAAATCGAAATGAGATGATTCTTGAAGAATTAAAAGCTAAGACACAGACCTATAACTTTTATGTATATGCCAAGAGCCAATTCGTTTGAGAAAAGGATGGAAAATGGCCTGAAGCATAAACTGGTTATTAAAGTTTAAGATTTACATAATCAATTCTTATGATTATGAATTGATTATTAATGTATTCTTGTAGTATGCCTTGTACTTGTTTACCCATCAGTTAGATGATATTTGAAAGATATACATGGTCATGATGTTAATACATGATTAATGTTATGAAATGGCATGAAGTTGCAATGTAATACATGTTTTAAGATGATGTATGTGAGCAAGAGGTAATGTAAATGGATTGATAATCCATAGATGAATTAAAAGTATTAAGCTCACCAAATATGTATTTACATGCCATAAGATTTAGAGATGCAAATAGACATGATAGAGATGCATATAGACATGATGGAAAACACGTAAGCATATCCTCGTATACTTTTGAGGAAAGATGAATATATGCTTTAGATGCTAAATAACGTGTAAGCATGCCTCTCGATGATATGACTCTAGATGAATTTGAGGCTAGATGAATATATGCTTTAGATGCTATTTAACGCGTTAGCATATCCTCGTATTCTGATTGAGGAATGATGAACATATGCTTTAGATGCTAAATAACGCGTAAGCATGCCTCCCGATGATATGAGCTCTAGATGAATTTGAGGCTAGATGAGAGAAAAGATAAATAAATGCTTTGATGTTAAATAACACATAAGCACGCTTCCAATGATGAACTCTAGATGAACTTGAGGCAAGATGTATGAAGTGCTTAGATGCTAAGAAAAGTCCGATCGGCTAGCGTTATGTTCATATGCATTTAGTTGCATTACAGGAGTTATGATGTTATTTACATCATGAGATGATTTTACTCATGTTAGATGATTTTAGATGTTATGTCATGATATGTGATGTGTGTGTACTATGTTTACATACTCATTTATATGTGTCACATTGATGTTTATATAGCCATGGATAAAATGATGAAAGCATAAGAATTAGTAAGAAAGGGAAGCACACCTAGATGTAAAAGGTAGTGGTGTGTTAACAATAGTTTAAATAAAGATCAAATAGTATATTTAGAATGAAACAGATCATTCCTTACTGAGCGATTAGCGCTCACCCTTTCATTGTTGATTGCTTTGCAGGTAGACTAGAAGCAGGGATGCTAGAGACAGCAGGACTACACGTGAGGGGAAATGATTTATTGTCATCTAGATGTTTTTATCTTGATATAAATAATGTAAATGATAAATATTTGTGAATTACCTCTGGAAGCTTCCCCCCTTAAATTGTTTTGATTGTGTAATTTCTTAAAGTTTGTAAATTATAAGTTTGGATCCTGCGTGACATTTTATATGCATGTTTTGGATATTATTATTATTATCCTTATACAGATTTTTTCTAAATACAACTCGTTCTCCAGACATGTATCCTCGGGATTCTCTTTGAGGGATATTCAGAGGATACCTGACTCGAGGGGGGTTTTACATTATCTCTCCAAACTCAAAACATAAAAGTTGTAGATATATTTCTTAGCGTTCTACAGCATCTTGAATCATCTCAATCAGAGCTCAGATGAGAGATTTATGCCCAAAATACGAAACAACGTCAAAACTATCCAAATTCACTTAATTAGTTCCGTTTTGCAATTAAAGCTCCCATTTGCTTCCTAAGTCAAAATAGAATAAAAATCAGTACATTTTAGGCAGCAAATAGGTATAAAACACTAGGCATTAAGGGGGGTAAATATGACATTTTGCATTCTCATCAGATATCCTGGCAGCTTCGCAACTCGACCCCGCCATCAGAAGCGACCTGGAGAGGTTCGACAATACTCTCCAGACGGTCAACCAGAGGCTGGACCGTTTGGACCAAGGCATGTCATCTACAACAGCTGGGGCGGTGCAACCGCCAAAGACGCCTGTAGGTCTCGCGAAAGCGCGGGAAAGGGAAATAGCCTATGCCGCGAGCACTGTAGCGCGTAGATGTAAGGGTAAGCAAGTGGCAAAAGGTAAGCCTACGGGCTCCCAAGGACCAGCGAACACAAATCGTGCCCCGAGCAGGGTGCCAGCAAAGCTGAGACTCGGCGAAAAAGTGAATCCCGAGCTGTCCCATGCCACGTTGCGGGCGAACCCAAGCAAAAATGCCGGGCGCAATGATTCCTGTCACCGCCAGCAGAACGATCCCAATCGTTATCATGCGGGTGGCCCCCACACCTCCCGAGGTGGTTCGTACCACCGCGAGGGTCATGAAAACGCCCCGCGTAATCCATCGCCTTCACACGTCTCTAGCCAGCTTGTGTCGAGTGCGACTGAAAATGTCGGCCGAGGCGAAGAGGAATCCGACCTCTGGACTTTCCTGAACCGTAATCGCGAAGGCCGGACTCGCATGGGTGAAAGCAACCCCCAATTGGCTCCATTACCACAAATTGAGGAGCTACAGCAAGCTCTGGATAGGTTAAGGAAGCAGCAAAACGAACAGGGCCAGGTCGCCTCTACATCCCTTTTCTCTCCCGAAGTGCTAGCTGCTCCACTCCCACTAGGGTTCAGAATGCCCGACATGCGACCGTTTGATGGGAACCATGACCCACAGGATCATTTGTATGAGTTCAACGACCTCATGGAACTCCACCAGGTTTCAGACCTTGCAAAATGTCGTTGTTTGGCCGTGATGCTCACTTCTCACTTCTCACGCCAAGCAGTGGTTAAGGTCGCTCCCAGCGGGATCGATCAGTTCGTGGCCTCAGATGAGCACGACGTTCCTATGGCATTTCCAAGCAAATTGGAAGTTTTCGATGTCTTTGAGCTACCTCAGCAACATAAGGCAAGAAAGAGACGAATCCCTGCAATCTTACATCGACTGTTTCCACAGGGAACTCGACAAGGTGGCTCACGCTCCAGAAGAGTCCATCCGAACACTTATAATTGCTGGAGTTCGCCCGCAAACCAACCTGTGGAAAGAACTGCAGGCTGAGACGATGTTTCCCTCACCAGATTTTACAATCTTGCAGAAAAATATCTCCAAATAGAGAATTCATTGGCGGCACTCCGCTGTCGTAATCACGGCACTTCGAGCAGTATGTCTGGTCAGGGAGAAAATAAGAGAGTTGATCGCAAAGGAGACATTGATGATCAGCGAAAAGGGAAGAAACCCTGTTACGAGCACAAAAAGTCCTATGCTCCTGTTCCTCGTCGCGACCGGGACAGAGCTCAATACACTCCACTGAACGTGTCCATATCTGCAATCCTTGACAAATCCGAGGAGGCCAGCCTGCTCGGTGAGCCGGAACCAATGAAAACTCCTGCTACGGCCAGAAACAGCAAAAAATACTACCGTTACCATCGGGATAACGGGCATCACACTGATGAATGCCGAGCCCTAAAGCAGGCAATCGAAGAGCTCATTAAAAAAGGGCACTTCAAGGAGTATATTGATGACTCTCCAAAAGAGAGCCAAGGGGAGCAAAAGAAAAAGCCCCGTGATCGCAGCAGATACAGTAGCGCTAATATAATCTTTGAAGGCCCGCACCTCGCAGGAAACACACGAGGAGCGCAAGAAAGGTACGCTTGCGAAGCATATCACGACCCGATCAGAGTAATGAACACTTCGCAGCGACCACAAAAGGCTCGAAAGGAGGAGCTGATCACCTTCTGCGAAAAGGAAGCAGCTCGCTTGCACCATCCTCACGAGGACGCCCTGGTGATCACGCCCCTGATAGGGTGCCATAATGTTTGCAAAATGCTTGTGGACAACAGAAGCGCTGTGAACATCCTGTTCAAGACCGCTTTCGATAGAATGAACCCAAACGAGGCTGACCTGAAGCCCGCCTCGATAACTCTTTACGGTTTTATAGGGGACCACCTGATCCCCAAAGGAACGATCCAGCTACCAGTCACACTTGGCGACTACGACGAGGTGACTAGGGTTGTCGAATTTTTGGTCGTGGACTGCCCATCGGCCTTTAATGGAATCTTGGGGTGACCTCTGTTGAGAAGCTTCAAGGCAGTCACTTCCATATATCACCTCAAGATGAAGTTCCCCACTCCAACGGGGATCGAGGAAGTGAGCGGATCGTAAAGCGCATCTCGCGAATGCTACGTAAAAGCGGTGCAGATGGTAGATAAAGGAAAGGGCATTTCGCAATGTGTGCCTCGCCAGGCTATGGCGATCAGTCGGATCGAGCCACAGCCTGGTCCAGCGGAGGATAACATAGATCCGCGGATCCAAGAAATCCCTTCTAGCGGCCCAGTTGAGGATCTGTCCGAAGTTTCGGTTGATCCAGAAGAGCCGAGCCGAGTGTTAAGGATTGGAAGCTGTCTCAACCCTCAGCTCGCCTCCGAGCTGATAAGCTTCTTAAGGGAAAACATTGACATGTTTGCCTTGTTGCATGCAGATATGGTCGGGATCAGCCTGGACATTATTTGCCATTCGTTAAACATCAGCAGTGAAGCCAAACCGGTTTGCCAAAAAAGATGAACGATGGATCCGGAGCGGTACGCCGCACTAAAATCAGAAGTGGAAAACCTCCTCTGAAATGGATCCATTCGAGAGGCGCTATACCCGACCTAGGTTGCCAACCCGGTCCTGGTAAAGAAGCCAAACGGCAAGTGGCGGACCTGCGTTGATTTCAGCGACCTCAACAAGGCTTGCTCGAAAGACAGCTTCCCTCTGCCGAGGATCGACCAGCTCGTTGATGCCACCTCAGGGCACGAGCTGTTAAGCTTCATGGATGCATACTCGGGATACAATCAAATCCTGATGTATGGGCCAGATGAGGAGCATACATCCTTCATTACGGACCGGGGGCTATACTGTTACAAAGTTATGCCTTTCGGCCTCAAGAATACTGGTGCGACCTATCAGAGGTTGGTCAACCGAATGTTCTCCGACCAGATCGAGAAGACAATGGAGGTCTATGTGGACGAAATGCTAGTCAAATCCCAGGTCACCTCAGAACACATTGCACATCTCGCTGAGATGTTTGACATCCTCCGATTGTACAGAATAGAGCTAAACCCTCTCAAGCGTTTGTTCGGGGTATCGTCAGGAAAGTTCCTAGGGTACACGGTTAATCAGCAGGGCATAGAAATAAACCCCGAGAAGATTCAAGCTCTGCTCAATATGGAGAGCCCGACCAATAAAAAGCAGGTCATGAGTCTAAATGGGCGGAAAGCGATACTTAGTCTCTTCATATCGAGATTAACAGACTGTTGCTTACCATTTTTCAATGTTTTGAAGGCCAACAAGAAATTCGAATGGACTCCCGAATGCGAACAGGCATTCCAGAGTATAAAAGAACGCATAGGGAAGCCACCTCTCCTCTCTAGGCCTCTTCCACAGGAAATCCTGCTCATCTACTTGTCCGTCTCTTAGTTCACGGTCAGTGCAGCTTTAGTGTGGGAAGAGGAAAAGGCGCAGTGGCCAGTGTATTATGCAAGCAAGCGTCTATCAGATGCCGAGATGCGGTATCCGAAAATGGAGCAACTAGCCTTTGCTCTGCTGATCGCGTCCAGAAAGCTGCGACCTTACTTCCATGCCCATACAATCAACGTAATGACTAATTACCCCCTCAAGCAGGTCCTCCAGAAACCAGAAGCCTCGGGTAAACTGCTCAAATGGGCCATGGAATTGAGCCAGTTCGACCTGAAGTACAAGCCCAGATCGACCATTAAAGGGCAAGCTGTTGCAGACTTCATCTCAGAATTTTCCTATCTCCCAAGCGAGCAACAGCCTAGCGAAGTCGTGCAAGAAAGTATTCAGAACCTGTCGACCTGGAACCTCTACGTCGATGGGTCATCGAACAGGAAAAGAGCCGGTGCAGGTCTTCTCCTTGTAAGCCCCGAAGGTGCTCGAATTCATGGTATTTCTCCGATTCGGGTTTAAGGCGACCAACAATGAGGCAGAGTATGAAGCCCTACTCGTCGGGTTGCGACTTGCCAAAGAAATGGGTGCAACCGCGATCAGCATTTACAGCGACTCCATGCTGGTCGTCAACCAAATTTTAGGGGAATACCAAGTCAAAGAAGAGAACATGGTCCGCTACCTGAAAGAAGCTAAGACCGCTTTTGAGTCGTTTAAGCACTTTGAAATCACTCAGATCCCCAGAGATAGCAATTCTATAGCGGACGCCTTAGTAAAGATAACCTCATCATTGGACTCAAAGGCTCCAGACAACATTCCTGTTCGTTTCATGGATGCTCCAACTATCAGCTCAACCGAACAAGCCATAAATGTGACTCAACCGGATTCCTGGATGACTCCTATTTTCCAATACCTCAAGGATGGGACCTTGCCAGACGACAAGGTCGAGGCAAGGGTCGTGCGAGCAAGATCTACTTGTTACACACTCATCGAGGACCAGCTGTACAGGAGAGGATTCAGTGCCCCTCTCCTCCGACGTGTAACCAGTGAAGAAGCTGACTACATCATAAGGGAAATTCACGAAGGAATCTGCGGTAATCACACAGCTGCTCGATCTCTTGCGAACAAGGTTGTTCATTAGGGATATTATTGGCCCCGGATCCAAGAAGATACGCACAATTTTATCAAGAAATGTGACAAGTGCCAGCGGTTCGCGAACATTCCGCGAGCCCCCTAGCACGAGCTGATAACGATGTCTAGCCCCTGGCCATTTTCCATGTGGGGGATCGACCTTATCGGTCCCATGCCAGTCAAAAAAGGAGGGGTCAAGTATGACGTGGTCGCGGTAGATTATTTCACAAAATGGGTGGAAGCTGAACCGCTGGCCGCGATCACGATCAGAAAGCTGAAAGACTTCGTTTTCAAGAACATAGTGTGCCGCTACGGAATTCCTCACACCCTTATCTCGGATAATGGAAAGCAATTCGATAACGAGGAGTTCAAGCAGTTCTATGACAAGCTGGGCATCCATAAAAAATTCGCCTCAGTCGCCAGACCGCAAGCAAATGGCCAAGTTGAAGCTGTCAACAAGACCATCAAGCACACTCTAAAGGCCAAACTTGGGGCAGCTAAAGGAAATTGGGCTGATGATCTCCCCGAAGTCTTATGGGCGTACAGGACAACTCCAAGAACTTCCACATCAGAAACCCCTTTTTCGCTAGCCTATGGCTGCGAAGTAATGATTCCTGTAGAGGTGGGAACTGGTTCTCTTTGGAGAGACTTGTACGACGAGGTTGAAAACGAAGCACTTATGAGGGCAAGTTTGGATCTCGTTGAAGAGCACCGTAGCAAGGCTTCGCTAAGGATAGCAGCCTAGCAGCAGCGGGCAAAGAGGTTTTTCGATTCAAAGGTCAAGCGAAGAAACTTCCAGGTCGGGGACCTTGTGCTAAAGGAAGTTCTCCTTGGGACCAGAGAGCCAAGTGCAGGGGTACTAGGACCTAACTGGGAAGGACCGTACCAGGTCTACAAGGTGATCAGATCGGGGACTTACCATCTCAAAAGATTGAACGGTTCCAAAGTACCCCGAGCTTGGAATGCCGAGCACCTCCGGCCATACTATCAGTAATCTCGAACTCAGCTCTCAAATTAGTTTTTGTTAGTTTCCTCTTTGAAAAGTATTATTTTGTTCACTGGAAACAGTTCGCATGTATTCTGTTCGCGTGTAAGAATTCGTATGTAATATTGCCATGTAAAACTGAATTGTAAACTGTACTTATGTATGAAAAAGCGAACAGCAATTGAAAGCAAAACGTATTTTCATTTATGTACAAACAAAAATTAAGACCCAATCTCAATGGAGTCAGACTCGTTACATTATGGCTGGTCGGGGGGATCCTAAGAAGCAGGACCAGAACCCTTTGCCTGGTCAGATCGTCGGGTGGCCGCTACTGCTTGATCATCTTCCTCCGTCAGAATTCGCAAGGTCTCTTGCCACCCCTCCGGGAGGTCGAAAATGTCCAGATCTGGGTTCTTTGATCGCAGGGAATAAATAGACCCGATCTCCCAGTCGACGGCCTTATCCTTAACCTCCTCTGACTGGATCCGCATTTCTTCAGTCAATGAAGCGATTTTTTCCCGACTCTCCTAGAGTTCGGCCTCAAGAGCTTGCCTCTCCTTTTCGGAGGCCTCTCTTTCTTGTTCAGCTAGCTGAGCCCATATGGAGGTCGTCTGGATCTCCTGGTCCTTCTCTTCGACCTTCTTAGAGAGCCTAACGGTTGTCCTTTGAAGCTCCTTTACTTCCTCCGCACGTCGTTTAAGCTCCGCCTTTTGGAAGTCCACTGTTCGCAAAGCAGCATCCTTTTGGTTCAGGTACCTGTTTGCCGCTTCGAATGCTTGCGTTGTTTCCGCTTCGACGGACTCCAGGCTCTGCTTGAGCTTCGCGACCTCATCCTTTAGGTCGCTTGCCCCCTTCGCGGCCCCCAGTCAAGTCTTCTCCATAGACATCCTCATCGCAAGCAAAGCCTGCGAGCAAGAAATGAATTAGAAATGAATTAGAATGAAGCTTTAAGAGCAGTTCGTTTACCTTGCTTAGATGCTGGAACGACGTGGTCATCAGGTCGTCGCCCGTATCAGCGAACTCATCATATGACTCCGATAGCCCATACTCGAGCAGAGAATAGACTATCAGTTACAGGTATTCGGGCAGGCTCCCCAATGAGTCCAGCACTGGTGCGTCCTTCGCCTTGTCGACAGCGATCACCTCGTTCACAGGTTCTTTGCCCAACCTCCTTGAGTCCTATCGCGACCTCAAGGGTTCTTCCTCAGATTCGGTCTCTGACTCGTCGACCTGAATCTGCTTCCTTTTCTTCGACCTCTGGGCCGGAGCCTTCCGCCTTGGGCGAGCAGGTGGTGCCTGAGCGACCTGTTCTATCGTGGTCACTTCTTGCACAGGATGGGGCTGGGAAGGTGCGGCTGATCGCATCGGTTGTGCAGGAATGGGACGAGCAACTTCGACCGCTCTCTCTCTCCTCGATCGAGGGAAGACGAACGGTGCTCGGCGAGGCTGCTCGGACTCCTTCAGAGGCATAATTGCTACATACAAGTACATTAGTAAACAAAATTATTCTGCGACCAGAAGGGAATCAGTGTAACTTACCTTCTAGGGGCTCTAAAGACACGTTGTTACTGATAAAATCGTACTTCCGCAAGTTCGCGGTTGTCATGAGCTTCCTCGCGTCCCGGCTTTCCTCGAGAAGGACTCCAAAAGACACGAGCCTGTTCGGGTCGTCAAGCAGGTCTTGGCTGGTTGTTCTATTAACTGCAAAAGAAGGAAGGTCGTTATGATAAAGCATGCGAACAGACAATGAACCTAGCGAAGAAGAACCTACTTGGTTTCTAAAAGCGGCAGTAGCCGTCATAGCAGAAAAAGAAGAATTTTGTCTCGTAGGCCCCCGCCTTGCTGGGATAGCTATGTATCCCATCGGCGATGGTAGGTTGCCGAGACAAGTAATACGAATCCTTGTCCCTACTCTTTTTAAGATAGTAGGCGATATCGAGTTCCACCTCCGTTGGCTCGCCCAAGCCACTCTCGCAGCACGCGATGTACATCGCGACGGCGATGACATACGCGTTTGGCGTCAACTGCATCAGTGCGATCCCGAAGTGATCCAGGACCGACCTGATGAAAGGATGGAAGGGAATCATCCCTCCACCCTTGAAGATCTCTTCGGAGATCGCAGCAAGGCCATCGGAAGGATGCTGTGACGACCGGGTGTTGTTGAGGAACACCTCTGCGCGGACGTCGAACTGCTTTTTTATCCTATCGAACTCTTCTCGGGTGAGAACCGAGAAGACATCAAGGGATGCGTCCACGGGAACGTCCCACAAAGATGAACTGGTTCCTTCCTCGGGTCTGGACGTTGACGGTTCCATTCCAGAGTCTGCAACACCGATAGACAAGGTCATTTTAGCCATCGCATGTTGTCCCGCGCGGCAGCAGGGGACAAATTCCTTAAACCCTAACAGTAACTCGAGCCGCCACCCACGACTCAAATCCGACTACGGTGTCGCGTCTCTGGTGAAACACCGGGAGACCCAACGCCATTACCCACCAACCAAACAAAAAAAAAGAGAGAAGGAAAAGGACCTTACCTTCTGAAGCGCGTGACCGAGGACGGATCTTGTTTTGGACGCCGGAGGGATGCCAATCGGAAAAGAAGAGCTTCCGGTTTGCAAAGATTTTTCGCTAGAGGTAAAAGGGATTCTGGTGGCATCATCTGAAAGGTTTTAATATGGACTACGAATCAACGGTTACCACCTCTCGGAACCGAAACAACAGCCTTCTCTCTCTCTCCGCAATAAATGCGCCCCACGTCGCATTCAATGCTGTGATGAGGGTCATCATTTCAAATATGTCGTGCAATTAATGCTGTCAAAACAACGTCGGGTCAGCACACAACGCATTTAATGCGCCTGCCAAACGCTTTAACACATGCAGAGCGCCTGACAGCACAGAAACAAGTTCATTGAATTTCCAACCCAAGGCGCGGTGAGGAACGCCCGATGAATCCAGGTCGCTAGGATGATGATTGTCACGTTGTTTAGGCAAAGAATTGTGCGAGGTCGTGTTCGCCAAAGGCCCTGTCCCGAGCTTCTCCCATTCAGGTCGAAATTACCAGAACCTCCAATCGCAGCATGACTTAGTTTCCAAGGTTCGATCCTCAAACCTTAAAAACTAGGGGACTTCTGTTATGCCTGGGAAATCAAGGGCTGACGTGGAGAGTCACGTGATGAAGCGTGACCTGCTCCCGTCAGAATGGTAAGCGCACGTCAGGCCTGCCAAGCGCCGTGGAGCTCCCACGTGTCCATTTCCCTGCTCCAAATCGCATGAAATCAGCTTGGGAAATGGGCAATGAGACATAAAGCCGGATTATGTCCTGACATTCACACCAACCCAAGGATTTAATGATGATTACACGCATTCAACTTGATATAAAAAGGGGAAGACCCCTTCATTAGGGGGATTTGGCCATTTTACCCTTGAACTCTCTCTCTCTCTAACTTTGTATTTACTTTTCCCAATCATTTATAAGTCAGTCCGCTTTTGCGACCTGACCCACCATATTAATACAAATCAGTGGACGTAGGACTTGCTACCTTAGCATCCGAACCACTTTATAAGCTCTCATTGCATTCATTTCGTATTCTCTATCCATAATCACGTGTGTTTCTTGACCAATCAACGTTGCGCACGTGTCGATTAGTTGGTGTTAGAATCACGCATCAACAAATTGAAACTTTAAGAATTGGGAAAATACTGTGATATCTTTACAACTTCTACTGAAAATGCTTTTGATTCAGCAAGAAAAAAAATGAAGAAAATAAGCTTTTGTTTTGCATTAATTAACAAAGACAGAGATTGAAGCTTTTATACTGTAATATTTAGTCCGTCTTCGGAAATCCAGAAGTAATCTTGGATCCTTGCTAGGTGCTTCTTAAAATGTTCTCCATTAGGATCTTCAACCCAACAAGCAAGCATAAATAGCGCCTGTTCACATTATGTAACGCATCAGTCTCAGAAAAAGCATAAATATTTTAGGCGCCTAAACTTCAAAACTTTGCAATGCCATACCTTTTCAACACAACCAATGGTAATGTATCGACTGGCCTCATCTTCATAGTGAATGTGGTTCATGGTTATTTGGAGAGTCTTTTCTCTAAACTTTTTAAAGGGCCAACTGGTTAAAATAGGCTCCGCAGTTGTGTGAAGAACATCCCATAGCACAGTTTGTATCAAAGTACGGGGATAGTAGACATCCTCCTACGAAAACAATGTTAAATTTATTATCATTTTTCCTCTTTTCAATTATAATAGAATTCTAAGGAACATACATAAAATAATAATAATAAATAATAAATAAAAAATACCTTTGCACATAAATGCCGCATTTTGCTCCAATTTATGTTATTGAAAGGCTCATTGTAGAGTTCTTCTCTCAATTGTAAAATGAGAGGTGTGATTGGACCAACAAATCTTTTCCCATATAAATATGACATTGGCATATAAGTAAGCCGACAATGACTAAGCAATTTTGCTGAAATATTCAAAATTAAAAATAAATAAATCTGTGAAGAGTTAGAGAGTAATTAATAATAATGTTCATGTTTTTCTTTTTCTTTTTTTAATCAGAATGAATTGATGTGTGAATATAAAAAAAGTCAACTAAATAAATGAATTATTTTTCAAACCTGGATGGATGGGAAGAAAAGAAGGAAATGACCAAAATTCTGGGGGCATAGGGTTGCATCCAGACCATTCATACACACCGAGTATCTGCGAAAAGAATTTTGATTAATTATTTGAAGATAAAAATATATAGATTAATCTTATCAGCAACTTAATAGAATCATACAGCAAGCCAAGTCTTTCCCCAAGATGAAATTGATGTTGCACTGCCATGATCGAGAATCCATTTTCTTGCTCTTGCACAAGCATTATCTTCACCACCATCAGGTCCTTCCCCAAGTAAACGCATGCAAATGTAGTTGAAAACAGTACAAAACATTGTGCTGTGACTCTCAATGTGTAATCCCCATCCACCATCTTCATTCTGTCACATGCACAATTAATTTTACTTTATAAATTAAATTAATTAATATTTTATATCTGTTCCATAAAAAATACAAATCCGGGGGACCATATAAAGAGATTTTTTGTTGTTGTTACTTTAATGGATTTTTTTAGTTTACTCGAAGTAGATATTTTCTAGATTTGTAATATATATTGTGGATGTAATTTTTATAAAATATGTAAGGTCTCTAATTTTACAGACTAAATTATTTTTTTATCCTTCTCAAATTGTAAAATTCTTCATAATAATAATATATGTTTAGATTTTGCAATATCTAACATTTAATTTGTAATTGAGAATGAATTTTATTAATTAGGTTTTAATTTTAATTCATTATTTAAAAAACAATTAGAGAAATGATAAAGGATATATTCACGAATAAAATTAATATGTACCTGATGACAGTATATATAACGAAGCATCTCTCTGCAGTGTTCAGGAGATAATATAACATTGAGATATCCTGTAATGTATAGACACATAACCTGCATAAACAGTAAAATAAAGGTACTGTTAGCAGAAATACTGTTAGTGCATTAATTCATGCAGTAGGGAGAGCAAAGAGCAATTACAAATGGAGTATGGTAAAACAATGGGCCCGTATTGACAGCAGGCCAGTGGCCATCACTAGCTTGCAGAGCTGTTAACAATCTGACTGCCCTCATCAATGCGGCTGTAGCAATTTCATAAGTGATCTCTTCTCCATCTTCAACCTTCACTTGAGGAATCGTCTGTTTGAATTTCTTTTCTCTAAGAAACTGCAATACATCAAATGTATTAAAACAAAATAAAAGTTGAGCAAAATTTTTTATTTATAAATAAAGATGTACCTGGAATTGCCAAAGGAGATCTGAACAAGGCTTGGTTTTAAAACGATTCTTGTGGAAATTTTTGCGAGCTTCTTCAACCTCACTTCTCTCCTCAGAAGAGCCTGCTTCAGGATCAAACTCCCATGTCTGCCTTCCGGCAAAGTTGTTTGTGCTGAATATGTATGGATCTTTCCCGCCTTCTGAAACCTTTAGCCTCCACATTCTTATAGAAAGGTGTACGTAAAGATAACTTTTGAAACGAAGAGTAGTCTTTTGATGCTTAGAAGTTTGTTTGCTATATAAAGAGGCTTTTTTTTTGAAACGAAGAGTAGTCTTTTGATGCTTAAAAGTTTGTTTGCTATATAAAGCGGCTTCGAAATGGGCCATGGGGTGTGAAGACAATTAGATAGGGGCTAAAATCACTTCGCAAAAGAACGGGGGATAAATAATATTCTCTAATCCTAATTGGATAGGCCCATTTCCAAGTCCAAGTGAAATCCTAAGTGGACTGGCCCACTCCGCAAGAGGGTAAGCTTTCTATGTGGTTAGGACGTATCAACACCTTTTGCATCTTTTGAAGGAAATATCTAAGAATTGCGTAAACTTGAGTGGTTGTACGTACAATCTTCTTGACAGTGCAAAGAGAGCTCAAGGTTGAGTTCAAGGTGTGAATGTAGGCAATGACAGAATAAACAATCCATGAGATGAAGGGTGAAATTCAATATATATAATTTAAATTTTTTAACATAATGGTAAATATTGAAACTTTAATAGTAGTGATAATATTATTATTCAACACAAATTATAATAGTATCATTTTCAATATTCTTAAACATATCCCTAACATATGGTAAAACAAATAAAAGAAATCATACTAGCATAAAGAAAACCATAATTTCTTAAAGGTAAACTAAATCAAAGAAACCCAGTAGAATAGGATTTATAAGGAATCAACCCTACATTAAAACCAACTTAATTAGGTTTAGAGAAAAATATGAGCTTTATTATATTTTACATGTAACGACTTTGTACAAAATGTGTCTTATTTATTTATAATCCAAAATTTTCTTTATTATTATTATTATTATTTTCTTCTTTTGGGCCTATCTATTGAATTGGATCATTTAAGGGTTACATAAACTATATAGGTGATTTTGTGTTGTTTGTGTGTACAATAATATTATATTTACAAAGAAATCTTACAAAAATTTGCATACAAAGTGACGTGACAAAAGATAAATGGAAGAGTGAAACAAAAAGTCAAACTCATTAAATTCACTCTCTCATTCATTTTTTACCACATCACTTTGTAGGAAGATCTTTGTAAAATTTCTTTGTAAGTGTAGTATTAATCTTGTGTCCAATACTATACATGATCGCGTCCAATACTATACTACATCAAACATTTAGCATAAAATTATATATAATACATTTATATCAAGGAAACTAATTGAATCCAATATGATGCACCAAACGTATCCTTTTTATTCAAAGATGTGCATAGATACACTTTGGCCAACCACCTAAAGCAAATAAGTTAAGTCATTGCGTATCACTATTTGGTGCTTAATATGACAGATTCTTTTTTAATGCCCCCATATAAACAATTAAAGATTTTATTCTTTCTTTCTATTTTCATCTTCATAGTTTGTAAAAGATTAACAATTACATTTATTTTCTTGCAATAAAAATTGATATATCACTTATTTCATTTGCAGGGTAATCAAAGAAAGCTGCATAGATTAAATACAAACCTTTCAAAGTAAAATGACTAAAACCTTTTGCTATATTGTGTAAAAGCATTTCCAATGGTGCTCTTTATTTTAAAGAGGATCTTTAGTGATTTCTAAATATAAAGAATAAAACTTTTATTCAAATCTAATAGACTCTTTAAATTTTAAGAGAGATAATATGTTTTTTCATGAAAACAACTTAATAGGAGAGATAAATCATAAATAAAATGCATAAAAACTTGTAATTTATTATTTAAAATTAGGAAAGAGAGTGAAATTTGACTCTCTAAATGTGGAGAGTCAAACTCACTCTTTAATTTATATTTAAAGAATAAAGAGTCTGCTGGACTCTTGTTTCTATGGATAAACTTTTTATAATAAAGAGTTTAGATCATATAAAGAGTCATTTGAAGATTTCTAAGAGCATCTCCACTGGTGCTCTTTATTTTGAAAAGTATTTTTCATATAAATAAAGAGCATCTTCAATAATTTTAAAATATAAAGAACACAATTTTTATTCAAATCCAATAGACTCTTTAAATTTAATGAAGATGCTCTTTATTTTTAAGAAAAAGACTTAATGGGAGAGAGAATTATAAATAAAATGCATAGGAACTTTTAGTTTATTAATTAAAATTAGGATAGAAAGTGAAATTTGACTCTCTAAATGTGGAGAGTCAAACTCACTCTCTAATTTATATTTTAAAGATAAAGAGTCTATTGGACTCTTGTTTTTATGAATAAACTCTTTATAATAAAGAGTTTAAACCATATAAAGAGTCATTTAGAGATGCTCCAAGATATGAATTTCAAATTTTAAATAAACATTTAAGAGTTTAGTGTGCCAGAGATGCTGTATTAAAAGTGCTTGTAAGGAAAAAGAAACAAAATGTAAGTGAAACGTTGAATATTACACAAGAAGTACAATTTTGTGCTTTTACGGGTATAGAATTTTTAAACATATAATTAGATTAAGAAGTGCCATGACAACGTCAGCCATTTAGTAGCATCATAAATTGATAATGAAGGTAACCTCATAATTGAGGTTGTTTCTTGTTAAAAGTCTAATTTAAAGAATTTAATTCTGGGACCTACATTTAGGTTGGCGTTCGTGGAACTTTAGGGATGTAATTAATATACCTTTAATGGTGGAGAATCATAGAGAGCAAGGTAGATCGTGTTGAGAAGAACATGTAAGCTACTTCCATTAAGGGTCATGGCTCCTACTGGATCCAACTCTTCTCTTTCTTTGTGAGAGTCATCCAAATCTTTAACCTTCTTGCACATAAAGTAACTTTTGATAACATCTCAACGATTATCCTAACACTTAGATGGATAAGATTAGTGGGTATGATTTTAAAGCATAGATTAAGTCATTAATTTAAGTTAAAAATCACATCACATATCTAATATATATGAATGTATTGTTATGAGTCAAAGCACTTGTTAACTATTTAAATGTATTTCAACACCCAACTTATTTCTATCCGAAGTAAGACTGCAACATTATACATAATTAAGCATCAATAACAATAATGAATACACCTTTATTCTATACTAGTGAATTGCTTTTGTCTAAAATCTAAAGAGATCTAAATGCATAAGAATTTTTTTAGAATTTTCTATGTGTAATAATAGACTTAAGTTTGTCATTTTACAAAGAGTAAACGACATGGTCCCACCCAAGGTTTGGCGAATCTAAAAGTTCCCACCATTGGTTTCTTAAATTCCAGATTCCGACCTTTAAATTAACACTGTTAGGGTTTGAAACAGTATATAATATATTATTACCAAACTGCCCTTTAACTTTTACTTTTGATTGTGGCGGTTAGATATCAGAAACCTCCCTAAAAGATGGAAGCTTGTCCATTGCACCCTACGAGCTGGGCAAACCCCAACCACCACAATCGGCACCATAGATCGGCCAAAGCCATGGCAGCAGCGGCGCGAAGGAGACTAGGAGCAGCACCCCAAACCCTCGCCTGACTGCCGCCCATTAGGTCAATTGGATTGCACAATTTCTGCGACTTTTCCTCTCACCCACCACTACTCCTAGGCCATTTCCGGCCAATTCTGACATCACCAAGCTCTCCTGTTACCACCATCAGAACCCCCACGCCACAATCACCAAACCCCCTCACACTCCCACCTCGATGCACCCACAAATCGTCGGCCGATAGCCCCAATAACCTCGCGCGATTCTCCAAGTTTACAGCCAGATTCCGGCTGGTTTTAACACTAGAAATACCCACTCTCACAACCATTCGAACCCCGATCCTCTGCTCAACAAAACCCACATCTCCACTGGCCTCCCTCACTCGTCGTTTGCCGTCCACGAGTTGCCAAGTCTCGTTTCTATCACATGGGTGCGATTGTTATATTTCAAACTTGAGATATGGAGGGTGTTTGTGGAGAAATTTGAGATGTGGAGGGTTACTTTAAAATTTTTATTTTTATTTCAAATTTAATACAATATAAATGACAATTTACCCTTTAACTATTACATTAAACTATTTTCTATTAATTTAAAGGTGAGATTATGAAATTTATGAAATCAAGGTAGGAACTTACAGATTTGCCAATCCTTGGATGGGAACATGTCGTTTACTCTTTTACACATGAGAATAAACATCACTACAGTATTATTTTGATGCATATTTATCCATTTTATTTAGATGATTTTATCTAGTACAATAAATAACGATGCCATAATTAATGTCAGGCCTGTACTTGTATCATAAGAGTTTCAATGGCATCTTTGAAGATGATTTTTTTATTATTATGTCAGAAAACTTCAACCAAACAACCACCAAGCTTAAATTCTAGAGCCCTCTTTGTTTTACACGTATTTGGATGTATTTTCTCAACATGTATTTAATGTTCGAAGTAGAGGAGCGGTAGAAATGTTCTTCTTTTGCACATTTTTGTTCACTCTTTCACTTATCATTTAACACGTATACAAGAGACAAATAAAAAGAAGTAATAAATGTTCCCCTTTTTTACTTTTCTTTTTGTCTTTGGTCTGTACTAGGATTTATGCTCTGCGGAATTTTTGTATAGTGCTTAATGGCTTGACACATAACACAAATCCATGCTTCATGATTTAATGTATCTTTCGACAATAAGGAAAGAGAAACTTTTGCATAAGCGGCAGAGTATTGCTAATAAGAAAAGTAGACTGATTTTCTCTCCCATTTTTTCTCATTTTCTAATCTGCCAAACACGCTCTAACTTTCTTTCTTTTTGACAAATATCTCCGATGAACATCTAGTCATCTTCAATTAGGCTATTGAAGAGTGGTATGAGATCTTTTATTCTATATTATCCAATGTAACTAAGCCTATGAAATTATTACGGGAAACTTCAATTAGGAGTAAAGTTACACAAAGAAATTAATCATAGCTAGAAACTATTTAATGCAAATTGATGGGTCAATATCACATGTTTACCTTATCATGTACATTAATTTGCTTCATTTATCTTTAATTTTAAATCAATCCAATTATGTATTGACACATAAATTTGTATAAACGAGATTGTATAAACAAAATTGTACATATTATTCAATTAGTACGAAAATACCTTCTTTTATTCTAGGTTATTGACTTCTTTTCTTCTTGCTTTTTCTCCTTTTTGGGTAAAATAAATACATCATTACACTACTTCAAAGTAATATTAAGAAACTTATTATAGCTATAAAAAATTAAAAAATTAGAAATTATTTAGATTTTTGAAAGAATGGATTAGCAATTTGATCTCATAGTTGTTATATGAATACTTCATGTAAGGGTAAACCACATTTTTCCATCCAAAAAGTTTCAAAATATCACTTTTAATAACATTTCAATGATTATCCTAATAGTTGGATGGATAGGATTAGAAAGTATAGTTTAAGTCATTAATTCAAATTAAAAGATCACATTACACAACTAATATATATAAATATATTGTTATGAGTCAAGCGTTTGCCATTCATTAATTAATAAGCTCAACAACTTATTTCTATCCAATGTAAGACCGTAATATTATATATAATTAAGCATTGGAAAAGACAATGAATACACCTTTATTCTACACTAATGAATTGCTTTTGTCTAAAATCTAGAGTGATCTAAATGCATAAGAATTTTTTAAGAGTTTTCAGTGTGTAATAATAGACTTAAGTTTGTCATTTTACAAATGAGAATAAACATCCCTATAATATTTGATATGGGTAAAATTACACTTGACATCAGCACCACCAATCGTTCCATCAATCAAAGTTTATCAAGAGCTAAAAGACAAAATAATATTAGCTGTTAAGACCAAACCGACTTAAGAGTATTTATATCAATCCTATCCCATTTTAAGATAAGGATTAAAGAGTGGTCCCTATGTGTCAAGACAACTTGCAAAAACACTCATTATATTGACCTCAAATGTATAAATGGGCACCACTCTTCATGAAAAAGAGAAGTCGGACATATGAGAGTTGGGCACACATTCAAGCTTCAACCATTATTTTTTCTTTGTAAACAAAGCACTACTCCATTTTTGTACATCTTATAGGCAATATAAAAAAAAATGGTCAGAGAATAATAAAATAACAGTGGATGTAGGATTCGCTTTAAGCATCAAAACCACTAAAAATATCTCTCTTGTCAATCTTTTATTTATGTTTCTTCAAACATATATATATCACCATTGTACCATAATCAACTCCCATAATCAATTCACGTGTAATTTCTAAAATCTTCTTAGCACTTTGTACGTGTGAGGTCGTTGGTGTCAAAATCACGCATCAACAGTTTGACGCTAAAAGGAGAGCTCCTGATTCACATCAACTCTCCATGTTTTTCAAGTAAGTCTCAAATTCTTCAGCAAATTTCAGCTTCTTTTCACATTATCAAATGTGAAAATCTGAGTAGAATAAAGTCTGAATCTGGCAATACAGTAAACACAAGAGTTGTAGCCCTTCGAGTAACCTTTTTGATGGTCCAAGAATCATCCAAATCCAAGGTCTATAGCTCAAGTTATTGTTAAAATATTGAAACCTGTTCTAGATCAGAACTCTCATATTGCGTGGCCAGATCTCTCAGATCGCACACATCAAAGCTCTCAAATCACGTGGCCAGATTGCTCAGATCATACACATTAGATCTCCCAGATCGCGTGACTAGATCGCTTAGATCGTGTGCATCAGATCACTCAGACCGGGCGCATAAGATCTCCTAGATTGCTCAGATCTCACGCATCAGATCTCTCAGATCGTAAAGCCAGATACCTTAGATCACGCGCATCAGATCTCTCAAATCGCGCGCATCAAAGCTCTTAGGTCACACACATCAGATCTCTCAGATTGATTAGATTGCACGATCAGATCTCTCAGATTGGTGGCTAGATCGCTCATATCTCGTGCATCAGAGCTCTTAGATCACGCGCATCAGATCTCTCAGATTGGGTGCTCAGATCTCTCATATCAGATCAAGCTCCTAAGCTCTATAGCTCCTAAGTTATCGAGCTCTCAAGCTCTTTAGCTCCCAAACTATCGAGCTCTCAGATCACACGTTCAAGATCATTCACATCAAGCCTCCGAGCAGCTAATTCGTGCTTCTGAGCACCCAGATCGTGCTTCCAAGCAACCAGATCGCGTGCTTCCAATCTCCTAGATCATGTTTCCGAGCGCTCAGATCGCCAAGGTCGTTCAAACCTTATGTTCTCATATCAAGCTTCACGCTTTTTGATCGAACCCCTTGTGTTCTCAAATCAAGCCCTGTACTTTCTAATCAAACTCTTTGTGTTCTCAAATCAAGTTCCATACTTTCTGATCGAACTCTTTGTGCTATATGCTTTCTGATCGAACTTCTTCTATTCTCAGATCAAGCCAACGCTTTTTGAGCAAACTTCTTCTATTCTCAAATCCAACCCCGCGCTTTCTAATCGAACTCTTTGTGTTCTCAGATCAAGTTCCACCCTTTCTAATCGAACTGCTTATACTCACTAATCAAGCTCCTTATACTCTTTGATCGAGCTCATAAGCTCGCTCATTTGCTTGAGGTCGTGTGTATCAGATCGTTCTGATCGCTTAGATCGTGAGCACATCTCAAGCTCCTTAAGATCTCAAATCACGCGCTCCAGATCAAGCTCCTCATCTTGAGATCGCACGCTTCTGATCGTTCAGATTGCACATTTCAAACTCTCAGATCGAGCCCCTATCAAATCATGATCGGCTCCTAGCTCTCAAATCTCAATCAACTCTTAGTTTTGAGATAGCGAACAACCTCAGATTGTGTTCTCAACTCTCAGTTCTTAGGTCGCGATTAGCTATCAGCGTAAAAAAAAAAAGTGTAGAAAACTTAAAATAGCACCGAAATAGTGAATTTTGGGCCCAAAAATGAACCCAATGGGTTTCTCAATTCCCACGACATAGAGCTAGAAATGAGCTTTCCATTGATATCTTATGGGCTTTAAAACTGCTTCTAAATAAAAAGTTATGGCTATTTTAAGTTGACATGTTCGTTTAGGACCTCTAAACCGTGCGTTTGGGCTTTTGACGTCAACTCTCTCCAGGAATTCATTTACTAGACATTTTATGTCAGTTATCAGATTGTGATTAGCTTCAGATCGCTCCAAGCTTTCAGATCGCAATCCTAGCTCTCAGCACCTGATCACATTAGGCATAATTCGAGCTCTTCAGTTCGAGATTGCAGCCTATAGTGCAACAACCATTCAGATCAGAGACATGAGTTTTTGAAGCGCGATTACGTACTCAAAAAATTGGGGGGCTTCTATTATGGGTAAAATTACATTGACCTCAACACCACCAATCATAATGAGTTGCCAGTCCCATCAATCAAAGTTTAGCAAGAGTTAAAAGAAAAAATAATCTTAACTATCAAGACCAAACTGACTAAAGAGCATTTATAGCAACCATATCTCATTTTAAGATAAGGATTAAGGAGT
The DNA here is from genome assembly GCF_008641045.1 of Pistacia vera. Classification (NCBI taxonomy): domain Eukaryota; kingdom Viridiplantae; phylum Streptophyta; class Magnoliopsida; order Sapindales; family Anacardiaceae; genus Pistacia; species Pistacia vera. The sequence goes on along the minus strand of NW_022195215.1, from coordinate 204,843 downwards.
GATCCCCACTTGTCAAGACAATTTACAAAAATACTCATTATATTGATCTCAAAGGTATAAATGGGCATCTCTTTTCATGAAAAAGAGAGGCTACACATATGAGAGTTGGGCAAACATTCAAGCTTCAACCATTATTTTTTCTCTGCAAACAAAATATTACTCAATTTTTGTATGTCTTACTAGCGATATCAGAAAAATAGCCAGAGAATAATAAAATAACAGTGGATGTAGGATTCGCTTTAAGCATTCAAACCACTATAAAAATCTCTCTTGTCAATCTTTTATTTATGTTTCTTCAAACATATATCACTATTATATCATAATTAACTCCTATAATCAATATACATATAATTTCTAAGATTTTTTTAGTATTTTATTTGTACGGGATCGTTGTTATCAAAATCACACATCAACAGATATTTTAATACATATAAACTCGTTAAGCATATATTTTTAATGTTAAAAACATTTGTAGATAGATAAATAAACAATTAATTTTTTATCTATTTTATTAAGATGATTTTATCTAGTGCAATAAATGAAGGTGCCATACTTAATGTCAGACCTGCACATGTGTCATAAGAGTTTCAGTGGGATATTTGATGGTTTTCTTTCACTTTATTATTTATTATTTAGTCAGAAAACTTCAATCAAACAACCACCAAGCTTTAATTCTAGAGCCTCTTGTTTTACACGTAGCGTTGGACCGCTCCTCCTTTCAAGCATTTGTATGTATTTTCTCAACATCTATTTAATGTTCTGAGTAGAGGAGTGGTAGAAATTTTCTTCTTTTACACATTATTTTTTTTTTTCACTCTTTCACTTATCATTTACAAGAGTCAAGAGACAAAAGAAAAGAACCAATAAATGCTTCCCTTTTTTTTTTTTTTGTCTGGATTTATACGTATCTTCGCATAGCACTAAATGGCTTGACACGTGACACAAATCCATATTTCATGATTTGATGCACAATAATAAGGAAAGAGAAGTTTTTGTATAAGAGGCAGAGTATTGTTAATAAAAAAATAGATTGATTTTCTCTCCCATTTTTACTCATTTTCTAATCTGCCAAAGACGCTCAACTTTCTTTCTTTTTGACAGATATCTCCTATGAAGATCTAATCATCTTCAATTAAGATATTGAAGAGTGGTATGAGATGTTTTATTCTAAATTATCCAATGCAACTAAGCATAAGAAAATATTACGGGAAACTTCAGTTAGGAGTACAGTTACACAAAGAAATTAATAATGGAAACTATTTAATGCAAATTGATTGGACAATATCGCATGTTTACCTTATTACCTGCTTTAATTTGTTTAATTTATCTTTAATTTTAAATCAATCCAATTATATCATGACACATAAATTTGTATAAACGAGGTTGTATAAAAAATTTGTACGTATTCTTCAATTAGTATTGATGTTGTGTGTGATTTTTCCTTCAAGTTCGGAGAATTGTGATGTTATAGCTCAATCCAAAACCAGCTCGACTCAACCGATTGTCTGACCCAGCATAAGCTCGTTGAGTTGTAGCTCGACCTAGCATAAGCTAGTCGTGACCAATCCTTACAGTTGTTCAACCAGCTCACAGATAATTCCAGATCCCGGATATCTCAAAAGGGATCAGATCAACAACAATCTTGGCACAATCTCAAAACTCAATCGTAAAAATATCGGAGTTGCATTTCAAACTTAATTGTAATCCCTTTATTTTCACTCTTTCCTTTGTACAAAATCTGTATATAAACCCCGTTCAACGAGGAGAAAGGGGTTAGCAAATTATTCTAGGATTGTTATTGCAAGCTCTCACAATAAATACAAGAACAGTGGACGTAGACTCAAGAGTGCAACTCGCTAACCAACTTTAAAAACTGTCATGTCATTTTCTTTATTGCATTTATTGTTTATCCATTGTTGGTTACCCGTAATCACGCACACATCAATTTTGATCCCATCAAGGTCGATCAAATCGCTTTGGTTGGTGTATTTTTGCATCAACATTTTGGCGCTACAAGGAGGGCCCTCCACCAAATTTCATAATTTCTGGCAACCAACCCCAGCAAACAAACCACTTCAGGCTCACGATGGTTCGAACCAGATCAAAGACCACTATCGAGAGCCACGACAATGTGGAGGCCATCCACCAAGTGGTGCATCAAGACGTCACCAGGCGTCAACCACAAATGTCGCCGACGTAGCAGGCCACAAACTAATTGGGGGCAGGGACGTCAAATCCCAAGAATGGCCAGTTGGTGGAGATGATCAAAATGATGGTCGCACAAGCTGTGCAATAGAATGTGGTCAAGCTAAGAAATTAGCAACCAACCCCTTAGGACATTGACCGACCGCGCTTTATAGACGTCACTCCGACAGGGTGGCACTCAGTTGGCAACAAATCTGGTTCATCGATGTTGAGGTACGGCTAACGACCTTGGCACCGCTAAGAGCATTCTACACAAGAAAGAGAGTCCTACAGGCAAACTAACTCTAGGAGGTGACCGGGCAAATAACCCATAAGAGAAGACGAAGATAATGGTCTCTAGAGGGATACCCGACCTACTCGACAGTATCCCCAACGGCAGTGTGTTGATTTTAACCCACGCCCAAGATAGGCTTAGTCCTCGCAAGACAAGTCATGTGTGCCAATCTGGCAATGACCGACGTTCTGGTTATAACCAACATCGCAAGCAACGCATTGATGAGCATGATAGCACCTACCAACCCAGTCATCATGACCCAACCTCGCCCATTAATGCGCATAATGGAGGGGGCTTACAAGCAATATATTTGCAAACTCACCTGCTCAAGATAAGGCTGAACAAAGCCAGCCAGGGCAATCCTCACAATGAAGACTTAGATCGGGTGAAGAAAATGCTCGATAATCTAAGAGCCTGCCAGAACAATGCGACGGAGGAGATAATGAGCTCTCCCTTCACAGAGGAGGTCCGCCAAGCCCCACTTCCCCAGGGATTCAAGGCGACAAAAAGTAAGTTCGATGGGAAAGGAGATCCTAGAGACCACCTCGATACTTTCAACGACCTAATGGAGCTGCACTAGGTGTGTGACTTGGCAAAGTGTCGTTGCTTCGCTAGGAGATGCCAAGAGGTGGTACAAAAGACTCAAGGCGTACTCTAATAGTTCTTGATAACAATTCTTCTTCCTGTACCTACAGTAATTCCAAGTAAGGAGACAGTTTGCAATGCCGCTCATCTACTTGAGTAACATTCATCAGGAAAGAGATGAAACACTAACCTCGTATTTAACGAGGTTCTAGAACGAGCAAGCAATGGTCACGAATGCATCTAAAGAGTCAATCTAGACTTTACTAATTGCAAGCATCAGGCCACAAATGGAGTTGTGGAAAGAGCTCCAAAGTGAAGATCATGTGAGCTTGGCAAAGTTTTATCAAATGGATGCTAAGCATCAGTGAGTGGAAAGCTCGCTAGTTGCCCTGGCCAGAAGCTCGCCAAGAAGAGCCCCGGACAGGCAATATGATCGCCCAACAAACAAGCGGAGGGGCCAAGACTGCAATGATAGGGACCGAAATAGGTCCCAAAAAAGACAGGGAACAAATAACTACGGGGACAGGCAACCTTTCCCGTTGTATACAGAATGCACCCTCCTCACGCAAGACATAGCTCAAATATTTGAAGTCTCCCATAAGGCTAAGAGACTATCTGCTCCAAAAAGAATGAAGGGGGCTCCAAGCAGAAGAGTCCGATAGAAATATTGTTGATACCACCAAGACATCGGGCATAACACCAATGAGTGTTGGGCTTTAAAGGACGCCATCAAAAATCTGATTTGAAGGGGTCACTTAAAAGAATTTGTTAAGGAGGCCCCAGCTCGCGAAAGTACTGGCAAGCAAAATAACCAAATCTAGGAAGCCCCAACCAACACCAACAACAACAACAAAATCCTGGTAGGCATGATCTGCGGGGGTCCTAACATTATAGGGAGCTTAAGGCGCTCTCGCGAGCAATATGCTCGAGAGGCTAGAATAGACTCGGTCTCTCCAGTAATGAGTTGTGAACAGAAGCCGTCGGAACAGCCCAAGCAAGAGAGCGAGGTGATAGGATTCACAGTGGAAGAGTGTGAAGAATCTCCTTACCATAATCATGATGCAATTATAATCGTAACTAGGATCGACAATGCTAGAGAACTAAGGATGATGGTCAATAATGGCAGTGCAGCGAACATCATCTTCTTAGGAGCTTTCTGAGAAATGAGGTTCATAGAGAGAGACTTGAGGGCGTGCCCATCGTCGCTCTATGGATTAATCGGGGATAGCCTGGTCCCCAAGGGAACGATCAACCTGCCCATGACCTTGGGGGCAGAACCTAAAATCAGGACAGCGATGGCAAAATTCCTAGTGGTGGACTGCCCAACCACATATAATGTCATTTCGGAAGACCGATCCTAGATGATCTGAGTGCAATCACTTCAGTGCGCTGTCAAGCAATGAGATTCTCGACTTGAGGTGGGGTCGTGACAATCAGAAGCTATAAGAAAGAATCTCGGGAATGTTACAACCGGACCATTAATGCTGCACTAAAATGGTCATTCCCGAGAACCATGGTTATTGTAGAGTCCGAGCCAAACCTCAAACCTCAGGATACCATAGATCCTTGCATCCATAAAGAAGAGCCCGTGGGAGGGCCAACAATAGAGCTACGAGAAATATCTATCAGCAAGAAAGACCCAACTTGCGTGTTAAAAATTGATAGCAATCTAAACAAAGAAATGGCCGATAGTTTGGTGGGGTTTCTAAAGAAAAACCTTGACGTATTCGCATGGGTACACGCAGATATGGTGGAAATCAACCCCGAGGTAATGTGCCATAAATTGAATGTCAACCCAATAGCTCGACCAATCAGGCAAAAGAGAAGGTCTATGGATGCAGAATGCTCTAAAGCACTTAAAGATGAAGTTGACAAACTCCTGAACATTAACTTTATCAGGGAAGTGAAATACCTGGACTGGCTCGCCAACCCAGTCTTGGTAAAAAAGTGGAATAGCAAGTGGCAGACTTGCGTCGACTTTGCAGATTTGAATAAAGCTTGTCCAAAAGACAGTTTTTCGCCGCCTTGGATCGACCACTTAGTAGATATGACAATAGGGAATGCACTACTCAGCTTCACGGATGCATACTTGGGATTCAACCAAATCCAGATGTATCAGCCCGATGAAAAACACACCTCATTTATTACTAACCAAGGTATTTACTATTACAGGGTTATGCCGTTTGTCTTGAAGAATGTTGGGTCGACCTACCAGCGTTTGGTGAATAAGATGTTCATCGAGCAAATCAAAAAAACAATGGAGGTGTATATTGACAACATGCTCGTCAAATCAAAGGTTGTTGAAAGCCACGTTGAACACCTAAGGGAAATGTTCGACATCCTCAGAAAATACAGAATGAGGCTCAACCCTCTAAAGTGCGTTTTTAGAGTAAGCTCAAGAACATTTCTAGGTTTCCTGGTCAATCAGCGAGGTGTTGAAGCCAACCTGGAAAAGATTCAGGCTCTCTTGGACATGAAAAGCCCAACCAACATAAAGTAGGTTTGGAGCTTAACAAGGCGTGTGGCCGCTCTTAGCAAATTTGTTTCCGAGCCACAGACAGGTGTTTACCATTCTTCGAGACCCTAAAGGGAAGAAAAGGTTTCAAGTGGACAGAGGAGTGGGAGAAAGCATTCCAAGAATTGAAGAAGCATTTGGGGCAGCCTTCTTTGCTATCAAAGCCTATCCAAGGCAAGCCGCTACTTTTATACTTATCGGTATCTAAGTTTGCAATCAGCGCAGCTTTGGTATGCAAAGAAGTGGAGTGCAATGGCCGGTGTATTATGTGAGCAAGAGGTCCGTCAATGCTGAGACCAGATACCCTGAGATAGAGAAGCTTGCCTATGCACTTGTCATCACCGCTCGGAAGCTGCAGCCCTATTTTCAGGCGCACTCCATACATGTGTTGACGAACTTTCTGTTAAAAAAATAATGTAGAAGCCCGAGGCTTTGAGTAGATTGATCCAGTGGACGATGGAAATGAATCAGTATGATATCAAGTACATCCCGAGGACAACAATAAAAGGTCAAGCTTTGGCAGACTTCATCTTAGAATTTTCCTATTAGCCTGAGGGAGAATTAAGCTTGCCAATGGCGAGCACCTCAAAGGTAAGCGAGTATCAGAAACCAAAGCTTGACGATCTATGGTAGTGGACTCCGTATGTAGATGGGTTCTCAAATGAGAAGAAGACATGAGCTGGGCTCTTGCTTGAAAGCCCTCAAGGTAACTCGATTAAAGCCGCAGTCAGATTTGGGTTTGCTACCTCCAACAACGAGGCAGAGTACGAGGCATTGGTCATGAGGATATGCCTCGACAAGAAAATGGGGGCAAAGTCCATCAAGATCTACAACGACTCTCAGCTTGTAGTCCATCAAATTTCTACAAAATATCAAGTGAATAAGGATAAGATGGCATCCTATCTCTGGCAGGTGAAATCTGAGCTCGAGTAGTTTAAGTCTTTCATTATTCTTCAAATCCTGAGAGAGAAGAATTTAGTGGTCGACACTCTAGCTCGCCTAGCTTCGACAATGAGCCAAGAGAAGACTGATTCGATACCTGTTAAATTCCTCCCAAGTCCAAGCATCCTCGCCCCACAAAAACCAATCTTAGTAATAGGGCAAAGATACAACTGGATGGATACAATAATTGCCTACCTAAAAGATGGAATAGGGTCTGAAGGAAGAAGTGAAGCCAAAACACTCCGAGTAAAGTCAGCTCAATACACGCTCATCAACGACAAGCTGTATAAGCACGGGTGCAATTCATCGCTCTTGTGGTGCGTTAACCATGAAGATGTATACTATGTTTTGAGAGAGATCCACAAAGGCATCTGTGGGAACCATGCAGGGGGTAGATCACTAGCATACAAGGTGCTTCGCTAGGGCTATTACTGGCCAGTAGTCTTTGACGATGCAACAAATTATGTGCGCTGGTGCGACAAATGCCAAATATTTTTAGATGTTCTGTGAACTCCACCCCAAGAGTTGACTACTTTGATAAGCCCATGGTCATTTGCAATTTGGGGCATCAGCCTGATAGGCCCTATGCCAAAAGGAAAATGGGCAGTTAAGTTCGCGATGGCTGCAGTGGACTACTTCACAAAATGGGTAGAAGTCAAGCTGTTAGTTGCCATCACATCGAACAAGCTAAAAGATTTCATCTACAAAAAAATCATTTGTAGGTTCAGAATTCCCCATACAATAATAACCAATAATGGGAGACAGTTTGACAGTGAAGATTTCAAAGCTTCTTGCGAATGGCTTGGTATCAAGAAGAGTTTCATCGTTGTTTATCAGCCTCAAGCCAATGGTCAAGTAGAGGCTATGAACAATGTGAGCAAGCACACCATTAAGAAGAAGCTCAATGCCCTAAAGGGAAGATGGCTTAAAAATCGCCCGAGGCCATATGGTCTTATAGAACGACAGTCAGAAGCTTGAGAGGAGAAACCCCATTCTCTCTATCATATGGGTGTGAAGTAATGGAATCATTCGAAGAAGGGATTAGTTCATTCTAGAGGGAGGTCTTCAATGAAGAAGTAAACAAAAATTTTCTCTAATTGAGGCTAGACCTGAGCGAGTCTCAGCTAAGGCTCGCCTCGTACCAACAGCGAGCCAGATGATTTTTCAATTCCAAAGTCAAGGATAGGGACTTTGAAGTGGGTGACGTGGTCCTTAGAAAGGTTGTCCAGGGACACAAAACCCAAACTTGGGGGCACTTGGGCCCAAATAGGAAGATCCATTTAGGATCTCTGAAAAGCTCGCACCAGGAACCTTCCACCTAGAACACCTCAATGGTGAAGCCATATTGCGAGCATGGAAAGTCAAGCATTTGTGAAGACATTACCAATAAGCTGCTCGGGTTCCAATAATGATTTGTTTTCTCTCATATATCTGTTGTAGGGTTGTCTGTGGCCAAAATATTATCAATAAAAAGAGGTACTATTTATGAACTTTACTTTGTTCGTCATTTTTGTTTATTTATATGTTGTTCGTCATTTATTATCTTTTGTTTCAAAAATCGCAACCTGCACGATTGCATCCAAAAACTCAGCGTCAAGAGTTCGAAAAAAAGGCAGCTTAGCTCGATAAGCCACACCAAAATCCAACTCATTAAGGGTGAAATTTCTCAAATCGACGAAGTTACACTTGAAAAAATTGAAGTAAAACACGTCGAAGGAAAATTAGTCATAACCCAATAGCTAAAACTTGAGATGGGCAATCAGTCCAAACTCAAAGTTGTCACACAAGATTTTCTTATATGCATTCGAAAAGTTCCTCAAAAAGTGAGCTACGCTTAACTTGGAGCAAATTCAAATTGTTCATGATAACTCCGATTAGGACGATCAAAGCAACTTTGCAAAAATTAAAAATTGCTTGACAGATATATGTAAAAAATGCCTTTCATTAATTGTAAAGTTTAGTTACAAACTAAACTAGAAAAAAAAAGATACACAAAAACAAAAATTTCTAAGTAGTGGGGGCATCGTTGCCAGCATGATCAAGGAGATCGGTGCCAATTTAGGCAGATGGATCGTCGACGACAAGAGTCTTGGTAGCCTCTCAGGGTTGGGAGCCGAGACGTCCTGTTAGAGTAGGTGCCCTAGAGCCAATCAAATATTGTAGAATTGACTCTTTGTAATAATGTTCATTAATCAATAAAAGACATTTTATTCTATATCATGTAAATCATAATGGTATATATTGATATATATCATTAGGATGGTAGAACCATCACGATGGTATCAAGTGTTTCAAATCTTGATAGTGAGAACCTATGATCACATATAGTGACCATTCTAGAAATGTTCGTAGCCCCAATATTATTTTGACCTAGGACACAAATAATACGGTAAGGTTATCATAGTGTTGAACAACCCTGTCAAAAGACAGTAAGTGATCTCGCTTGTCAAGGTTGTTTGCTGACAACCTGGTGAAGCGCATGGGTGCTTGCTATGGAACAAATCCTCTAACGAATGGTTGTGCATGCGTTCCTTAGATTTGAGATCACCAGAGCGCATTATGCACCGATTGGTGTAGTTTAACAATAGCCCAACGTAGGAGTGTATCAAGACTCTATGGTGGATCGACAGAGGATTCATCACTCATAGGTACGGGAGAAGTTATCTCACAGCGCAATTCAATGAGTGGCAATGACACTGAAGCTGTGGCCACGGTGGGATTAAGTTGTTGCTCAATCTAATTTATTATTCTGGTCATTGATCTAGTAGCTGAATACAAATATATCAAGGATAACTGAGGTTGACACTATTTCTGTGCCTCAGCCTCGATGAGATAATAAAAGATGAAAGGATTTGATTGCACGGTAACCAGATCTGATAGGTAGCTATTTCACTTAATCCAAATCTATTGGGTGGCCATGATGCCTTACTAGGGGCCAATCTTGGTCTATGTGTAGTGAGCCGATTGATTGATGTCAATCGCATTACTACTCACTGCCGATTTGATAAGCAGCTTATAGGTCACACACTTAGAAGACAATTTAAGGATGATAAATTTTGGAAGGGTATAGTTGTCTTTTAGAAAAATGGGCATATTGGTAATTTTGATGTATAATTGAATTTACTGAGGTTGTAGCCTATGTCCAACTTTATTATTGGTGTAATTTAGCAAAATTATAAATTTAATTATTAGAGTTAATATTAATATTTAACTAAATAATTAAATAAGGGTTAATAAGCAATTATACCTAAAGTTTGGGTTGTTGCTAAACTTGAGGGGTGGAAGAGATATTTGCTCCATTATTTAAAGAAAGCAAAAATAGGTTTTCACATATAATTTCATTCCAACCGTGGGAGATAAATTTTGAAGAGAAAAATTTCTCTTTTCTTCTCTACACTCAATCTTCCAAAACACAATCCTTAAAGCCAAGAATCAATTTTAGCAAAATTAATTCTTGGTCATTGACGTACTGTCTTTGTGTGGATGACATGAGTTTGATTCCATTCTTGAATCGGTAGCGAATCACATTCAAAGACACTGACGGAGCTTGCTATCGCAAGTATAATCTAATCCTTGCATGGATTTGTGTTATTTCAGTTTAAGCATGTAATATATATATCAGACCCTGATCTTGGCAAAATCAGAGTAATCGATGGGCAAAAATTTTGTTTTTTCCGCTGCCTTTGTTCATCGATTTACTAACAGTGGTATCAGAGCCTAGGGTCTTGATTGTATATATTTTAACTATGTTTTTTTATTGATTATTGCTAGAAAAATGCATGTTTAGGTTTTTCAATCTGTTAAAATTGCTTAAATTGATTAATATATTAACTGGGTTTACTGAGGAATTCGCATTGGATTGTTTTTGTAATACGTGCACATGTACAGTATTCTGGAAACTACGATTTATGCCACGACATAGTTGTTCTGCGTAGCAGCGTAGAGTTTCGTAAGCCTGGAATACATAAATGCATCATGGCAAAATAAAACTTCGTCACGACGTGATTGCGGGATATGTTGAGTGACTGAGAACACGCGCTTGGGCATTAGCGAAATAAAACTTCGCCATGGAGTGATTAAGTAACGTGACCGCGCAATTGTGTAATTTGAGCTGCAGTGAAATGAAACTTTGCCGCAGCTTGAAAGTATCGTAAAATCGCACAACACACATATGCGCCGCAGTGTAATAAAACTACATCATGTTGTCAAAATGATGAAATAGCATGCCAAATCGAAAAATTTTGTGATCGCACCGTGGCGTAATGAAACTACGCCATGACGCAAATACGTCATCAATGCGTGAGTTGCTAGTTTTGCGCCATGGCGAAATAAAATTTTGCCGTGACGCATATTGGTTCCTGTTGCATGCCACGGTATAATAAAACTATGCGCAACGTGAATGTTGTTGTAACATTTTTTTAGTGCTGGATCAATGCGTAATTCTACAAATTCAAGAGGGTAATTTTATAAATCAACCCACCCAATTCAAAATTGATTATTTTGAATGTATGCAATAATTCTTGTTTGAAAAATTGCGTGGTGCCCAATACGTGAATCTTAGACCTATGGTGAATGTTTTAAAGTATATTTTTTGGTAAGTATGATTTTAATTTTTTAAATAGGGTCTACGTGCCCTGTCTTTCTCCTCCCTTCTTGATGTACATTCTCTTCTCATCTTATTCCCCTCGAATGTAAGTTTCTAAATTTATTGATGTAAAATTAGTGTAGCATTAATTTCACTATAAATTTAGTATGATGTATTTTGTAATGTACTTGAAGACTCAAGATATTTATTACAGGATTCCTAGGTGACCCATTGAATCCTCTACGCTCGAGGAAACCAATTTTAGTTAGGCCATGTATTGGCACGTTTCCTTAAATGCTTAAAATGCATGCTAAGGGTGTATGTCATGGCTATAACATGCTAATAAAGATAAAACTGGTGAGACGTAAAATAAAACCCTCAAATAAAGTATATTAAGTCACGTACGCCTTCCATCATCATGACTTTAATCAAACTACTGTTTGTTGGGACCTTGTTTGCCAAAGCAAAGGGTACACTTTTACCAGTTGGAGGTTAAAGCTCATTGGAGTTTTCCTTAATGGTGATGGGTTGACTTAAAATGACGTGTTTTGCTTGTTTGCCAAAGCGAAGGTTGATAAGCACGTCATAGGCATAGTAGAGAAGTGCACTTGTTGTGTGTACGTGGTGACAGGTAATGTCCACTCTACTAATACTGAGAAGTACACTTGTTGTGTGTACATCTAGCCTATTTTGGCTTGTTCACCAAAGCGAAGGCTTGACATGGGCTAGATGGGATCTCAGTCCACTAGGAAAGCCAACAGGCTTTCTCGAGTTAGTAGTAAGAGCTATTGGCTTGAGGTAAATAGTGGGAGCGTTTTTAATAAAAGACCATATTAGATAATAATGAACATTATAATGACTTTTGAGCAATATTAACCTGCAACAAATAATCGAGAAAGAAAACTGGCTGGATGGATCTAATTTCTCAAACTTTTATCAAAATCTTCGGATTGTACTGAAGTCCGAAAAGAAATTGTATATCTTTGACAAGCCTTATATGGATGAGCCTGATCTTGATGCCACTCAGGAAGTAAAGGATACTACCAAAAGTTCCTTGATGATGCTGATGTTGTTCAATGCCTTATGTTAGCATCGATGACACCTAAGCTGCAAAAGCAGCATGAGAATATGGATGCTACTACCATAATTCTGCACCTCAAAGAGTTTTTCAAAGGAAATGCTTGACATGAGAGGTATAAGGTGTCGAGTGCATTATTTAGTAGTCGTATGATTGAGGGAGCCCAAGTTGGTCCTCATGTGCTCAAAATGATTGAGTACATGGAGAGGCTTGAGACTTTGCGGTTTGGGTTGGATGTAGACTTGTAAGTGGATTTAATTTTGCAGTCTCTACCGAATTCTTTTTCACCATTCATAATGAACTTCCATATGAACATGATGGTGAAATCCCTATCAGAGCTTCTAAACATGCTAAGGACTGCAGAACAGGACATGAAAATGTCCAAGCCTGTTTTACTAGTTACTGCCAGTAAAAGAAAAGGTAAGGGCAAAGGAAAGGCGAAGGCCAATCTCAAGCCCAAGCCCAAGCCCAAAAGACAGGATGCTCTCAAGCCTGAGGGTGGCTGGGAAAGGTGGGAAAGTAGTCTGCTTCTATTGTGGCAAGCTTGGCCACTAGAGGACAGCAAGGCTTTCCTCGCTAACAAGAAGAAGTTAGACGCTTCGACTTTAGGTATGTACATGATTGAGATTAACTTCTCCTTCAACATCTTGGTCATTGACATAGGATGTGGTACTCACATTTGTATTGATTTGTAGGGACTAAGGTAGAGTTGATCGCTCGCCAAGGGAGAAGTAGACCTACGAGTTGGAAATTGAGCACATGTGGCTGCATTGGCTGTAGGAACTTATTATTTATCTTTGCCCACAAGCTTGTTTTTAGAACTTCATGACTATTATTTTGTACCTTCTATTTCCAAAAATATTATTTTAGTATCCACTTTGGATAATATAGGATATCATTTTGAGATTTCTAATGGATGGTTGTCCTTTAGTTTGAATGGTATTCTATTTGGAATTTCCTAATAAAATTACCTCTGGCATTATAGATTGGATTATGTTAATCAAACTTACATTGCAAAACTTCAAAGGGATTGAGTTTTGGACCCTTTTGACTTTCAGTCATTTGAAGTATGTGAGTCATGCCTTTTAGGCAAGATGACCAAGTCGCCTTTCATACGACAAAGTGAAAGGGCTACTGAACTATTAGACATCATACATAGTGATGTATGCAGTCTACTAACAGTTGAAGCCAGCGGTGGATATTCATACTTCGTCACATTTACTGATGATTTCAGTAGATATGGTTATGTCTATCTTATGAGACATAAATTTGAAGCCTTTGATAAATTCAAAGAATTCAGGAATGAAGTACAGAATATGTCCGACAAAAGTATTAAAGCTCTTCAATTTGATTGAGGAGGTGAATCCTTCACCTCATGGTTTTCTGAATACCTGAAGGAATGTGGGATAGTATCATAATTCACCCCTCCGTACACACCCCAACACAATAGAGTGTCTGGAGGAGGAATAAGACCTTACTTGATATGGTTAGCCATGATGAGTTTTAGTGATCTACCTACATCATTCTAGGGTTATGCCTATTAGAGTAGGTGCCCTAGAGCCAATCAATTATTGTAAAATTAACTCTTTGTAATAATGTTCATTGATTAATAAAAGACATTTTATTCTATATCGTGTAAATCATATCTGTATATATTGATATATGTCCTTAGGATGGTAGAACCATGACGAAGGTATCAAGTGTTTCAAATCTTGATAGTGAGAACCCTATGATCACATATGGTGGCCATTCTAAAAATGTTCGTAGCCCTAGTATTATTCTGACCAAGGACACAGATAATATGGTAAGGCTATTATAGTGTTGAACGACCCTATCAAAAGATAGTGACTGATCTCGCTTGTCAAAGTTGTTTGCTGTCAACCTGGTGTATCGCATGGGTGCTTGCTGTAAACAAGTTCACCGGACTGACCCACCAAAGGATTCCATATAGATGGTAACCCCAGTATCTATGGAACAAATCCTCTAACGAATGGTGGTGCATATGATCCTTAGACTTGAGATCACCGAATTGTCTTGTGCACCAATTGGTGTAGTTTGACACTAGCCCAACATAGTTCTATTCAAAACTATCAATACGATAGTGATTGGCTGCATCAAGGAGTGTCAAGACTATGGTGGATCGACAGATGATTCATCACTCCCGGGTATGGGAGAAGTTATCTCACGACACAATTTAGTGAATGGCAATAACACTAAAGTTGTGGCTACAGTGGGATTGAGTTGTTGTTCAATCCAATTTATTATTCCGATCATTAGTCCAATGACTGAATACAAAGATATCGTGGATAACTGAGGTTGACACTATTTCTGTACATCAATCTCGATGAGATAATAGATGATGAAAGGATTTGATTGCATGGTAACCATATCGTTGATAGGTAGCTATTTCGTTGAATCCGAATCTATCCGGTGGCCATGATGCCTTGCTATTGGCCAATCTTGGTGTAAGTAATTGATCTACCATACACAGCGGAAAACAAAAATTCAATTAGTAAATTAATTAACTTTCTTTGCCTAGAACCGAGTATAGATTATACCATTTACATGTTTATAAACAAAAATCTATATAAAGTAAATCCATTCAAGGATTAGAATACTTACGTACTTTTGGAGGCTCCTTTGAATATCTCTGATTTTGGATAGGAACACTATTCACCATCTACTGTTCTCATGATTTTTCGCCAATAGATCCAAAGTAGGATCGCACTCACGGAATTCCACACAAAGATAATCTGCAGAATCCTTGATTATTTTGCTAGAACAATCAAGGGCTTCAAGAATCAAGAAATAAGAACAAGAAAGGTTTTCTTCTTGAGAGAGAGAGAGATAGGGTGGGTAGGGTTTTAATTGAATGAATAATTCCCTTATGTTTTAATTTTAAGTTGCACTTATATAGTGCAACAATTAAAACCCTATTCCACTTAGGAATAGCCATGGGCTTCAACCCTAGTTTACCCTTGCAACCAAACATACCCTTTATGATATTTTAATTAATTATTATTACAATTAAATCAATTAATATTTAATTAATAATAATAATTCATTTAAATATATACATAGATATGTTTAAATATAATCTCACTAATTTAATTTTAATATTAAAATTAAATATAGGCAACAACCTCAGCAAATTTAATTGTACAGTGAGATTACCAAAATACCCTTTCGTCCTGAAAACAAAAATACCCTTCTCACAAATTGATTCTTAAATTATCTTCTAAATGTTTGACCCGTAGGCTCCTTATCATATCAACAATGAGTAGTATCGCGATTAACACCAATTAATCGTCTCACTACACACAGACCAAGATTGGCTCCTAGTAAGGCATCATAGCCACCCGATAGATTCAGATTCAATGAAACTGCAGCCTGTCAACGATATGGTTACCGTGCAATCAAATCCTTTCATCAACTGTTATCTCATCGAGACTGAGGTACAGAAATAGTGTCAACCTCAGATATCCTCAACATGTTTGAATTTAGTTACTGGACCAATGACCAAAATATTAAATTGGATTGAGCATCAACTCAATCCCACTGCAGCCACAAATTTAGTGTCATTTCCATTAACTGAATTACCTAGTGAGATAACTTCTCCCGTACCCAGGAGTGATGAATCATTTGTCAATCCACCATAGTCACGATACACTTCTCAATGTAGTCAATCAATAATCACTACCGTATTGATAGCTCTGAATAGAACTACGTTGGGCTAGTGTCAAACTACACCAATTGGTGCACAAAGTGCTCCGATGATCTCAAGTCTAAGGATCACATGCACCACCATCCGTTAGAGGATTTATTCCATAGACATTGGGGTTACCATCCATATGGAATCCTCTGGTGGGTCTATCCATTGAACTTGCCTCTAGTAAGCACCCATGCGTTGCACCAGGTTGTTAGCAAACAACCTTGACAAGTGAGATCAGTCACTGCCTTTTGACAAGGTCGTTCAACACTATGATAGACTTACCGTATTATCTGTGTCCTTGGTCAGAATAATACTGGGGCTACGGACGTTTCTAGAATGACCACCATATGTGATCATAGGGTTCTCACTATCAAGATTTGAAACACTTGATACCCTCGTCACGGTTTTACTATCCTAAGGACATATATCATTACATACACGATATAGAAGAATATGTCTTTTATTAATAAATAAACATTTATTACATAATCAATTTTACAATAATTGATTGGCTCTAGGGCACCTACTCTAACACTTGGTCTGTGTGTAGTGAGACAATTAATTGGTGTTAATTGCAATACTACTCACTACCGATATTATAAGGAGCCTATGGGTCACACACTTAGAAGATAATTTAAGAATCAATTTGTTCAAGGGGTATTTTTGTCGTTTAGGACGAAAGGGTATTTTGGTAATCTCATAGTGCAATTAAATTTGCTGAGGTTATTGCCTATATTTATGAGATTATATTTAGGGATGGGCACGGGTCGGGTCGGGTCGGGTCGGGTCGGGTCCCGAGGACCCCATTCCCCATCCCCGATATCCACTCCCATGACTGTCTCCGGCCCGTCCCCGCTTGTGGGGACAACTCTCATGACCATCCCCGGCCCGTGGGGATGGAATCACTCCTATCCTAGCCCGCCTCGATGAACAAGGCTTCACGGGGAAATTCACCCAGTAGGGATTTTTCCCCAAACATAATTAAATATATCTATATCTAATCTTAACATAATTTATTAGGTAAATTGATTAATTATTCAATTGTATAAAGGCTTAGGCTTAGGTTTAGGCTTAGTTAGCCCTGTTAATTAATTAACTTTTCATAAAATTAATATAACTAAATTCAATCTTAACATAATTTACTAGGTTAGTTGATTACTTATTTAATTGTATGAAGGCTTAGCCGATTAGGCTTAATCAACCTTGTTAATTAATTAATTTTTCACAAAATAAATATATTTATATCTAATCTTAGCATAATTTATTAGGTAAATCGATTAATTATTCAATTGTATGGGGGCTTAGTCGCTTAGATTTAGTTAGTCCTGTTAATTAATTAATTAATTTTTCACAAAATTAATATAACTAAATTCAACCTTAACATAATTTACTAGGTAAGTTGATGAATTAATTCATAAAACACTATCTCTACTACAACTAATAAAATTAGTCAATTTGTGAAAGGGACAAATCCCATTATCCCAAGTTCACAACATTGACTAAGTTTAACATCATATTTAATTGACCCATTAATTAATTATAAGGATAATTGAATTTGTGTAATTTGTAAGTCGTTAAGCAATTGTGAATATTCTTATATTGGTTTGGTAAATTGTAATAATCTAATCAAATTTATTTTTGGGCCATGTATTATTATTTTGTGAAATGCACAAAGTAATAATACATATATTTAATTATTAGACTCCCCCGTTTAAATTATTTTTTCTATAAATTTAATACAAACATTAGAAAGTATTATAAAAGTAAATATCATAAATTTAGATACATTACTTGAAACTATGATTTATACTCTAACTTTATATACAATCTCGCAAAGAAAAAAAATCTCAATAAAAGAAGGCAGGGCTCCACGAGGGCGGGGTTGACTAGTCGTGTCGGGTCGAGCCAGGGATTGCACGATCCCCTCCCCCGACCCATCCTTAGGGGCGCATATTTTTTTTGAGGACCGTCCCCGACCCTATCCCCGACATGTCTAGGGATTCCCCGCCACATTCGGGCTGAATCCCTGTGGGGCTGGGGCAAACATCCATCCCTAATTATATTTAAAAATATGTACGCATATATTTAAATGAATTATTATTATTATTAAATTTTAATATATTTTATATATATTAATTATTTTAATTATAATAATAATTAATTAATATTTTAAAATACCAAAACAAGGGTGTTTGGTTACAAAGGTGGATTAGGGTTGGAGCCCATGTCTATTCCTTATAGGAATAGGGTTTTAACTCTTGCACTATATAAGTGCAACTTGAGTTATAATATATTGATCATTATTCAATTAAAAGGTTGAGCCACCCTTTACCCACTCTCTCCCTCACGTCCTGTGCAAAAAGATTGAAGAGAAATTTTCTCTTCTTGATTCTTTAAAGCTTTTGATTCTTGAAGCCATCCCATTGTTCTAGCAAAACAAGGGTTGATTCTTCGGATTGTCTTCGTGTGGATCACCGTTCGTGCGATTCTGCATTGAATCGGTAGCGAAGTAAATTCAGAGACACTTGAAGGAGCCTTCAAACATGTGTAAGATTTCTAATCCTTGAATGGATTGATATTTTTTTTTTGCAGAATTTTGTTTTAACATGTAAACTATATAATCTATACCCGAATCTTGGCATAAAAGGAATTGATTCATCCTTTTAAATTTTTGTTTTTTTCCATTGCGTTGGGTAGATCGATTCCTAGCAGTGGTATTAGAGCCTTGAGTACCATTATATTTTTTAATCTGTGTTTGATAACATGTATTTAATTGATAACATGTTAAATTTTAAATCTGTAAAAATTCTATGTTAATGGCATGTTTTGATTACTCAATTGACTCATTATACCTAATAATGTTCAATTTGTTGATGATCTGAAAAATTGGTATAATATGATAAGGAGTTTTTTGTTGAGATCAAAAGTTGAGATTTATTGCAAAATCCTTTGGCGTTCTTTGTTGCTGATTAAACTAATTCTACTACAGATCAATTTGCGCTTGCCACGGCTATATAAACCATCGCCGTGGTGATCGCTCTTTAGCGTGCTCGCTGATTGAAAATCAGTGCACGCCGTGGCGATATAACACATTGCCGCAGTGATCACACTCTTGCATATGAGCAGATTGAAAATCAGCGCACGCCGCAGCGATCGCACTCTTGGGCATAAGCTAATTGCAAATCAGCACACACCGTGGTGATATAAAACATCGACGCGGCGATCACACCTATGCATGCATGTGATCGATAATCAATGCATGCTGCAGTGATATAAACCATCACCACAGCGAGCGTACTGTCAAGTGTGCAAGGGCCTAAGTGAAAAGTTTCAATACTTTTGGAACAGCAGATATGCAATTGTCAGAGGATAATTAATAATTTCACCCACCTAATTCAAAAATGTTTATTTTTTAATGTTTGCAATGTACTTCTTTGAATATTGCATGGTGTCCAGTACATGAGCCTTAGACCTATGGTAAATGTTTTAAAGTATATTTTCTGGTATGTATGATTGTAAATTTTAAATAGGACATGCGTGCTCTGCCTTTCTCCCCCTTCTTGATGTACATTCTCTTTGCATCTCATTCCTCTCGAATGTAACTTGAGATTTCTAAATTTATTGATGTAAAATTAGTACAGTATTAATCTCACTGCAAATTTAGTATGATGTATTTTGTAATGTACTTGAAAATAGAGCAAGGACGAAGTGATCATACTTGAAGACTCAAGATATTTTTTACAGGATCCCTAGGTGACCCACCGATTTCCCTAGGCTTGAGAAAATCGGTTTTAGTTAGGCCATGTACCAGCACGTTTATATTCTACTTCGAATGCATGCTAAGGTTAAATGTTTAATAACATGCCAAATGATGTCATTCTAACAATGATAATTAATTGGTAAGACATAAAATAAAAACCTCTCAAATAAAGGATATTAAGTCATTGAAATGTTTGTAATCAAACCACTGTTTGTTGGAACCTTGTTCGCCAAATCGAAGGGTACACTTCTACTAGTGGGAGGTTAAAGCTCATTGGAGTTTTCCTTAATGGTGATGGGTCGACTTAAAATGGCGTGTTTTGCTTGTTCGCCAAAGTGAAGGTTGATAAGCACGTCATAGGCATAGTAGAGAAGTACACTTATTGTGTGTACATGGCAATATGTAGTGTCCACTCTACTGATATTGAGAATCACACTTGAGGATGATGGTTTCGGCCATTGGATTGTGTGATTGGCTTTTTGGCTTGCTTCATATTTGAGGTTGGTAGTGGGAGCTATCAACTAGTGTGGATTAAGTTTGTTGGCCTACCTAATCAACCCATTTTGGCTTTTTCGCCAAAGCGAAGGTTTGAAATGGGCTAGATGGGATCTCAGTCTGCTACGAAAGCCAACTGGCTTTCCCGAGTTAATAGTGAGGGCTATTGGCTTAAAGAAAATAGTGGGAACGTTTTTTATAAAAGAGCATATTAAATAATAATGAACATTATAATGACTTTTACTTTTCTGCATTTGTAGATTCACCAAAATGAACAATATGAACCTGCAATCATCGAGAAAGAAAATAGCTGGATGGATCTAATTTCTCAGATTGGTATTGAAATCTTCAGATTGAACTAAAGTCCGAAAAGAAATTGTATATCCTTGACAAGTCTTATATGGCTGAGCCTGATCCTGATGCCACTCAAGAAGTAAAAGATACTTACCAAAAGTTCCTTGATGATGTTGATGCTATTCAGTGCCTTATGTTAGCATCGATGACACCTGAACTACAAAAGCAACATGAGAATATGGACTCTGTTGCCATAATTCTGCACCTTAAGGAGCTTTTCAAAGGAAATGCTTGACATGAGAGGTATAAGGTGTCGAGTGCACTAGTTAGCAGTCATATGATTGAGGGAGCCCAAGTTGGTCCTCATGTGCTCAAAATGATTGAGTACATGGAGAGGCTTGAGACTTTGGGGTTTGGGTTAGATGCAGACTTACAAGTGGATTTAATTCTGTAGTCTCTACCTGATTCTTTTTCATCGTTCATAATGAACTTCAATATGAACATGATGGTAAAATCCCTATCAGAGCTTTTGAACATGCTAAGGAATGCGGAGCAGGACATGAAAAGGTCCGAGCCTGTTTTACTTGTTGCTACCGGTAAAGGAAAGGGTAAGGTCAAAGGAAAGTCCAAGGCCAATCCCAAACCCAAGCCCAAATGAAAGGATGCTCTGAAGCTTGAGGGTGGTGTTACGAAAGGTGGTAAAGTAGTCTGCTTCTATTGTGGCAAGCTTGGCCACTGGAGGAAACACTGCAAGGCTTTCCTCACAAACCAAAAGAAGTCAGATGCTTCAACTTCAGGTATGTACATGATTGAGATTAACTTCTCTCCTTAAACATCTTGGGTCATTGACACAAGATGTGGTACTCACATTTGCACTGATGTGCAGGGACTAAGGCAGAGTAGATAGCTCGCCAAGGGAGAAGTGAACCTACGAGTTGGAAATGGGGCACATGTGGCTGCATTGGTTGTAGGGACTTATTATTTATCTTTTCCCATGGGCTTGTTTTTCGAACTTCATGACTTTTATTTTGTACCTTCTATTTCCAAAAATATTATTTCAGTATCCACTTTGGATAATATAGGATATCATTTTGAGATTTCTAATGGATTGTTGTCCTTTAGTTTGAATGGTATTCTATTTGGCATTACAAGGTTATATAATGGGTTATATGTTCTTGATTTAAACAATAAAGATATTCTCAATGTTGAAACCAAGAGAGCTAAACATAACGATCAAAACCAAACATACCTCTGGCATTGTAGATTGGGTCATGTTAATCAGACTCGCATTGCAAAACTTCAAAGGGATGGAATTTTGGACTCTTTTGACTTTCAGTCATTTGAGGTATGTGAGTCATGCCTTTTAGGCAAGATGATCAAGTCGCCTTTCACATGACAAAGTGAAAGGGCTACTAAATTATTAGGCACCATCCATAGTGATGTATGTTAGTAAACGGTCCCATATACGCAGCGGAAACAAAACAAATATAATATAGAGATNCTGTAAAATTAGTATGATGCATTTTGTAATGTACTTGAAGATAGAGCAAGGACGAAGTGATCATACTTGAAGACTCAAGATATTTTTACAGGATCCCTAGGTGACCTACTGATCCCTTTAGGCTCGAGAAAATTGGTTTTAGGTAGGCCATGTAATGGCACATTTATATTCTGCTTCGAATGCATCCTAAGGTTAAATGTTTAATAACATGCCAAATGATGTCATTCTAACAAAGATAATTAATTGGTGAGACATAAAATAAAAACCTCTCAAATAAAGGATATCAAGTCATTGAAATGCCTTTCATCACCATGTCTGTAATCAAACCACTCTTTGTTAGAACCTTGTTCGCCAAATCAAATAGTACACTTCTACTAGTGGGAGGTTAAAGCTCATTGGAGTTTTCCTTAATGGTGATAGGTCGACTTAAAATGATGTGTTTTGCTTGTTCGCCAAAGCGAAGGTTGATAAGCATGTCATAGGCATAGTAGAGAAGTACATTTATTGTGTGTACATGGCAACATGTAGTGTCCACTCTACTGATATTGAGAATCACACTTAAGGACGATGGCTTCGGCCATTGGATTGTGTGATTGGCTTGTTGGCTTGCTTCATATTTGAGGTTGGTAGTGGGAGCTATCAACTAGTATGGATTAAGTTTGTTAGCCTACTTAATCAACCCATTTTGGCTTTTTCACCAAAGCAAAGGTTTGAAATGGGCTAGACGGGATCTCGGTCTAGTAGGAAAGCCAACGGGCTTTCCCGAGTTAATAGTGAGGGCTATTGGCTTGAAGAAAATAGTGGAGCATTTTTTTATAAAAGAGCATATTAAATAATAATGAACATTATAATGACTTTTACTTTTCGACATTTGTAGATTCGCCTAAATGAACAATATGAACCTGCAATCAATAATTGAGAGAGAAAATAGGCTAGATGGATCTAATTTCTCATACTGGTATCAAAATCTTCAGATTGTACTAAAGTCCGAAAATAAATTGTATATCCTTGACAAGCCTTATATGGCTAAGTCTGATCTTGATGCCACTCAAGAAGGAAAGGATACTTACAAAAAGTTTATTGATAATGTTGATGCTATTCAGTGCCTTATGTTAGCATCGATGATACCTGAACTGTAAAAATAGAATGAGAATATGCACTCTGTTGCCATAATTCTGCACCTTAAAGGGTTTTTTGAAGGAAATGTTTGACATGAGAGGTATAAGGTGTCAAATGCACTATTTAAGAGTCACATGACTGAGGGAGCCCAAGTTGGTCCTCATGTGCTTAAAATGATTGAGTACATGGAGAGACTGGAGACTTTGGGGTTTAGGTTTGATGCAGACTTACCAGTGGATTTAATTCTGCAATCTCTACCTGATTCTTTTTCATCATTCATAATGAACTTCAATATGAACATGATGGTCAAATCCTTATCAGAGCTTCTAAACATGCTAAGGACTACGAAGCAAGACATGAAAAGGTCCAAGCCTGTTTTACTGATTGCTACTAGTAAAGGAAAGGATAAGGGCAAGGGAAAGGCCAAGGCCAATCCCAAACCCAAGCCCAAATGAAAGGATGCTCTCGAGCTTGAGAGTGGTGTTGGGAAAGGTGGTAAAGTAGTCTACTTCTATTATGGCAAGCTTGGCCACTGGAGGAAACACTGCAAGGCTTTCCTCACAAACAAGAAGGAATCAGATGCTTCAACTGCAAGTATGTACATGATTGAGATTAACTTCTCCCCTTCAACATCTTGGTCATTAACACAGGATGTGGTACTCACATTTGCACTGATGTGCAGAGACAAAGGCAGAGTAGATTGCTTGCCAAGTGAGAAGTGAACCGACGAGTTGAAATGGAGTACATGTGGTTGCATTGGTCGTAAGGACTTATTATTTATCTTTCCCCACGGGCTTGTTTTTCAAACTTTATGACTGTTATTTTTTACCTTCTATTTCCAAAAATATTATTTCAGTATCCATTTTGGATAATATAGGATATCATTTTAAGATTTCTAATGGATTGTTGTCCTTTTGTTTGAATGGTATTCTATTTGGCATTGCAAAGTTATATAACGGGTTATATGTTCCTGATTTAAACAATAAAGATATTCTCAATGTTGAAACCAAGAGAGCTAAATGATTTTAAGTACCTGTTGAGGGAAATCGCCATTTTCAAGTTGAGAATTGATCAAAAGTCTTGCAGCTTGATGAAGAGGAGTTGGATCTCTCTCCATCTATCACAAAATTTATAATGAATTACAAATACTAAAATAATGTGATTCAATTTCGGAAGACAGTTCATGTAAAATTGAAGTGATTCAAGAAACAGTATACGATTAACGCAAGTGCTAACCTGCCCAGCATGAATTAGACCCATCATAGCCCATGCGGTTTGCACCATGTTTGATCGATTTCCTTCAAGAGGTGTGAATTTTTGCATCATCAAGAACAAGAATAATATTATATTATACTTAATTAAGAGTTAAACAAAATATACCCAAGAAAAAGGAAAGACACCAACATTTAAGTGGTTCAATCTACAAATACGTGAACCTACATTAACCAATATTGTTGATGAATTTTCTACTATGAGGAAACACATAACAAGAAATCAGTTTTCTAATCCTAACCGCATAAGAACACCCGAGCAACAAAGCATAACTCACTACCCTAGAGATAAATTATATATATATACAATCTTATAGTCGTATAAGGAACAACAATAAACTATATCACTCAGTACACCAAAAATAGATCGATCATTTATCTTTTTCTTAACACTTAACAAGAAATAAGTTTGCTGAGTATCAATGTAAGAATGCAATGAGTTGCAAATGTAGAAGGGGAAGCACACTAACATAGTACAAGTTTCTAAGTTATATAAAAATTTGAATATATGTAAGCCCAAGTAAAGGCTAATTATCCCTCACCTCCCTTGAGGTTTGCGTTAATTTCCTAGTGACACCTGACATGTTTATAAGTGCATCCCTAACCTCCCCTTAGATTTCAATAATTCTTAGATCTCCCATTTTCACCGTTCGCTAATAGAGTTAGTTAGGTTCCTTATATCAAAAGTACTACGTTTATAACTAAATCTCACAATCTTCTCTTAAAACCCTAACGAGACANCACCCATGTGTTGCACCAGGTTGTCACCAAACAACCTTGACAAGTGAGATCAGTCACTGCCTTTCGACAGGGTCGTTCAACACTATGATAGCCTTACCGTATTATCTGTGCCCTTACTTCAGAATAATACTGGGGCTACAGACGTTTCTAGAATGGCCACCATATGTGCTCATAGGGTTCTCACTATCAAGATTTGAAACACTTGATACCCTCGTCACGGTTCTACCATTCTAAGGACATATATCAATACATATTGCAATAATAATAATTTACGCGATATAGAATGAGATGCCTTTTATTATTGATTAATGAACATTATTACAAAGAGTCAATTCTACAATAATTGATTGGCTCTAGGGCACCTACTCCAACAAAAACTAGCCCAAGTGAAACCCGGCAAAGTGACCGGGTCTTAGGTTGATCGATTGAACTGGTTTGACCCGTGGATCAAAACAGTGACATCAGCATGTAAAAAGGTTTGACATCCAACTAAAACACCCTTAAAAAATACACATAATTCCTTATAGGTTTAAAATCTTGCAAAAACACCCCAAATTACACTATTGGTCTCGACAACCCAGGCCAAATAAGGCATGTTTCTGGCATCGAAAACACAGCCCATCACATTGAACTTTATTGAAGCAACATTACATATTCTTAAAATTTTGTACAGTTATAAAGTTACAACTATTAATAGTGAATATTAATATCATTATTGTTATATGATCTTGGAAAGTAATGGAAGTTTTGAGCGGTATTCAGCCAGCGCCCATAGTGGGAATGTATTTCTATACATGCCATAGTGTAACATGCAGTTCACCATAAATACTCCAGTTTGTTCCTGCCATATTCAATAAACAATCCATGTTTAATTATTTAGTCTTTAGACCTTTTAACATAAGTTTTACGTAAACATTAAAACTTTAAACAAAGTATAGACAACTGTGGTTACTATTTATGCATTATGCTTTAATTCTAAGTACCTGTTGAGGAAAATCACCATTTTCAAGTTGAGAATTGATCAAAAGTCTTGCAGCTCGATGAATAGGAGTTGGATCTCTCTCCATCTATTGCAAAAATAAGAATGCATTAATAAATTCAAAAATAATATATAGTATTCAATTTTTTAAGATAATTCATACAAAATTGAAGTGATTCAGGAAATTGTTAACTATTTGTTTAGTTAAGAGCTAACCTGCCCAGCGCGAATTAAACTGATCATAGCCCATGCAGTTTGCACCAAGTTTGATGTATTTTCTTCGAGAGGTGTAAATTTCTGCATCATTATGAACAAGAACAATATTTCATTATACTACAATTTAATCTTCAAAAATAATTACCCTAATCTTCAAGAACAATATTTCAACAATGTTGTAATATATGCTTATGTCAATTGCTCCAGTTTAGCTAATTTGTATTTGAATTCTTAAAACATTTTATACGATTCCTCTCATAATTTTATCTTTACTTAGAACAAAGCTCCAATCAAAGATTGGAAACAAAAAACTTTACCAAAAAGTTACTTAGCAGAAACAGATTACCTTGGTTGTACAAGAATGGTAATTCTCTCCCCACCCACCATCATCTACCTGTGATTTTAGCAGAAAATCTGTAGCTTTGCGTATAGCTATACAATTTTTGTAAGTCTTCGCTGCAGCCACTAGGCCCTCAATTGCAAACCATGTACCATAAATGAAACAAATTCCCCAATCTCCATACCTGCAATTAAACATAATTGATTTTTAACAAATTCAGGTCTGATGGACTCATTTGAATCAATAGTATCATATATTCATAAAAGATAGAAATTTGTAACTTGTAATGTAATGACGTACGATTCAAGTAAACAAATATTTTTGAACATCCATTAAGATTTTTCAAAATTATTGTAAATACATGTTTGGGAAAATAAAGATGTTTCCAGCTATAGATTAATTAACTTAGGAAGAAACTAGAATGAAGATGTGTCTAAAAGAAAACTTAACAGATTCAAGGGAGCCTTCTATACACGAATTTCTAACTATTAACTCCCTTATATATCAATCAAAATCTACCACATTATTTGTTTATTATTGTTACAAACTTCCTCTTTAAATTATATACAACTTCATTCTTAAATGAGATATTTTTAAATGACTAATCTAGACATAAATAATTCTAGTGAAGCACACAATGCGGGCTAAAGACAAAACCTTTGACATGTAAAATTTAGATTCAATGAATGTAACAAACCCTAAACTTGGTAGGCTCAAATTAAGTTTACATACCATGAACCATTAGGCATTTGCGATTCTTCAATATAATTGACGGCATTTCTGATGGCATTTTCAATCTCTTTCTTTCTATGCTCTGGGTATAACTTTTTAAACAAAGTTAAGGCCTTGATTGCTGATGCAGTGCACTCGTTGTGCCTGTATCAATTTCTAATTAATCAGTTTTTAAGTAATTTAATTAATTATTGACTGCAGAGGAAAAACTGTTTAGAAATCTTACTCATACTCAATCACGACTTTATCTAGGAATTCCATGGGATTAAGCAGCTGCAGAGAAATTTAATTAATAGAAAACATGAACTTTTAGTTGGAAGATTCTTTTATAAAGTTGAAGTTATTAACTTACCTCCAACCACCATTTGGCTCCCGCTGGCTCCCAGGCTGATATACCACCATTTTCACTCTACACATTTGAGATGCTTGTGTTTGTTAATAACAACATGCATTTCACTTATGTAAAAAAATAAATAAATAAAATAACAAACATATCGCATGTATCATTCATTAAACTTAAAATTAGTAGCATTCGACCACCCCAAAAATGAAATCCTAGCTTCGCCCTTGTCTATTATCATATTATTTATTTGTAAAAAGCCTTAGAAAATAGCTCTGTTTCAAAATTTCAGCACCCATTAGACCAGTATACATTTTCTTAACTAAAAACCCAAGGTGCAACCAATAGATCGAATAGATTTTATTTTGTTTTGAGACTCTATCTGTATCGAGTTTATTTTTCTTTACGACTCTATTTATATCATTCCTTTTGGTGATCGATAGAATCGAAATCTATCAGATAGAGTCCTGAAAAAATGTATAAAAGAAACGGTCTATATTGCTAACCGCTAGAATCAATTTCTATCGGATAGAATCCTAAAACAAAAGTGCAAAACAAACGGTTTCTATCAGGTTGAGAGGTGCCTACTGATTTCCATCGGTTGACCGATAGATACCTATAGGTGGATTACCTATCACTTTGGTTTTTAGGTTAAGAAAGATATTTTGATCCAACGGGTGCTAAATTTTAAAATAGGACTATTTTGTAATATACTTTAGGAAACAAGCTATTTTTAAATTGAATCTCAAAAATACATTTATTTAATATAATTTCCCTTAAAAAAATGACATAACATTTAGAATATAAAAGATAGAATAATAATTAGTTTATGCACATGATATTTCTTTGTAATCTTTTTTTATTGCAATAACACAAAATTAAATTAATTAGCAAGGCAACTTTAATTTAATTAACCGAATTCTTAATTAATTCATATATACCTGCATGGAAAGTATCATATTAACAGCATCATATAACCTTTCAGGTTCCATTTTCTCCCCAACAATTTTTGCCGGCATCACTGACAAATATAGGCAACACTGAGAAACACAAGAGATGTGAGTATAACACTACTAATCTTCAATGCATAACTATATATTTAAGCTTCAATAAAAGTTGTTTAATTAATTAATTACCAGCAAGCTTTCTGCGGTACAATCGGAAACTTGCCATCCATGATCTTGATCAGAGAACGTCCATCCTCCTTTAGAAATATGTCGAAACATTTTTTTAAAGTCGCCAGAAGGGTTATTCAAGATCTACCAAATTGTACAAATGGATGGAACACATGAAGATTATTGAACATGGAAAGAAAAAAAAGAAAAAAGATTATTGAACATGAAGATTATAAAATTAATATAGAAAACCTGGGAATTCTTAATGAAGTCATGTGCTTTCATAATTACTGGTCCGGTTTCATCCATGAGATTACTGGCAAGTAAAGCTTGAATGGCGAGAGCACAATCCCATGTTTGACTACCAAAACTCTGCCAATATAATGAATGGAAATTAACTTTCAGAATCTGAAAAAATATTTATATTCTTCTCTAATTCTTACATGAATTTTCAGTCCGTCTTCTCCAATCCAGAAGTAATCGTGGAGTCTAGGAAGATGCTTCTTAAAATATTCCCCATTGGGATCATCCACCCAACAAGCAAGCATAAACAGTGGCTGTTCAAACCGAGTAACATATTAATTAGTCTAAGTCTCAATATATCAATTTAAAAGAAATTTGTTTTAAGACAAAATTTTATTGCAATTAACAGTAGAGAGGTTCAATGAGGTTATTCACCTATACAATTTCTAAATGAGCTCAAAAACATTATTAAAAATCAAAATGATATAGATTTTAAAAACTATGACAGAATGGAATACCGCCCTACTACCGTGACTTTTTTCTGAAAGAAATTTTTTAAAATGTTTCACATTTTTTAAAGAAATTACTAATATTACTTTTAAAAGAAAAATTTAAGGGTTAAATGGTAAATTTTAAATAGATCAATGGGTACATTCGTAATTACTAGTCACCCAAGGTCAACTTCTCAATTTAACAATTAAAGAAACAAAAGTAAGAAGAGGAGGTGTAAGTGACAATAACCCTAACAAAAACTACTTGTTAAAACTGTCCATAAAGAGTGTAACGACTTTTCCCACCTAAACAAAAAGCTTATGATACTTTTTTATCCTCAAACTTTTAAAATACCATTTTAGTACTTAAATAATATGTTTCTCTCCAGTTTGGGTGGGAAATACAGTGATTTTCATCATGAAGACAAAATACTCTATCTCTTTTTTTTTCTCTTCTTAGCCTTTTTATTGCTGACAATTGTCGTCGGCGTTGGGGAGAACAACAAACGGCATGCAATTGGCAAATCAAGCTCCAATTTTGCTTAATTTCATCAATCAAAAACATCCAAGTCACATGCAACTGAAACCTAGGAAGAGGAGACGGCAATTAGTAAGCAAATTGGGTCAAAGTTGTTAGAGTTTTTGGAGAGGAGAGGATGGGGGTTTTGGTGGTGGTTTCAGGGTGGATTTGGACACCAAAAACAACCAGAAATCAGCCTAGAAGTGAGAGGTCGTGCTGTCACGGCCGGCGATCGGCGAGTAAGGGATGAGGATGGAGGTAGGTAAGGTTTGTTTAGAGTGGGTTTGGGAAGTGTGATGGTAGTGTCTAGGGGAATTTTGGCAAAAAAAATCGACCGGAAATCCAGCTGAAAAGTTGGTCGTCCGAATGGAGATGGTGGTGGGAAATGGGGAGTAATGACGCAAATGGGGCTTGGGCTTTGTAAGGAGGTGAGGGATTCTGTGGGTGGTCTCAAAAGTGATTTTGAACGTCGGGATCTGGCCAGAAAACAGCCAAAAATGTCGGCTACAATGCTGCTAACATGCATCATCTCTTGCTAACATGCGCCATCCTTTTCTTTCTTTTTCTCGGTGGCCAAAATGTTTGTTGACCATTTTGCCTACTTATAAAGGAATTTGACCATCTTGTCTTCCTCACAACAAAACTTACTAACAAAATTGTATTTTTTTGTATAAAGTGGTATTTTGAAAATGAGGGTGGGAAAGTATCATTAAACTTTTTTTTGGATGGGAAAAAGTCGTTAACTCATTCCTAATATGATATAATGCATTGTACATGTCAACCTTTCAACACAGCCAATGTCATGTATCGACTGGCTCTCACTTTCATAGGAATGTGGGTCAATGGTTATTTGGAGAGTCTTTTCTCTAAACTTTTTGAAGGGCCAACTGCTAAAAATAGGCTCCACAGTTGTGTGTAAGAATATCCCATAGCAAATTGTTATCAAAGTATGGGGACAGTAGACACCTCCTACAAAAACAATGTTAATCTATTATCATTTTCCTCTTTCGAATTATAATATAATTCGAAGAAAAAAGAATAAAAAAAAACCTTGCACATAAATGCCGCATTTTTCTCCAGTTAATGTTACTGTAAGGTCATTATAGAGCTCTTCTCTCAATTGTAAAATGAGAGGTGTGATTGGACCAACAAATCTTTTCCCATATAAATATGACATTGGCATATAAGTCAACCGACAATAACAAAGAAATTTGCTGAAATATTCAAAATAAATAAATCTGGGAAGAGTTAGAGAGTAATTAATAGTATGCACTCAGTGTTGATGCCAAACTGAAGTGTAATTAATTTGCTGCTGAGACCGTCTAGTGTAAGAAACTAGCACAGCAGCATTGACACATGCTGCGGCATTAAATGAGTAGGTTGGCTCAATAACAGTCAAGACATGGGTATACAAAATTATACGCAAAGCTTTCACTGAATGAATTGATGTGTGATATATAAAAAAAAAAAAAAAAAAAAAAAAAAAAAAAAAAAAAAACGTATGAAGATAAATAAATTTCGTGGATTGTTCTACAAACGGTGGGATGGGAAGAAAGAAGGAAATGACCAAAATTTGGGGGCATAGGGTTGCATCCAGACCATTCATACACACAAAGTATCTGCGATA
This sequence comes from Pistacia vera, assembly GCF_008641045.1. Lineage (NCBI taxonomy): Eukaryota > Viridiplantae > Streptophyta > Magnoliopsida > Sapindales > Anacardiaceae > Pistacia > Pistacia vera. The sequence goes on along the minus strand of NW_022195215.1, from coordinate 173,163 downwards.
AGAATTTTGATTAATTATTTGATGAGAAAAATAATAGATTTATCTTATAGCAACTTAATAGGTCATACAGCAAGCCAAGTCTTTCCCCAAGATGAAATTGATGTTGCATTGCCATGATCGAGAATCCATTTTCTTGCTCTTGCACAAGCATTATCTTCACCACCATCAGGTCCTTCCCCAAGTAAACGCATGCATATGTAGTTGAAAACAGTACAAAACATTGTGCTGTGGCCCTCAATGTGTAATCCCCATCCACCATCTTCATTCTGTCACATGCATAATCAATGTTACTTTATAAAATAATTTAATTAATATTTTATATCTGTTGCACAATTAATACTTATTCAACCTAAGATCTATTATTTTAAAAGAGGATTCTTGGTAAAGATTTAAGGTTTGTTATCTTGGCTTTTCAATTTTTAAAATATTTTACTTCTTTCTTTCATTTAATTTTTTTATTAAGCCATTTTTAATTATGTTAAATTCAGTTATAGTTTTATTAAATCTCTTACACTTTTATCCATTATATATTATTCTTTGTGTTGTTAATTTAATGAAGGAGATATTTTCTAGATTTGTAATATATATTGTGGATGTAATTTTTATAATATATGTAAGGTCTCTAATTTTACAGATAAAATTATTTTTTTATCCTTCTCAATTTGTAAAATTCTTCATAATAATAATAATAATATATGTTTAGATTTTTTAATATCTAACATTTAATTTGTAATTGAAAATGAATTTTATTAATTAGGTTTTAATTTAAATTCATTATTTTTCGTAAACGCTATCTTTCAAACACAAAAGATAACTCTTAAAAAAATATCAACTATTGTTACTGATTTTTTTCTAACAGTATTATATATAATGCTTACAAAAACATTATCATTGATCAAATTTTAACGTTATCTTTAACACATTTTACAATAGTTAAAAATAAATAAAGATTGTCCCAATTTTTATTTTAAAATTTGTAAAAGTACAAAAATATGACAAATTTTAATTGAATTTTCAATTCTTTTATGAAAAGAATCAAAATAATTTTCTTTGTTATGAAATTTAAAATCTTATAAAGGATATATTCGTAAATAAAATTAATATGTACCTGATGACAGTATATATAACGTAGCATCTCCTTGCAGTGTTCAGGAGATAATATAACATTAAGATTTCCTGTAATATATAGACACATAACCTGCATAAACAGTAAAATAAAGGTACTGTTAGCAGTTGAATGAATTTATAACTCGCTTTTTATTTTATTTTATTTTTTGGTCAGAATGAAATATTCATGCAGTACTGATAGTGCATTAATTCATGCAGTAGAGAGAGTAAAGAGCAATTACAAATGGAGGATGGTAAAACAATGGGCCCGTATTTTCAGCAGGCCAGTGGCCATCACTAGCTTGCAGAGCTGTAAACAATCTGACTGCCCTCTTCAATGCGGCTGTAGCAATTTCATAAGTGATCTCTTCTCCATCTTCAACCTTCACTTGAGGAATCGTCTGTTTGAATTTCTTCTCTCTAAGAAACTGCAATACATCAAATTAATTAAAACAAAATAAAAGTTGAGCAAGATTTTTTATTTATAAATAAAGATGTACCTGGAATTGCCAAAGGAGGTCTGAAGAGGGCTTGATTTTAAAACGATTCTTGTGGAAATTTTTGCGAGCATCTTCAACCTCACTTCTCTCCTCAGAAGAGCCTGCTTCAGGATCAAACTCCCATGTCTGCCTTCCGGCAAAGTTGTTTGTGCTGAATATGTATGGATCTTTCCCGCCTTCTGAAACATTTAGCCTCCACATTCTTATAGAAAGGATTACGTAAAGAAGCAGAACCACATGTAAAGATAACTTTTGAAACGAAGAGTAGTCTTTTGATGCTTAAAATTTTGNGTAATATATATTGTGGATGTAATTTTTATAAAATATGTAAGGTCTCTAATTTTACAGACTAAATTATTTTTTTATCCTTCTCAAATTGTAAAATTCTTCATAATAATAATATGTGTTTAGATTTTGCAATATCTAACATTTAATTTGTAATTGAAAATGAATTTTATTGATTAGGTTTTAATTTTAATTCATTATTTAAAAAACAATTACAGAAATGATAAAGGATATATTCATGAATAAAATTAATATGTACCTGATGACAATATATATAACGAAGCATCTCTCTGCAGTGTTCAGGCGATAATATAACATTAAGATATCCTGTAATGTATAGACACATAACCTGCATAAACAGTAAAATAAAGGTACTGTTAGCAGTGGAATGAATTTATAATTTGCACAGAAATAATGATGGTCCATTAATTCATGCGCTTGAGAGAGCAAAGAGCAATTACAAATGGAGGATGGTAAAACAATGGGCCCGGACTTGCAGCAGGCCAGTGGCCATCACTTGCTTGCAGAGCTGTTAACAATCTGACTGCCCTCTTCAATGCGGCTGTAGCAATTTCATAAGTGATCTCTTCTCCATCTTCAACCTTCACTCGAGGAATCGTCTGTTTGAATTTCTTCTCTCTAAGAAACTGCAATACATCAAATTAATTAAAACAAAATAAAAGTTGAGCAAATTTTTTTATCTATAAATAAAGATGTACCTGGAATCGCCAAAGGAGATCTGAAGAAGGCTTGATTTTAAAACGATTCTTGTGGAAATTTTTGCGAGCTTCTTCAACCTCACTTTTCTCCTCAGAAGAGCCTGCTTCAGGATCAAACTCCCATGTCTGCCTTCCGGCAAAGTTGTTTGTGCTGAATATGTATGGATCTTTCCCGCCTTCTGAAACCTTTAGCCTCCACATTTTTATAGAAAGGTGTACGTAAAGAAGCAAATCCTGATCTTACGTGTTTCAACGATGAGAATCTATGGGTGCTTTTGGCTTATTATTTATGTCCATATTTTCAATACTATTCTCTAAATAATGTTTGGCATATTATTCTAAAAATATTAGCCTATTTTCTTAATTATGACCCCATAAAGTTATTAATTTCATTAAATACCACCTAAAAAAAGTTTAAAAATTAATAAAAACACCCCCACCACCCATACTTGGCAGATTCCAGCAACCACCGTCGGTGGTAGTCGGAATCTGCCACAACGGTGAATTACCGATCAAAACTGGTCGGTAATTCATCGATCTGGCCTTTTCCAGCCAAATCCACAGTGGGTCTGGCCGGAAAAGGCCAGATCTAGTCGTCAGTGACGGTCATATCTCTTTGACCTTTTTCGGCCATCGACAGCCACATATGGCCATAGATCTGGCCTTTTTTGGCCAAATCCGTGGTGAATCTGGCCTAAAAAGGCCATAGTGATGCCATACCGACCAGATCCGATTGGTATGTGTCGTTACGCAATTTTTCGGCCAGATTCTGACAGTGGTGGCCGGAATCTGGCACTGTGGGTGATGGGGGTCTTTTTGTCATTTTATATATTTTTATATATTGGGGTATTTATTAAATTAGCAAACTTATGGGGTTTTTTTATAAATTTTTAAATTTTACCTCGTAATACTCCCATATTCAATTATCCAATACTATCCCCAAAATCTTATCCAAAATAATAAACTAAACGCACCCTATAGTGTTTTGCCACAACAAACCAAAAAAGTTTGGCCAAACCTTTCTCAACCTGCTGTAGCAAAACGCCGTACGTAGATTCCAACTGATTTGACTGCCCGCTGCATAGATTAACCGGCAATCTACCCAATGGAGTGGGCGGTGTCGTTGAACGCGCCTATAGCAATGGCGTCAGGCCACCGTTGACAACTACCATCCAGCAAACCTGTGGGCCAATTTTTCAATTTTTATATTTATATTGAAAAAAATAACTTTAATAATAGTGATAATATTATTATTTAACACAAATTATAATAGCATCGGGTGCGTTTGGCTCCCTATTTTATCCATATTCCCAATCCTATTCTCCAAATAATGTTTGGCACACTATTCCAGAAATATTACCCTATTTTTTTAATTATTTTTAAACCCCATAAGATTATTAATTTCACTAAATGCCCCCTGAATTTTTTTTTTTTAAAATTAACAAAAACCCCCCCCCATCAACCCAACTTGTCAGATTCCGGCAACCACCGCCGGTGATAGCCGGAATCTGTACAACGGCCTAAATTCCTACCATAAATGGCCGGAATTACACCGATCTGGCCTTTTCCGGCCAGATCCACCACGGATCTGACCGGAAAAGGCCAGATCTGGCCGTCAGCGACGACCAAAGAAATGGCCGTCGTTGACGGTCAACGACGGCCAAATCTTGGCCGTCATTGACGGCCAAAGATGGCCGTCGTTTTGGCCTTTCCGGTCGTCGACGGCCATAACAGGTTGTAGATCTGGCCTTTTTTTACCAGAGTCGTGGTGGATCTGGCCGGAAAAGGCCATAATGATGCGTTACGGCACAGATCCGATTGGTCTGTGCCGTAACAAAATTTTCCGGCCAGATTCCGGCGGTGGCGGCCGGAATCTGACACTGCAGGTGGTGGGGGTGTTTTTGTTATTTTATATAGTAGGGTCTTTAATTAAATTAGTAAACCTAAGGGCTTTTTCATAAATTTTTCAAATTTACCTCGTAATACTCCCCTATCCAACAATCCAATACTATCCTCAAAATCCTATACAAAATACTACACCAAACGCACCCCATTTTCAATATTCTTAAACACATCCCTAACATATGGTAAAACAAACAAAAGAAATCATACTAGCATAAAGAAAACCATAATTTCTTAAAGGTAAACTAAATTAAAGAAATCCAGTAGAATAGGATTTATAAGGAATCAACCCTACATTAAAACCAACTTAATTAGGTTTAGAGAAAAATATAAGCTTTATTATATTTTACATGTAATGACTTTGTAAAAGATGTGTCTTATTTATTTATAATCCAAAATTTTAAATAATCCAAAATTTTCTTTAATATTATTATTATTTTCTTCTTTTGGGCTTCTCTATTGGATTGGATCATTTAAGGGTTACATAAACTATATAGACTTTGAGTTGTTTGTGTTCACAATAATTCTGTATTTACAGAGAAATTTTACAAAAATTTGCATGCAAAGGAAGGTGGTAAAAAATAAATAGAAGAGTAAAACAAAAAGTCAAACTAATTAAATTCACTCTTCTATTCATTTTTTGTTACATCACTTTGTATAGAAATTTTTATAAAATTTCTTTGTAAGAACATTTTCAATAATACTCTTTATTTTGAAGAATATATTTCTTATAAATAAAGAGCATGTTCATTAATTTTCAAATATAAAGAGTATAATTTTTATTCAAATCCAATAAACTCTTTAAATTTAATGAAGACACTCTTTATTTTCAATAAATAGACTTAATGAGAGAGAGAAATAATAAATAAAATGCATAGAAAATTGTAGTTTATTAATTAAAATTAGGATAGAGAGTAAAATTTGACTATTTAAATGTGGAGAGTTAAACTCACTATTTAATTTATATTTTAAAGATAAAAAATTTGTTGGACTTTTGTTTTTATAAATAGACCAGATCTTTATAATAAAGAATTTAAGTCATATAAAAAATCCTTTAGAGATGTTTTAAGTGTAGCATTACTCTTATGTCTAATACTATCTATGATCACGTCCAATATTATACTATATCAAACATTTAGTATAAAATTATATATAATACATTTATATCAAGGAAACTAATTGAATCCAATACGATGCACCAAACGTATCCGTTGTATTCAAAGATGTGCATAGCTACACTTTGGCCAACCACCTAAAGGAATAGGTCAAGTCATTGCGTATCACTATTTGATGCTTAATATGACAGATTTTTTTTCAATGCCCCCATATAAACAATTAAAGATTTTATTCTTTCTTTCTATTTTCATCTTCATAGTTTGTAAAATATTAACAATTACATTTATTTTCTTGCAATAAAAATTGATATATCACTTATTTCATTTGCAAGGTAATTAAAGAAATGCTGCATAGATTAAATACAAACCTTTCAAAGTGAAATGACTAAAACCTTTTGCTATAGTGTGTATAAGATATGGATTTCAAATTTTAAATAAACATTTAAGAGTTTAGTTCGTCAGAGATGGTGTATTAAAAGTGCTTGTAAGGAAAAAGAAACAAAATGTAAGTTAAACGTTGAATATTACACAAGAAGTAAAATTTTGTGTAATTTTGTGCTTTTATGGGTGTAGAATTTTTGAACAATAATTAGATTAAGAAGTGTCATAACAACGTCAGCCATTTAGTAGCATCCTAAATTGATAACGAAGGTAACCTTATAATTGAGGTTGTTTCTTGTTAAAAGTCTAATTTAAAGAATTTAATTCTTGGACCTACATATAGGTTGGCGTTCGTGGAAATTTAGGGATGTTATTAATATACCTTTAATGGTGGAGAATCATAGAGAGCAAGGTAGGTCGTGTTGAGAAGAACACGTAAGCTACTTCCATTAAGGGTCATGGCCCCTACTGGATCCAACTCTTCTCTTTCTTTGTGAGAGTCATCCAAATCTTTAACCTTTCTTCCACATAAAGCAACTTTTGATAACATCTCAACGATTATCCTAACATTTAGATGGATAAGATCATTGGGTATGATTTTAAAGGACAATTTGATAATAACATATTATATACTGTATCAAACCCTAACATTGTTAATTTAAAAGTGGGAATCTGGAATGTAAAAAACCAATGATGCAAACTTTTAGATTCGCCAAACCTTGAGTGGGAACATGTCGTTTACGCTTTGTAAAATGACAAACTTTAAGTCTATTATTACACGTAGAAAATTCTAAAAAAATTATTATACATTTAGATCTCTTTAGATTTTAGACAAAAGCAATTCACTAGTATAGAATAAAGGTGTATTCATTGTTGTTTTCGATGCTTAATTATATATACTGTTGTTGTCTTACATTGGATAGAAATGAGTTGGGTGTTAAACTTATAAATTAATGAATGTTAACAACATCACCTAATAGATTGGTTTTTTAAGTAGTTAACAAGCGCTTTGACTCATAACAATTCATTTATATATATTAGATATGCGATGGGATTTTGAACTTAAATTAATGACTTAATCTATACTTTAAAATCGGGAGAACGACATGTTCCCACCCCAGCTTTGGCGAAATGACATTTTTCCACCCATCAAGTTTCAAAATGACACTTTTTCACCCTTCGTTAGATTCTGTTATATTTTTCGTTAATATTTTATTAAAAAGACAAAAATACCCTTAAATATTTTACTTTATTATTTTTTAATTAGCCAAAAAGTCAAATATTAAAAATTCAAAAAAGAAAAAGTAGTTAATCCCACTTAAAAAGTTAGGAGTAATACTATAAAATTGTTTAAAGTTAAATAATCTTAATATTTATTTATAATATCATCAATATCTCATCATTATCATTTATAATGTTTTTCATTTTTACTATTAACATAAAAAATCAATATTCCTAATTAATTAAACAAACAAAGAAAAAAACGTATCTTTATACTTAGACTGATAAATAATCGAATAAAGACTTTGAATTAATTAAATTTTAATTTATAATAAACTAATTAAGAAATAAAATATTTAAGGGTATTTTAATCTTTTTAATCAATTATTAATAGAAAACACTAACAGAACCTAATGAATGGTGGAAAAGTGTCATTTTGAAACTTGATGAGTGGGAAAGTGTCGTTTCATCAAACCTTGGGTGGGAAAACATGCGTTCTCCTGATTTTAAAGTATAGATTAAGTCATTAATTTAAGTTAAAAATCCCATCACATATCTAATATATAGAAATGAATTGTTATGAGTCAAAGCGCTTGTTAACTATTTAGAAAACCAATCTATTAGGTGATGTTGTTAAGTGTTAACTATTCATTAATTTATAAGTTCAACACCCAACTCATTTCTATCCTAAATTGATAACGAAGGTAACCTCATAATTGAGGTTGTTTCTTGTTAAAAGTCTAATTTAAAGAATTTAATTCTTGGACCTACATTTAGGTTGGCGTTCGTGGAACTTTAGGGATGTAATTAATATACATTTAATGGTGGAGAATCATAGAGAGCAAGGTAGATCGTGTTGAGAAGAACATGTAAGCTACTTCCATTAAGGGTCATGGCTCCTACTGGATCCAACTCTTCTCTTTCTTTGTGAGAGTCATCCAAATCTTTAACCTTCTTGCACATAAAGTAACTTTTGATAACATCTCAACGATTATCCTAACACTTGGATGGATACGATCAGTGGGTATGATTTTAAAGTATAGATTAAGTCATTAATTTAAGTTAAAAATCACATCACATATCTAATATATATAAATGCATTGTTATGAGTCAAAGTGCTTGTTAACTATTTAAATGTATTTCAACACCCAACTCATTTCTATCCGATATAAGACTGCAACAGTATATATAATTAAGCATCGAAAACAACAATGAATATACCTTTATTCTATACTAGTGAATTGCTTTTGTCTAAAATCTAAAGAGATCTAAATGCATAATAATTTTTTTAGAATTTTCTATGTGTAATGATAGACTTAAAGTTTATTATTTTACAAACCGTAAACGATATGTTCCCACTCAAGGTTTGGCGAATCTAAGAGTTTCCACCATTGGTTTTTTACATTCTAGATTTCCACTTTTAAATTAACACTGTTAGGATTTGACACAGTATATAATATGTTATTACCAAACTACCCTTTAACTTTTCCTTTTGATTGTGGCGACTAGATATCAAAAACCTCCCTAAAAGATGGAAGCTTGTCCATGGCACCCTACGAGCTGGGCAAACCCCAACCACCACAATCGGCACCATAGATCGGCCAAAGCCACGGTAGCAGCGGTGCGAAGTAGACTCGGAGCGGCACCCCTAACCCTCGCCTGACTGTCGCCAACTAGGTTGACCAAATTGCGCAATATCTACAACTTTTCCTCTCACCCACCACCGCTCCTAGGCCATTTCTGGCCAATTCCGTCATCAACAAGCTCTCCTGTCACCACCATTAGAACCCCCACGCCACAATCACCAAAACCCCTCACACTTCCACCTCAATGCACCTACAAATCGTCAGCTGATAACCCCTACAACCTCGCGCGATTCTCCAAGTTTATAGCCAGATTCCGACTGGTTTTAACACTAGAAATACCCGCTCTCACAACCATTCGAACCGCTATCCTCTACTGAACAAAACTCACATCTCCACTGGCCTCCCCCACTCGTCGTTTGCCATCCACGAGCTACCAAGTCTCATTTCTATCACATGGGTGTGATCGTCATATTTCAAACTTGAGATATGGAGGGTGCTTGTGTGAGAAATTTGAGATGTAGAGGGTTATTTTGAAATTTTTATTTTTATTTCAAATTCATTATCGTATAAATGACAATTTATCCTTTAACTATTATATTAAACTATTTTCTGTTAATTTAAGGGTGGAAATATGAAATTTGTTAAATCAAGGGTGGAAACCTACAAATTTGCCAATCCTTGGATGAGAACATGTCGTTTACTCTTTTACAAATGAGAATAAACATCACTACAGTATTATTTTGATGCATATAACCTTGTTAAGCATATATTTTTCATGTTTTTACATGATAAAAACATTTGTAGATAGATAAATAAACAATTAACTTTTTTATCCATTTTATTTAGATGATTTTATCTAGTACAATAAATAACGATGCCATAATTAATGTTAGGCCTGTACTTGTATCATAAGAGATTCAATGGGATCTTTGAAGATGATTTTTTTATTATTGTGTCAGAAAAACCTATGGTTAATGTTTTAAGGTATATTTTTTGGTATGTATGATTGTAAATTTTAAATAGAACAGTTGAAGCCCGAGGTAGATATTCATACTTCATCACATTTACTGATGCTTTTAGTAGATATGATTATGTCTTTCTTATAAGACATAAATCTAAAGCCTTTGATAAATTCAAAGAATTCAGGAATGAAGTACAAAATATGTTAGGCAAAAGTGTTAAAGTTCTTCGGTCGGATCGAGGAGGTGAATACTTAAGCTTAGGGTTTTCTGAATACCTGAAGGAATATGGGATAGTATCACAATTAACCCCTCCGTACACACCATAACACAATGGAGTGTCTGAAAGGAGGAATATGACTTTACTTGATATAGTTAGGTCCATGATGAGTTTTAGTGATCTACCTATATCATTTTGGGCTTAGGCCTTAGAGACTACAACTCACATACTGAATTGAGTGTCATCGAAGTTTGAAGATAAGACTCTGTATTTACTATGGAGTGGGCGAAAGCCCAACTTGTCTTATCTAAGGATTTGGGGTTGTGAAGCTTATGTCAAGAAATTGACTTCGAACAAGCTGGGCTCGAAATCTTACAAATATATTTGTAGGGTATCTTAAGGAGACCGAAGGATACTATTTCTACCATCCAGAAGAGCGCAAAATTTTTGTCGCTCGTACTGGTGTCTTTTTAGAAAATGAATTTTTTCTAAGAAGTACTAGTGGGAGAAAAGTAGAACTCGATGAAGTTCTAGAATCACAAGATACATTAGACAAAGGATGGGAAGATGTGCCACAAGAAGTGGTTGAACATCGTGAGGAGGTCACTCCATAATCTGTGGATCTAAGTGAACTACCTCAAGTAGCATAGAAGCTACATAGGTTTGTGAGAGTACGTCATGAGCCCGAGAGATATGGTTTTCTCATGACTCAACATGGTGACGTACTAGTCTATCAAGACAATGAACCCAGAACCTACGAAGACGCTATATCGGATCCAGATTCCATTAAATGGCTTAAAGCCATGAAATCTAAGATGGACTCCATGTACCAGAACCGAGTATGGTCTCTAGTAGATCCACCTGAAGGGGTAAAATCCATAGGGTGTAAATGGGTTTTCAAGAAGAAGATTGACATGGATAGCAAGGTGCATACTTATAAGGCACAATTAGTTACCAAAGGTTTCAAACAAATTCATGGTATTGACTATGAAGAAACTTTTTCGCCGGTTGCCATGATGAAATCCTTCCGGATTATGCTTGCGATTGTTGTATATCATGACTATAAAATTTGGCAAATAGATGTCAAAATATTTTTCCTAAACAAAACCCTTGAAGAAGATGTGTATATGACACAACCCGATGATTTTGTTCTTGATGGACAAGCTGATAAGGTATGCTAGTTGTAGAGGTCCATTTATGGACTCAACCAAGCTTCAAGGAGCTGGAATATTCATTTTGATAAGCCGTAAAAGAATTCAGTTTTATTAAGAACAAAGTAAGTCTTGTGTTTACGAGAAAGTAAGTGGGAGCACAGTGGCATTTCTGGTGTTGTATGTCGATGATATACTTTTGATCGGAAATGATATGTCAAACTTGTAGTCAGTAAAGACTTGGTTATCCAAGTGCTTCTGCATGAAGGACTTAGGAGAATCAACCTACATATTCGGAATCAAGATCTATCGAGATAGATCGCATAGGTTGTTTGGCCTAAGTCAAAGTACATACACTGACAAGGTACTGAAGAAATTCAGTATAGAAGAATCCAAGAAGGGATTTCTTCCAATGTCACACGATGTCTATCTCTCTAAGGATATGTGTCGTAAAACATAAGATAAGAGAGATAGGATGAAGAGGATCCCATATGCGTCAGCAATTGGATCCATCATGTATGCCATGTTGTGTACTCTGATTGATGTCGCATGTTGCGTTAAGCACTTGCAGTAGATATCAATTCGATTCTGGTGAGTGTCATTGGATGGCTGTCAAAAACATCCTTAAATACTTGAAAATGACTAAGGATATGTGCTTGGTTTATGGTGGAGAAGATGAGCTCACTGTAAGAGGATAGAGTGATGCTAGTTTCCAAATGGATAAAGATGATTATTGTTCACAATCTAGGTTTGTATTTTGTCTCAATGGGGGGGCGGTGAGCTAGAAGAGCTACAAGCAAATCACTGTAACGGACTCTACAATAAAGGTTGAGTATATCACATTATCCGATACAGCCAAGGAGGCAGTCTGGATTAAGAAGTTCACCACCGAACTTGGTGGATTGTTGATCCAATAGACGTCTGTTGCGACGACAATGGAGTAATAGCTCAAGCAAAGAAGCCACAATCTCACTAGAAGTCCAGACACATACTCAGACGATTTCATCTCATCAGAGAAATGGTTGAGAAGAAAGATGTGCAGATCAGTAGAGTGCATACTGATGACAATCTCGCCGATCCACTAACAAAGCCTATATCGCAGCAGAAGCATGAAAAACACTTAAGGCCATTTGGTATTAAATACATGAATGATTGGTTATAGTGCAAGTGGGAGATTGTTAGAGTAAGTTCCCTAGAGTCAATCAAATGTTGTAGAATTGACTCTTTGTAATAATGTTCATTAATCAATAAAAGACATTTTATTCTATATCGTGTAAATCATAATGGTATGTATTGATATATGTCCTTAAGACGATTGATTGGTGTCAATCGTGATACTACTCACTGTCGATATGATAAGGAGCTTGCAGGTCACACACTTAGAAGACAGTTTAAAGATGGTAAATTTTGGAAGGGTATATTCGTCTTTTTGACAATGGGCATATTAGTAATTTTGTTGGGTAATTGAATTTACTGAGGTTTTAGCCTATGTCCAATTTTATTATTGGAGTAATTTAGAAAAATTATAAATTTAATTATTAGAGTTAATATTAATATTTAACTAAATAATTAAATAAGGGTTGATAAGCAATTACACCTAAAGTTTGGGTTGTTTCTAAACTTGAGGGGTGGAAAAGATATTTGCTCCATTATTTAAAGAAAGCAAAATAGGTTTTCACATATAATTTCATTCCAGCCATGGGAGATAAATATTGAAGAGAAAAATTTCTCTCTTCTTTTTTACACTCAATCTTCCAAAACACAATCCTTAAAGCGAAGAATTAATTCTAGCTAAATTAAATTTGGTCATTGACGTACTATCTTCGTGTGGATGATGTGAGTTCGATTCCATTCTCGAATTGGTAGCGAATCATATTCAGAGACACTGAAGGAGCTTGCAATCATAGATATAATCTAATCCTTGTATGGATTTGTGTTATTTCAGTTTAAGCATGTAATATATATATATAAGACCCTAATCTTGACAAAATCAGAGTAATCGATGGGCAAAAATTTTGTTTTTTCACTGCCTTTGTTCATCAATTTACTAACACGTCCTTCGGAGCCTCGACCGGAGGAAGGTCGGCAGTAATAGGCCAAAGCGTAGCCATGGGAGGTGGATCCTTAACCTCCTACTTAACACCTACATCTGCTGCACGACTTCCTCCTCACCCTTACCATTGAGCTCGAAGTTGTCTGAGTAAACATAGGTCATCCTTTAAGCTTTGGTCCTCATCCTGTCAACCTACTTCTGATAAGCCCGTGGAAGAAAGGAGAAGTCAATCGAGGGATGAGCTTCCCACAACTTTTGCACAAGGAAGACCAACGTCTCCCAAGCTCAGTTCGTGATGGCCTCATTCAACTCCTCTATTTCGAGCCTATGTTGCTTAGTTTTAGCCTCGGCCTTTTGTCGACCTTCCCGCTTCTTGGGCAAGATCGAGTGAGACCTGTTTAAACTTTGCCTCAATCCAACGTCGTTTTTTGACCCGGGTGAGCTTGGAGTTCAGCTTATTGTTGGCAACTCGTTGCTGTGCAAAACTTTTCTCAGCCTCGATCGTTTTGGCTTCAACTCTTGCTCAGGCAGCCTCACTCACCTTAATTTTGTCAAGGAATTCCCTTTCCTTGACCCCGAAGGTCACCATTTCCACCTTAAGCCATTCAAGCTCAACCTGTTTGGAGTCCTTCTCCTTCGTTGTTACCCCGGTCCTAGCCAAGGCATCCATTTTGAGCGTTTTCGCTTCCTTCTATCCTTAATGAGTGCCCACCAATGTGGGGTAACACTCATCATAGAGAACCCTACTCGCCACACAAGCCTAAAAAACAAAAAATAAAACTTAGCAAGGAATAGAGAAAAAAGTATATTAAAAAAAAAAAAAAAAAAAGAGGGGGGCAAACTACTGATACCTTTTTCATGTAGTTGCATGCCTAAGCCAACAGCTATAGAGTGGACTAATCCCTAATGCCTGTGTAGGTTCGCAGGGTGAAGGCATCTCTGGCCACTGAGGCCTCGATGTTGATGTGCTTAAGGAATTGGTCGATTATTGCGTCGACCATAGCTTGAGCTGCCTCGTCCGTCACTTTGCCTCCCTACAGAGGCAAACTTGATTTACTTTCCACGGGAATGACAGCTTCACTCGTGGGAACAAACTTTTTCTTAGCCAAGTCTTTGGCTTCTTAACTTATCTGCTTTCCTAATCTTTTTAACTTTTGTTTTAGTTAGTCATGATTAAGGAAAAACATAATAAACAATGAGGATTTCTTCGAGGCAAGAATTGTATATTGTCCTAAAATTATCAATAATTTAATAAATAAGAAAACTAGATTAAATGGTAAAGTGGAGGTAACAGGTTTTGAAACAGTTTATTAAAAATTCAAATTCCTAGAAAAACTATGAAACTAATTTAATAAATAAATCGGAAAAAGAAAAAAAAATATAATAACATTAAATAAATAAATGTGATTTTAGAATTACAGTATCTTGAAAGTTTTAAAAACTAGAAAAATATGTTGAAGGTTTTGATATAAATAGTACATTTTGGTAATTTACCCATATAATATATGTTTAAATTAGAAGGTTTAAAAAGAGTTCTAGTGGGGTTTGAATAACAACAGTCATTATTTATTAATTGGCATGCCTTCAGTTGTATCATTTGGGTTCAATTTAGGCCCAATAAAAGTGTAAAATAAAAGCCCATGAATATTCAATTCAACCCAAGTTGCCCACTTTGATTTTTTGAATTCCTTGGCCGTTAAAAGCCGTTTTTATATTTCAATCAAAAATATAATAACTTAAACTAGAATAAGATATTCTAGTTTAACTTAACCCTTGGCTTCTTTATCAGATTTCAGGTTAGAAAACAGAATTCTTCATAGTTTTTATCAATTAATTTCTTCTTTTTTTGTAATGTGTTTCTTTTGTTATATTAATCGTCTCTTCTACATGCTTTTTTATTTATTTTTACCCTGATTTTATATGCTTTAATTGTCTCATTTAGTGTCAAATTAATGCTATCAAATCTGCAATTCGATTAAGAACACATTGTTTTTGTTCCTTTAATTCTTGTGTATGTAAAGTTGGAAACTAAACAGAAAGATTTTGATCAAAACAATTCACAATCAGATTTACTTCCAAGTTTTATATATATATATATATATAAACCATTAGTTAATACAAAATTTTCAGTTACCAAGCGGGATTTTGAGTGTGGAAATGATTATGCAAAATGGGGACTATTATCAGTAAAACTGCTAATGGCGTTGGAGGGGTTCTTGGAAATGCTTTTTCTGCTCCATTTAAGGCAATTTTTGGTCGATCTTGTGAGTAAGTAGTAATTCTTCTCTTGTAATGCTTCATTTTTAAATAATTTTTGTTCCATCTATTTGTAACGATCCTAATTAGGCATGTGGGTTAAAAACCACATGGGCACCCTCCCCATACAATTCTGGTTTTTAAGAGTGAATTATATGTGAATTGGTCATCTTATATATGTATTTCGTTTGACATTTATGTCAAAAGCATTTGATATAATGATGCAAAGAATTGAAGAATTTATCAGTTCTTGATTCTAAAATTGTGATTAAAGAAAAAAAATGTTTATCAGTTATCTGTACCTGCTTTTATGCATAAAATTATCCTCAATTGTATTGGTATATATCATGTACCATAGAAAAATCTTTGGCGCAATGGACACATGTGCGTATGTCCAATGTTTCAAACGTCACATTTGTACACATCGCCTACATGCATCAAGTAATTGGGCGGACATACATGCACATGTCATTTATTTACTTCATCATACACTTATGATAAACAAGATCAATTGTAAGCTTAACTCTATTTGGTTATTGGGAATATAACTTTTCAGCAACCAGTTAACTGCTATGAGCATTTTGGGTTTTACTTGTTCTGTCATCTGTGTTCATTCTAAACGAATAATATTAGTAATCTCTTTATATGTATATACTACCCATGCCCACAAATCTTTGCAGTTTCAATTTCAGTTTCATTTGATTTGCTTGACTCTGCAGGGGTGTTTGTTCAGGACCATGGGACATAGTATGTTTCATCGAGCATTTCTGCGTTGCAAATCTGATCAAACTGCTGATGATTTTTGGCCTTTGCTACATAAGTAATTTCTTCTTTCTTGCTCATATTTTCATTTATTTTTTCTCTTTTCCATTAGCTTTACATGTAATTAGCATTAGAGGTACTTATGTAATATGAGATGGCTTCCTGTTCTACAACTTTCTGTGTTTTTCTTTTTCCCTTTTTTCTCATTCTGTTAACTTGATTGCTGTCTAAACTGTGATTTTTTTCACCCTTGAGTTCGATAAACTGGCCACACTTCTTGCTTTGATTAATTCAATTATAAATACATATATGTGATCTCAACTTAAATTCTTCCATTCTGTTTGTATAATGTTGCTGTTTCAGTCCCATTTTTTTAATATCAAAAGTAACATAGCAACTTATTTATATGCACATGTATATTTACATTGCTCTTTGTCATTTCGTCTTGCAGAAATTAGCAATGATGTGTGCTAGTAATTGTGAGAACATTAGCGCGTTTTAGTAACGGCAAGACAATCTTCTTTCTTATATTATGTTGAGTTATGAATTCCGGATAAAGTATGAGCTAGGCAGCCCTTTTCTTGTCACAATTTTTGATAGTTATGCTGAAAAGTGGTTAGCTGTTGTATTAGGGCCAGAGGAATAAGATTTGTTTCTGGTGAATATAAGGTAATGACTGATAACTATTATATTGTTTTCATCTTTCAGTTTTGTGGTTCTGCTACCTATTGTTCAATCTGGGGATTTGCCAATGCATAATAAGAAGCCTTTGCAAGATGTGTTGTGCTGCATGTGAGACATATTGGTATGCTTTGGAAGATATAACATGTTTCTTGTGGCAGAAGTTGATGAACACCAAGCGAAGAAACAGGCGCCGGCATATTAGAGATGTTGAATTAGGTTATAGTGAAAGTGATGAAAGTGATTTTTCAAGCGAGTGTCATCATTTTAGTTCGAGTAGAAAATGTTACAGAGAAAGAAAACAATGGTACGGAAATGGTAGTCTTCGTCACCACCATCATGTGAAGCTGAAAACAAGAGAAGTGTCGGTTCATGTAAAGAGGGGGTCAAGAAGACTAAGAAATTCAAGGCAGTCTCAAATTTTTAAAGTCAGAAATCCTCGAAAAATTTCCAAAAGGCGACGACATAGATGATCAAGACCATGTAAATTGAATTTCTTGAATATGTTTGTACTTAATGTATATTATTAGAATATGGTAACTATTGAAATTTTTGCCTTAAAATTCAAGTTGTACAAACTTCTGGTACAAACCAACGCATACAAAATCTATTATAATATGAATGGGTGATTTAAAATTAAAATAAATTATAAGCACATTAAAATGAATAATATGACAAACCTTAGACGTTTTAAAGGCAATGGGCAAGTGAAAAATTGAAAAAAATAATTGTGACATTGCAATGTAAATATAATTTTAATTGGCACTTAGCAAACTTATATAAATAATTTAATATAAGCTCATTTCGCTAAGTTCCACTTAATCATATTTATATAGTTGTGTTACTACTTTTTTTTAATTCATTTCTTGGGCCTTTTTTATCTTTTCGACCAAAGCATAAAGAAAAGAACAAATTCTAGTTTAACATGTAGCACTCATCAATTAAACTTTCTACTTTTGCTCAAGTTATTGGAGATTACGATAAGCTTAGTTTAATCTCCAATATAAGTATTTCTCATTTTTCTTTAAAAAAAAATAATATTTATTATGTTATTTGTAATGTGGAAGTCCAATCTTTGAAAACTCGAATTTTCATACCTGAAGGTATGAGTAAAAAATAAAAAAATAAAAAGTTTTATATTTTTTTCTTATGACCATGGGTGCTCGAGCCCGCTCATACATGCTTCAACTAATTCCTCGAGACCCTATAATTATCAGCCGGATAAGAGCTCAAGTGACTATCTCTATTAGCAATCGAGAAGGAACTCGAATTCATGATCTTTTAGGTAAAACACCTAAAAGTCCTCATCAAACCATTCGGCCACCCAGAGGCAATTAAAAAAAAAAATTATATTTGTAATGTGAGGCAATGGACTGAAATTTTGTCTTTTAATATATTTTGACCGTAAAAAAGGGATGTCTCAAAAAAAAAAATTATGGTTTGCATTTTAAGAAAAAAAAAATCTGAAAATTTTCATTATTATCTATCATACCAACTTATTTATTCATTACATATATACACCTAGAAACTAAATAACTTTTTGAAGGCATTTATTTGATAAGTGCATCTGAAAGCCAAGTGTTAGAATGTATATTGTTGAAGGCATCAAATTGAAGGCATTTGTCAGAATATGCGTTAATTTAGGCTATCTCGGCCTATGGTTTTTTTTTATGTAACGCCTCAAACTCTTTCTCTGCTCACTGTCAAAACCATAACCATTTGCATGCCTTAAAACAACAAGCAAAACCCACCTTCTTTAAATAATTGATTCATTTTCAATTTTCTCAACTGAGAATCCATTCATTCGCTTCCATTTATAATAATCTTCTACCCACAAGAGAAGTAGTTAAGATTTACAAGTAAAAGAGATCCTATTTTAAGCCATTGATGTCTTCAAGTCCAAGAAGCTTTTTATCAAAAATTTGAGCAAGTGAAGTGAAGATAGAGAGGTAAAATCTTTTACTTGCTTATTTTATCCTTATATTTGGTATTTTCGTGATTCTGTAGGTTTGTTTTTGGGGTTAATTTAGGGTTATATATGTGTGACTTTATCATGAGTCACTGACCAATATAATTTTTCTTTTTTTGAGAATATACCAACTATTTTTCATTCTAACAAATTTAGAAGTTTGTTTAACCTCCACCATTATATAATTAAATTGTTAAGTATTTTTTTTTTTAATCGATCACTTTTGTCAGAGAGTTTATTTACTGTTAGCAATAGGCTTTCTTAATTAAGTTAAGGATTTACCCTATCTTGATATACTAGTAGAATCATCAATGAGTAATCGAGTGGTTAATTAAGACTCTTAGGTATATTATTCAAGAGGTCTTAAGTTCGATTCACTTTGACCCCAAATAGAGGTGGTCACTGGAGTTTTATCCGATCATTAGCTTCAAAGTTATAGAGAATTAATTAAAATGCACGTAAGCTAAAAAAAAAAAGAAAAAAAAAAAAGGATATATTGAGTCTGAGTGAGTTTTGTAGAGATTAAGAATTTCTCTTATATATATATAACATATTTTGAATATCTTTTTTAAGTTACGATTTATTATGAGACCTAGGGTTTAAGTGCAATACCACAAAGTAGCATGAGTATTAAACATTATAGTATTACCCCTAATAAAGTATTAATTAATTTTCAGATTATTATTAAACTTGTGTCCCTTTCAATGAATTTAAAATAATTTTCAAGAGAAGTCTTTCATAGTATGGAATATTTGTATCAAATTTCAAAATCAATAGGGTTTGTGTGTACTTAATTAATCAAATATTTGATTAAGAAAAATGAAACTTTCAAAGAATAGTAATGACAGATCATTTTCTTGATTTCATATCTTGATCCTATAGTCCATTTTTTAATTTGATGAATTAATGACACATTAATCCAAATTCTCACAAAAATCAAAGCTACATTTCCTCAAAAAACGGCTTTAGAGCCTTTCTATTCTGTCTCATTAGTTTGGCAAATGGCCATGCATGGCTACAAGACAAAACAAAACGAAAAAAAAAAGACTCGAAACAATCAATCTAAACATGGTTTAACGTATCCATCGTTCTAATTATGGTTTAGTACATAATTAATAGAAATAATCTCAATTAATAAACTATGTATCATAATTTTCTCGAGTTAATTGCATTTATCCCCCTCGGATTTAAGTCTAGTCCAAGGTTGGCAGTCAAAAGTACTAGGATTTAACCCCCTGATTTTAATAACGGTCAAGAAGGAATAGACAGTCAAATGGCAGAATCTGGACTTTTAAAATTGAGACAATATCAAAATAAGAGTATTCTGGTTTATAAACAATAAAAATCCTCCAATTAACCAATTATGCGACGTTTGTTAAATTTATGAGGTTAAATTTATTATTTTAAAATATAGGACCTAAATGTGATTGACCAAAACTTCAAGGTAGATGAAGTCTCTCTCATATTTTCTCCCAGTTTGATTTAAACTGCTTAGTTTGTGCTTATGAGCAAAGTTCTATATATATATATATATATATATGTCATTACTTGGTACTTCACTTGCAGGTTTACTTAAAGCTATCACAATGAATTCTTCTATTCTTGCTGGAATTCTTCTCCTTTCTTTATTAAGTTTTGCCGTCGAAAGTCGAAAACTCGACCACGAAGATGATAAATCCAGCATCAATGGCACCCGATGGGCGGTTCTAATTGCCGGTTCGAGTGGTTATGGAAACTATAGGCATCAGGTTAATATTTTTTTTTTTCTAATAATCATATAAATTAGAATAACTAAAAATAATTCATCTGATTAACCTAAATTTAATTTTGCAGGCTGATGTGTGTCACGCATATCAAATTCTGAAGAGTGGAGGATTAAAGGAAGAAAATATAATAGTTTTTATGTATGATGATATTGCTTTTGCTAATGAGAATCCAAGGCCTGGAATTATCATTAATAAACCATATGGCACTGATGTTTACTATGGAGTCCCAAAGGTTTGTTTAATTAATTAATTAATTTTCTTAATTCTGTTTTAATTAATTAATTATCATATATGTACAGGATTACACTGGTGAAAATGTTACTGCCAACAATTTTCTGGCTGTTATTCTTGGCAACAAAACTGCTCTCACTGGGGGAAGTGGCAAAGTTGTAAATAGTGGCCCAAATGACCATATTTTTATATATTACACTGACCATGGTTCCCCTGGCATTATTGGTAAGTTTCCAATTAAACTTAAACGTCTATATTTTAAAACAATGCGAACGTCCACATCGGAGAATGTCTATATTTTTAACGTCTGCATATGTTATAGGAATGCCTTCTGGTTATCTTTACGCAAAAGACTTGATCGATGTATTGCAGAAGAAACACGAGGCTAAAGCATATAAAAAAATGGTAATGCAATTAATTAATTTGGTCATTAAGTAAGTAATTACCTGATAATTAAGAGTTTAATTTGTGTTTTTAATTTTGATAAAATTTAATAGGTAATTTACGTTGAAGCATGTGAATCTGGGATTGTGTTCGAAGGACTTCTTCCAAAAACTTGGAATATTTATGCAATGACAGCAGCAAATTCATCAGAGAGCAGCTGGGCTATTTATTGTCCTGAACATTATCCCTACCCTCCTCCTGAATATGATACTTGTTTGGGTGATTTGTTCAGTATTTCTTGGTTGGAAGACAGGTTAATTTTCTTCATTTTTTTACGATTATATTTTCTGAAATCGGTTATTATCATTCACCTTTCTAAAAGATCGTTTAATTTAACAGGTTTTCAAAACCCTTTATTAGAAAAAAGAAAAAGAAAAGCCAACTAATTAAAGGGTTTCTAGTACGATTCGAAGAATCTTAGATTTTTATAAACTGAAATAAGATTCAAAATATTTAGTTGTATCTTAATATTTTGATTATTTGAAAATATGTTTGATATAATATTCAAAAACAATATTTAAATTAAAAAGTATAGAAAACTATAAAAACGTTTTATTTATTTATTTATTTTACACTAGATTTTAGATTGTATTTGAGCATTGTTTTCTAAAGCATTTTGACTCATTTTCACCAAATGCATTTTCATAAGATTTGTTGTATCAATTATTTTCAAAAACAATAAAATTATATTTAAATTTTATATCAAACGGGGATTATAAATAATTACGATTTTCCACTTATTGAAATGTTGACGCTAATTTGTTCCTTTATTTAGTGTTATTAATTTTACATTAATTTGCATGCAGTGACAAACATGATTTGCAGAAGGAAACCCTGGAGAAACAATATCGAGTGGTATATATAGACTTGAAGTTTACTATTTTAATTTCTTCAACTATTAACTACTTTAATTAACATTTTTTAAAATTGAATTTATAAAATTATTTATAATTACAGGTGAAAAGGAGAACAGGATTTGATTATTTAGACTTCAGTTCTCATGTAATGAGATATGGGTATATTAAGGGGATTCAGAAAGATTCAGTCTCAACTTATATTGGAACAAATCCAATTAATGACAACTTCACTTTCACTACTCAAACCTCTTCTTCTTCTCCTTTACCTTCGAAAATCAAAGGTCTTGACCAACGAGATGCTGATCTCTATTATCTTTTGCACAAGGTTAATTAATTAATTATGCTTTAATTAAATTAATTAGTGAATCAACCTAATTATAGAGTGGTTATTAATCCTTAATTTATGCAGTTCAATAAGGCACCTGAGGGCTCTAAAGAGAAGGTCGAAGCTCAAAAGCAACTAAACGAGGAAATTTCTCAAAGGCAGCGAGAGGATCTCAATATTCAACGTATTACAACAATGTTGTTTGGCCTTAAAAATGGACCTAATATGGTGCAATTTGTCCGACCTGCTGGCCAACCTCTTGTCGACGATTGGGATTGCTTAAAAATGCTCGTACGTTCACTCTTCCTTGTCACGTACATATATAATACAGTATAATACTAGTCGAACTCAAATATAATTTGTGTGTTTTTATTAATTAGGTGGGACTTTATGAGGAGCATTGTGGAACTTTATCAACTTATGGAAAGAAGTATGCAAGAGCAATGGCTAACATGTGCAATGCTGGGGTCAATAACGAGAAGATGATTATGGCATTAACCCAAGTTTGTAAAACAAATTGATGAATATCATTTACATCAATACAATTTCGATAATAAATAAAATTGATTTCTGATTCAATCTCTTTTATCTCCTTTTTTTTTTTTTCCTTCTTTAATTCTAGTATACTCTACTAGAAACTACTGATATTAAGAATGAGTACATTTTCAACAATTAAGTGTTGAATTTTACGATCTAAAGTTTATAATTGATCTAAATTTAAGACAAAAATTAATTATCCGGAAAAAGGAAAATGTTTTTATACATCATGTCACTATACAACCAATTAATAAAAGAATAAGTATGTCACACTATTAATTATTTATATCTAACCACCTCTGTGTGGCTGGAGGTTACATAGACTCTTTTGTTTATTATTCAAGATGTCATAAGTTTAATTCCTCTTTATTGCTAATATGGGTGTCTACTAGATGATTTATCTAGTTGTTAACTTTAAGGCTTTTAAGGATTAGTTGAGGTGTATCCAAATTAGACCAAACACCCCGATTACCAATTACGTACATACGATATGCACAAAAGATTTTATGGTGAAAAAAGTTATTGGTATTTATGATATAAAAGCCATTGTTAATTAAATGTAAAACAAACTAGAAAAGATTCTTGATCACTCTTCTAAAAGAACAAGTAATATTAATTGGATGGCATTATTTATATGATTAGTCACAATCAATCTAGGTATCCATCTCGAAGGAGACATAATATACCTTCAATAAATAAACAAAAAATTAATATGAATACTTATTTTTTAAATTTCATTTAAAATTCAAGTTTTGCTTTCTATAACCTTTCTTTATTTTTAATTATCATTTGTTTAGGGAAAGGTTATAAAATAATGTCCAAAATAATTTAAAATGATCATTATAAAATAAATTAGTGGAATGATTGAAAAGCTTAGTATTGAATTAATGTTTAATTATCATATGAAAAAAACCTATTAATGAGTTGTTGAGTGATCATAATTAAACATTAATTGCCAACTTCCAACTCCTTAAAGGTTGAAAGAATTTGGCTCAAGGATATGTTAGAGAAGGTTGGATGCCATTTTATACCTAGCATTTTTTTTTTTTATAATTTAAAAATGAAAAAAAAAATTCTTGATAACATTTTTTCTACAAAATATTTTTTGAAAAATATTAAAATCATTTTACAGCAATTTAGGAAAAAGAAAATTGAAATGTTTTAAAACTTTACATGCTTGGAGAAAAATTACTTATTTTCTTTGTTTTATTCATTATAAGATGTGTAGTACAAAGTTCTTTTTTTGTTTTGGAGGTTATAAATTATCTAAGAAAAATTTAAATTCTATCATCATTCAATATTCTATATGGTTTTTAATAATTTCTAAGGGTTTTTGATGAATTGTTAAAACAATGCAGATATGAGACTATTTATGTCGTTAGTCATTATTGATGTGTGATTTTGACACCAATGACTATGCACGTACAAACTGCTATGAAGTTGCACGTTAGATGATTATGAAAGTATTTATGGTGTAGTATTGATATTTGTTTGTTAATACATAAATAACAAGTTGACGAGAGAATTTTAGAGTGGTTCGGATACTATGAGCAAGTCCTCCGTCCACTTTGGTTGTATTTATGGTTTCCTTTGTGATCATTACTGAAGAATACAAAGATAGCAATCTCTCAAGGTTATAAGATTTTAAGTGTTCTAAGAGAATGACATGACAATCTCTTTCTAGTAGTGTGTCTTTGCTATTTTTTTTGTAAAATAAGTGTGTAAATCATCCCCGTTTTGAGGAGTAGAGCTGCCTATTTATACTCTTTTCAGTTCAATGTAATGAGTGTTTTTGCAAGTTGTCTTGATTTGGTGAAGGTTCCTTCATTTTGATTTGTTGAGAGCTTTCATTCATATCCTTAAATTTAATGAAATTGCGGTAGTTGTATGCACAAAATATCCTTTTAAGTCGGTTTAAGGATCAAACAGCTATTATGTTTTGTCTTCAAGTGCTTGGTGAATCCTAGTTTGTGAAGATGCATGCTAAAATATGATTGGTGGAGAAGTCTACTTAGTCTTGATTAAGGGTGTAAACGACCCGAGTCGAGCCGAGTATCACCCTTAACGAGCCTGGCTTGGTTAAGCATTAGAAGAGTCCGAGTCAAGTCACAAGTCAACCGAGTCGAAAAAATTCGGCTTATGACTCGGCTCGTTTAACGCGAGCTTGAATTGGCTCGATTACAGCTCGTTTGGCCCTTTTTTAATATAACATGTAGATCTTTGTTTTACACAAATCATATCCAATTTTTGATAAATTTGCATCTAAATCAATATAAATCACATCCAAATCAACATAAACAACGTATTACACAACAAATTATACAATCCAAGACAAAAAAAAAAAAAAAACCACAAATGTCCATCAAAATACATCAGAATTATCATTAAAACAGCATAGAACTCAAACTTCTGGAAGTTGAATCTCTAATGGTTCCTGTGTTTGTGGGTGGCTTGGTGTGATAATCAGGAAATTGTTTCTGGGGTTTCTTGTTTTAAGGTTCTTGATTTGGGGGAGAATGAATTTACGCAATTTGATTTTGGGTTAATTGGGATTATTTGGTTAAGGGTTAATTTGTGATTTTTTAAACCTTTTAGTCTTTTACATGTCAAATTACAAGAAAACCCAAAAACTTGTATTATGCACAGAAAAACCCTAAACGAGCCACTATTGGCTCGCGAGCCAAATCGAGCCGAGTCAAGGTAGACTCAAACTCGGCTTGGTAACTTACTCGAGTCGAATTCGAGCCGAGTTCGAGTATTTAACGACGCGAGTCGGCTCGGCTCGACTCGACTCGACTGACAACCCTAGTCTTGATTGATGGAGATGACATCATCATATTATTTAGGCATAACAGTTATAAACGAGATATTGGTTATCAAACATGGGCTTGCTATCAATTTAATGGAATTTGCAATAATATCTTGATGATGAATGTTCTGTGTGATTTTTTCATCAAGCTCAAAGAATTGCAAGGTTACAGCTCGATCCAGGATCAGTTCAACTCAACCGATTGTCCAACCTAGCATAAGCTTGTTGAGATGTAGCTCGACTAAATAGTTGATCAACCAACTTACAGATAACTTTAGATCCTGGATATCTAGGAAAGGATCAGATCGACAACAATCTTGGTGCAATCTCAGTGCTCAATCGCGAGAATATCGGAGTTGCATTTCAATCTTAATTGTAATCCATTTATTTTCACTCTTTCCTTTGTACGAAATCTGTATATAAACCCCTCCAACGATGGGAAAGGGGTTAGCAAATTGTTATAGGATTATTATTGTAAGCTCTCATAGCAAATACAAAAACAGTGGACGTAGGCTCAAGAGTTTAACTCGCCAAACCACTTTAAAAATCCTTTTATGCCATTTACTTTACTATTTTCAATTCATTACATTGCTGGTTACTCGTAATCATGCACACATCAGCTCCAATTTCGTCAAGGTCAATCGAATCACTCTAGTTGGTGCAAATCTTATATCAACATTTTGGCGCTAAAATGAGGGCCTTTGCTAAAATCTTAGAATTTCCGGCAAACAATCCCAGTGACCCAATCACTCAAGGCCCACAATTGTTCGTACAAGATCGAAAACAACCACCGAAAACTACGACAACGTGGAAACTACCCACTAGGAGGTTCATCAAGACGTCACCAAGCATCAACCACTAGTGTCGCTAGGGCAGCAGGCTGCGAACCAACAGGGGGCAAGAATGTCGAATCTCGGAAATTGTTAACTGGTGGAGATTATCAAAACAATGGTTGCACAAACGGTGTAACAAAATGTGGCTAAATTAAGAAACTATCAGTCGGCCCTCCTAGATCTGGATCGGATGCACTTCACCGATGTTACCCCAATAGGTCAGAATTCAGCCAGTGATCAATCTGGCTCATCAGTATCAAAGAATGGTCAAAAATCTCGGCACCGTTGGGTATATTCTACTCATGAACTAGAATCCCGCGGACAAACTAACCCCGAGAGACGACCAAGCAAAGAGCCCACAAGGGAAGATAAAGGCAATGGTCACTAGAGGGATACTCGACCTACTCAACGATATCCCCAACATCAGTGTGCCGGTTTAACCCACGCCAAGGCAGGCTCAAACCTCGCAAGCTCGCGAGATGAGTCATGCACGCTAATCTGGCAATGACCGATGTTTTGGTTATAACCAACATCGCGAGCAACGCATTGATGAGTATGATAGCTCCTACTAGCCCAGCCATCATGACTCGACCTCGGTCATCAATGCGCACAATGGAGGGGGCTCACAAGCAACAAATTTGCGAAATCACCTACTCGAGGTAAGGTTGAATAAAGCCAGCTAAGGCAATCCCCATGACAAAGACTTAGATCGGGTGCAAAGAATGCTTAACGATCTAAGATCCTGCTAGAATAACGCAGGGAAAGAAATAGTGAGCTCTCCATTTATAGACGAAGTTCGTCAGGCCCCACTTCCCCAAGGATTTAGGGCGCCAGAGAGTAAGTTCGATAGGAAAGGGGATCTTAGAGACCACTTGGATTCTTTCAACGACCTGATGGAGCTACATCAGGTCTGTGACTTGGCAAAATATTGTTGCTTTGCGGTCACTTTGGTAGGGGATGCCAAAAGGTGGTACAAGAGGCTCAAGGCAAACTCGATTAGCTCTTGGCAATAGTTCTCCTCGCTCTACCTACAACAATTCCAAGCAAGAAGACAACTCGTAATGCCGCTCAGCTACCTGAGCAATATTCGTTAGGAGAGAGATGAAACACTAACCTTGTATCTAACGAGGTTCCAGAATGAGCAGGCAAAGGTCGCGGTACACTAGAAGAATCGATATGGACTTTGCTAATTGCAGGCATCAAGCGACAAACGGAGCTGTGGAAAGAGCTCCAAAGTGAAGACCATGTGAGCTTGGCAAAGTTCTATCAAATGGCTGTTAAACACCAGCAATTGGAAAGCTTGCTAGCAGCCCTAGCCATAAGCTCGCCAAAGAGCCCTAGACAGGTGACAAGATCGCCTAGTAGATAAATAGAGGAGCCAAGACCGCAATAACAAGGACAAAAACAAGTTCCAGAAAAGACAAAACATAAAATCATAAGGAATGGCAACCTTTTCGCGATATGCAGAGTACAGCCCCTCACTCAAGACATAGCTCATATATATGAAGTCTCCCATGAGGTTAAGAGATTACTTACTCCAGAAAGGATGAGGGGGGCTTCGGGCAGAAGAGATCGACAAAAATATTATCGATATCATCAATATCACCGGGACGTCAGGCACAACACCAATGAGTGTCGATCTCTAAAGGATGCCATTGAAGATCTGATCCGAAGAGGCCACCTACAAGAATTCGTCAAGGAGGCACCAGCTCACGAAAATACAAGCGAGCAAAATAATCAGATCCAGTAAGCCCCGACCAACAACGAAGTCCTGGTAGGCATGATCTATGGGGGGCCCA
Source organism: Pistacia vera (assembly GCF_008641045.1). Classification (NCBI taxonomy): domain Eukaryota; kingdom Viridiplantae; phylum Streptophyta; class Magnoliopsida; order Sapindales; family Anacardiaceae; genus Pistacia; species Pistacia vera. The sequence goes on along the minus strand of NW_022195215.1, from coordinate 144,695 downwards.
ACATTGCAAGGAGCTCAAGACGCTCTCACAAGTAATATGTGCTAGAGGCCAGGACAGACTCAGTCCCCTAAGTAATGAGCTGTGAACAGAAGCCGCCAAAGCGGCCTGGGCAAGAGAGCGAGGTGATAGGATTCACCGTGGACAAGTGTGAAGAATCTCCTCGCCACAATCATGATGTGATCGTGATCGTAGCAAGAATTGGCAACGCCCGAGTACTCAGGGTGCTGGTTGATAATGACAGTACAACAAACATTATTTTCTTGGGAGCCTTCTGAGAAATGAGGTTCACAAAGCAAGACCTAAAGGCATGTCCATTGTCGCGCTATGGATTCATCGGGGATAGCCTAGTCCCCAAGGGAACAATCAACTTACTCATGACTCTTGGGGAAGAGCCTAAGATCAGGACGGTGATGGCAAAATTCTTGGTCGTCGATTGTCCGACCACATACAATGTCATCGTTGGGAGACCGATTCTAGATGATCTAAGCACGGTTACCTCGGTACGCTGCCAAGCAATGAGATTCTCAACTCTAAGCGAGGTCGCCACAATCAAGAGTTGCAGGAAAGATTCTTAAGAATGCTATCATCAGGACATTAATGTTGCACAAAAATGGTCACTCCCGAGAACTATGATCATCGCCAAGTCCGAGCCAAAGCCCGGACCTCTGGAAGACACCATAGACCCTCGTATCCACAAAGAAGAGCTTGTAATAGGGCTAACAGAAAAGTTACGAGAGATACATGTCAGCAAGAAAGACGTTGAAAATTGGCAGCAATCTGAGCGACGATTTGGCAAACAATCTCATGGGTTTCCTGAAGAAAAACTTCGATGTGTTCACTTGGGTTCATGCAGACATGGTGGGGATCAGCCCCGAGGTAATGTGCCACTAACTTAATGTCGATCCAATAGCTAGACTAATCCGATAGAAAAGAAGGTCTATGGATGCAGAGCGGTTTAAAGCGCTCAAAGATAAAGTTGACAAACTCTTGGACATCAACTTCATCAGGGAAGTGAAATACCCAGACTGGCTTGCCAACCTAGTCTTAGTCAAAAAGTTGAATGACAAGTGGCAGACTTGCGTCGACTTCACATATTTAAATAAAGCTTGTCCCAAAGATAGTTTTTCGCTGCCCCGGATCGACCAATTAGTAGATGCGATGGTTGGGAACGCACTACCAAGCGTCATGGATGCATACTCTGGATATAACCAAATCCCGATGTATCAGCCTGATGAAGAACACACCTCTTTTATTACTGACCAGGGTATTTACTATTATAAGGTAATGCCATTTAGCTTGAAGAACGCTGGAGCGACCTATCAGCGTTTGGTGAACAAAATGTTCGTCGAGCAAATTGGCAAGACAATAGAGGTGTACATCGACAACATACTTGTCAAATCGAAGGTCGCCAGAAGTCACATTGAGCACTTGGGGGAAATGTTCAACATCCTCATAAAATACAGAATGAGACTCAATCCCTTGAAGTGTGTTTTCAGAGTAAGCTCTGGAAAGTTTTTGGGTTTCCTTGTTACTCAGCGAGATGTTAAAGCCAACCTAGACAAGATTCAAACTCTCCTGAATATGAAAAGCCCAACCATCATAAAACAGGTACAAAGCTTGATAGGGCGTGTGGCTGCACTTAGTAGATTTGTTACTCGAGCCACAAACAGGTGTATACTTTTCGTTGAAACCCTGAAGGGAACAAGGGTTTCAAATGGACAGAGGAGTGCAAGAAAACATTTCAGGAATTGAAGAAGCATTTGAGGCAGCCTCATTTTCTATCAAAGCACATCCAGGGTGAGTCTTTGCCTTTGTATTTATCAATATCTAAGTCTGCGATCATTGGTATGCGAAGAGGGAGGAATGTAATAGCCGGTGTACTATTTGAGCAAGAAGTTGCTCGATATCGAGACAAGATACCCCGAGATGGAGAAGCTTACCTATTCATTGATCATCGCCGCTCGGAGGCTATGGCCCTATTTCCAGGTGCACTCCATACATGTGCTGATGAACTTTCCATTGAAAAAAATAATGCAGAAGCCTAAGGAATCAGGTAGATTGATTCAGTGGACGATGGAGATGAGTCAGCACGATATCAAGTACATCCCGAGAACAACAATGGTCAAGCTTTGGCAGACTTTATCTCAAAATTTTCCCATCAGCCTGAGCGAGAAGTAAGCCTACTAGGGGCAAGCACCTCAAAAGCAAGCAAACCAGAGAAACCAAGGCTTGATAGTCTATGGCAATGGACTCTATATATAGATAGTTCCTCGAATGAGAAAGGGGCAGGAGCTGGGCTCTTACTCAAAAGTCCTAAAGGGAACCCAATCTAAGCTGCAGTCAGATTTGGGTTCACTGCCTCGAACAACAAGGTAGAGTATGAAGCAATGCTTAGGGATTTGCCTCGCCAAAGAAATAGGGGCAGAGTCCATAAAAATCTACAGCAACTCTCAGTGGTCCACTAGATCTTCAGGGAATATCAAGCAAAAGAGGACAGAATGGCGTCCTATCTCTAGCAGGTACAATCTGAGCTCGAGCAGTTCAAGACTTTCACTATTTTACATATTCCTAGGGAAAAGAACTCAATGGCCAATGCTCTAGCTCGCCTTGCCTCAACGATGAGTAAAGAAGCGACTGACTCCATTCCAGTCAAGTTTCTGCCAAGTCCCAACATCTTCGCTCCACAGGAATCAATCTTAGTAACAAGGCAGAGATACAGGTGGATGGATACAATAATTGCCTATCTAAGAGATGGAATAGTGCCTGAAGGAAGAAGTGAAGCCAAGACACTATGAGCAAAGTTAGCTCGATACATGCTCATCAACGACAAACTATATAAGCGTGGGTACAACTCGCCGCTCTTGCAATACATTGATTACGAGGATGCGGACTATGTCTTGAGGGAAATCCATGAAGGCACTTGTGAGAACCATATAAGAGGCAGATCTCTAGCATACAAGATGTTTCACTAGGGTTATTATTGGCCAACAGTTTTTGACGACTCGGCAGGCTATGTGCACAGATGCGACAATTGCCGAAGATTTACAAACGTTCCACAAGCTCTATCCCAAGAGTTAACTACTCTAAAGAGCCCCTGGCCATTTGCGATCTTGGGAATCGATCTGATAGGCCCTTTGTCTCAAGGAAAATGGGGCGTTAAGTTCGCAATGGTCGTAGTGGACTACTTTACCAAATAGGCAGAAGCCAAACCTTTGGCTACCATCACATCAAACAAGTTGAAGGATTTCGTATACAAAAACATCATCTGTAGGTTCGGAATTATCCATACTATAATAACTGATAATAGGAAACAGTTCAATTGTGAGGACTTCAAATCTTTCTATGAAAGGCTCGGTATTAAGAAAAGTTTCACAACTATTTATTGGCCTCAAGCCAACGGCCAAGTAGAGGCTTTGAACAAAGTGATCAAGCACATCATAAAAAAGAAGCTCGATGCCCTTAAGGGAAGATGGGTTGAGGAATTGCCCAAGACCATATGGTCTTATAGAACGACAACTAAAATCTCTACAGGAGAAACCTCATTCTCACTATCATACAGGTGTCAAGCAATGGCTCCAGTTGAAGTAGGGATTAGCTCATTTCAGAGAGAGGTCTTTAATGAAGAAACAAATGAAGATCTTCTCTGCCTAAGGCTTGATTTTGATCGAAGAACATCAAGCCAAGTCTCAGCTAAGACTCGCCTCCTATCAGTAGTGAGCCAAAGAATACTTCAACTTCAAGGTCAAGAACAAGGACTTCGGAGTAGGCGACCTCATTCTCAGAAAGGTCATTCAGGGTACGACGACCTCGTTCTTAGAAAGGTCGTCCAGGGTACACAGAACTCAAACTTGGGGGCATTTGGGCCCAAATGGGAAAGTTCTTTCAGGATTTTCAAAAAGCTCACACCAATTTCCACTTGGAACACCTCAACATTGAAGCTATACAGTGAGCATGGAACGTCGAACATTTGTGAATGTATTACCAATAAGCAGCTCAGGTTCCAACTATGTTTCATTTTTTCATTCATATCCAATGTAAGGTCGTTTATGGCTAAAAAATTTCTTTCAATGAAAAAGAAGTATTATTCATGAACTTTATTTTTCTCGTCACTTCTTATTTATTGTTATTTTGTTTGTCATTTATTATCTATTATTTCAAAATCACCACCTACACGATCACATCCAAAACTCAGAGTCAAGAGTTAAAAAAAAAAAAGCAGTTTAGCTGTATAAGCCACACCAAAATTCAACTTATGAAGGGAGAAGTTACATGAATCGATGAAGTTAAACTTGGAAAAACTCAAGTAAAACACGTCGAAGGAAAATTGGTTATAAACCGGTGACCAAAACTCGACATAGACAACTAGTCTAAACTCAGAGTCGTCACACATAAGATTTTTTCATATGTTTGAAAAGTTCCTTAAGAAGCGAACTACGCATAACTTGGAGCAAATTCGAATTTGTTATGCTAAGTCCAATTAGGATGATCGAAACGACTATACAGAAATAAAAAAAATTGCTCGATAGAAATGGGCAAAATAATTTTTTTCATTAGTTGTGTAAGTTTAGTTACAAACCAAACTAAAAACAAAAAAAACAAAAAAAAAAGATAAAAAAAATCTCTAAGCGGTAGGAGCAAGGGCATCATTGCCAATAGAACTAGGGAGTTCATCACCAATGGGGGTAGAAGGTTTGTCGACTGCGGGAGTCTTGGTAGCCTCGTCAGGGGTAGGAGCCAGAAAATCCTTTGGAGTCTCGACTGAGGGAAGGTCAGCAATAATAGGTGGAAGTGTGGCTAGAGGAGTCGGATTTTCGACCTCCTACTTAACACCAACATCTTTCTCTCCTTCCTCGACCTCCTGCTCACCTTCACCGTTGAGCTTAGAGTCGTCCAAGTAAACATATTCCATGCCTTGGGCCTGGGTCTTCATCTTGTCGACCACCTTCTGATAAGCCCTCGAAAGGATGGAAAAGTCAAGAGAATGATGAGTTTCCCACAATTTCTACACAGGAAAACCGACGTTTCCCAAGAATGGCTCGTGATGGCCAAGTTTAGCTCCCTAATATCGAGCCTGAGCTATTCAGCCTTAGTCTCGACCTTTTGGCGACCTTCCACCTCCTTGACGAGCTCAAGCGAGACCTCCTTATACTTAGCCTCTTAGCCCAAGGCATTCTTCTAAGTCTAGGTAAGCTTAGAATTCAGTTTATTGTGGCACCCCACTATTATGCCAAACTTTTCTCAGCCTCGACCGCTTTTATTTTAGCCTTTTCTTAAGCAGTCTCACTCGCCTTGATTTTATCAAGGAACTCCCTTTCCTTGACCCTAAAGGCCTCGACCTCTTCCTTGAGGCGCTTAAGCTTGGCCTATTTCAAGTCTTTCTCATTCTCTGCCGCCTCGGCCCTAGCCAATGCATCCTCCTTTAGTACCTCCACTTCCTGCCACCCCCAATAACACCTTCCAATGTAAGGTAACTCTCGTCAAAGAGAAGCTTGGTCACCATGCAAACCTGAAAAGAAATGAAAATCAATGAAGAAGAAAGAGAAACATCTAAAATTTAAAAAAAAAGAAAAAAAAAAAAGGGCGATCTATTAATACTTTGGTCACGTAGCTGCACGCCCAAGCCAGCAGTTGGGGAAGAGACAAATCTCTAATACCCGCAAAAGTTCACAGGGTGACAGTGTCCTTGACCACTGAGGTCATGTGCTCAGGGAGCTCGTTGATCATAGCCTCAAGCGTAGCCCAAGCTTCCTCGTCCGCCTTTTGGCCTCCCTGTTAAGGCAAGCTTGATTTACTTCCCATGGGAATGGAAGCCTCACCCATGGGAACAGACTTCTTATTGGCCTTGTCCTTGGCTGGAGGTTTCTTAGGGTCACCAGCTTGCCCTACAATCTCCTTGTTCGAGCCACCTTGTTGCTTGGTGAACTTTCTGCTTTCTTAAGCCCTCTTGCGGCTCGGTCAATTTCTTCTTGCCAGAGCCTTCTTGCTGCTCCGGTACTTTCTTCTTGCTCGAGCCATCATGCTGCTTGGGTGCTTTCTGTTTCCCCAAGCCTCTAGTTGGTTTGAGGGTTTTCTTCGTCAGCGCTTTATAGAGCTTGGGGGTACCCTTTTCCCCGATTGCCTTGGAAGCAGTCATGGGCTTCTTTGCACTTGGGTCTTCCCCAAGCTCGCCACCGCTGCGCTTAAGGATTGGGCTCGAGGCACCCTACCCGAGCTCCCGACAGTATCAGCAGGTTATTTCTTCCCCGAAGCAACCAGCGGTTTCTTGGCAACCCTAGATGTCATCGCTTTCTTCTTCAGGCCCTTGGGTGTTTTGATCCACTTATCTACGAAAAAGAATCAAATGGCCAGTGACCTAATAGAGCGAAAAAGAAAAAGCAAGCAAGCATTTATCTTTCTCAAAAATGGTGTTTTGGCTTCTTCGACGCAAAAGTCGTACGCTCTCAATCGAGGAAGTGAGATAAGCTTGTTAACGTTGCGCTCTCTATCAGAAAGATTGCTGAAACGCTGAAGCCCTTCTAAGCTCACTTCCAAAAGAAAGTTTTGCTCAATATTTACTGCAAAGCAAAGAAATTTTGTTAGTCCGACGGTCGAGCTTAGAAACACTCTTTGTGCATACAAGGGTCGAAGTCTTACTAGATTCCTAAGCAAAAATGTCAGACTCCTCGACCTCATAAAAGAAAAATTGAGAGTCCCAATGTGAAATCTTCTTTGGGACATTGACCAAACCGTTAAAATATACTTTCCTCACCTTGGAGAGGTAGTACGTTTGGTCTTGACTCTTTTTTAACCTATACAATTGGATAAGCTTCTCTACGGATGGCTCGCCCAACTCAGCTATTTGGTATGCTATGTACATGTCTACAATAATTATATATGAGTTCGCTGACAACAGAAGAGTGACGATGTTGAATCGTCTCAAAACACTGTCGATGAAGTGATGAGGAGGAATGGACATCCCACACCTCAAAAGTACAAAGACCGCCATACAACCGATGGAGGGATTTTTTTTGGGAGAAGCCTCCCAAAACCCTCAGGGAAAGTTGAGGTGCATAAACTTCAGTTATGCACCTAAGATCCTTGACCCCAATCGAGGAATATGGTTCCTTCCACGGCCTACGGGCTGGAGATTTCTTTGGTTGACAAATCTCTATGGAAGCGCAGTTAGAAGAGCCTGTCGCATTAGGATCCGAGCTCCGCGCAATTACGTCCTTGAAAATCTCAGGGATTACATTCCCAAGAACCGCAGAGCACATTGAAGAGTTGAACATGCGATCAATGCTGTGGCTACTCAATGAAGAGATGGTTAAAGCTCACCTTTGGGTACTTGAAACAGAAGCGAACATGTGTCAGAGCTCAAAAATTCAGTGACCTATCCATACTTTGCTTTCAGTTCAGGCACCCAAAATAGCTCGCATCAGGCAACAAACACAAACGAGCTACTAGGATTCCGATGGCCACCACCATAAACCCTCCTTAAACCTAGAACCGCTGGAAACACACTAAAAAAACCCTAAAAAACTCAATGTGACCACGACAATGACCACCCTCAACCGCAAAGGGTTATGAAAACAAGTAAAGGAAGGGAAAGAAGCCTTACCGAAGTGAAAAAGTGGAAGAAACTCGTTGGAAAAGTATCGTGAAAATAAAAGAGCAGCGACGGAATTAGCAAATAACTCTGAAAACTTTTGTAAAGTGTGTAGACGCTCTGACGAGGTTGCCCGCTTTTATAGTGGTTTGCATGGGAGATGAAGGGGTGGGATTCGATCATAGTTGTCAATCTATAGTGAATCTCGAGCCTCCATTCGTCGAGCAATCTTAGCCATTGGACGTGGCCACCTGTTAATCATCCACGAGGGTCAATTAACCGTTAGACTGCCACAATCATAACCATCACCGCACATCATTTTGATTTCGAGCGTGGACAACTATAATCGCCCACGCGTGACGAAAAGTAACTGCTAAAGGCTGCTGCATTTAATGCGACATACAGTGTGGAAGTTACACATATGACCTTCATTTCAAATTCTGAGTTTGTCAAAAACATTTTAGCAGAAGGAAAGCCAAGTGTTGAGTACGTTGACTGAAGATGAGTTCGACTCATGAAGCTCAACCAGATTTACAATCATCACACAACCGACGAAGTTCGAGCTTGATATCAAGTTAAGCAATAATTTTCGAAGCTTGAAACGAGTATCAAACACTAGGGGGCAGATGTTGTGTGTGATTTTTTTATCAAGCTCAAAGAATTGCGAGGTTATAGCTCGATCCAAGATCAGTTTGACTTAACCGATTGTCCGACCTAGCATAAGCTCTTCGAGATGTAGCTCGACCTAGCACAAGCTAGTAGTGACCAATCCCTACAGTTGTTCAACCAACTCATAGATAACTTTAGATCCTGGATATCTCAGAAGGGACCAGATCGACAACAATCTTGGTACAATCTCAGCGCTCAATCGCGAAAATATTGGAGTTGCATTTCATTCTTAATTGTAATCCATTTATTTTCACTCTTTCCTTTGTACAAAATCTGTATATAAACCCCCTCCAACAATGAGAAATGAGTTAGCAAATTGTTCTAGGATTATTATTGTAATCTCTCACAGCAAATACAAAAATAGTGGATGTAGGCTCAAGAGTTTAACTCGCCGAACCACTTTAAAAATCATTTGTGCCATTTACTTTACTGTTTTCAATTCATTACATTGTTGGTTACCGATAATCACGCATACATCAATTTCGATTCCGTCAAGGTCAATCAGATCGTTCTAATTGGTGCAAATCTTGTATCAACAATGAATACAGTGGAATTCATTACTTTTATACGCTCGTGGATTACCCATCACTATGCTTGCTAAATGCACTTAGGGTACTCTTCAGAAATGATTTTATGAGCGACAGACCAAATTAGGTAATGTAAACCTAATTGTTTTAAACAACTTACTCCAATATTTTTTATTTTATTTTTTGTGAATTTGATTTGGTTTGTTTATATATTTCAAGAATGGGATAAATATAATAGCAAACATGACAAATTTACGTTGTAAATGGTTTTGTCTTCGAGGTTCGAGAACACAAAGAAGAGAGACTCATCCATCTACTAGAGCAAACATGTGGGCATAGGAAATTCCAATAGTCACAATTACTGTGTGCATATGTTGTCGCAATTGCGAGGTTCTTGCGACTGTCAACAATTACAATAGGTTCATCAATAATACACAAAAGAGAAACTCCATGCATTATACAGTATATCTATTGGGAGATCAAATTGATTGGAAAGGTCCTTAGGATATAAACCACTAATAATCACAAAGTGACGCAATTGATATTTTCTTCATATTTTTTGCTTTAATGTGTATACACACACACACACACACACACACACACACACACACATATATTGATGTCATCAAGTACCAATCAGAATCTAGGAAACGATTCTACTATCGAAAATATAACACGCCTCCAAAGGCAAAAGGAATATAGCTGTCATAGACCCATACCGACTCAAGAATTTGCGCATGAGTGAATTTGGTTCGCACACTTGTCCAAGCCCTATTTAATTTAAGGATATACTTTTTGTTCTCAACAAATGAGAAGGCATGAGGGATATACACGACACCAGGCCACTTGCAAAAATGTAATCATTACTATGAACTAAACGGGTATAAATACGTAACCCCCCCTTATAAAATAGAGGTTAGACATTCACGCATTCAATAAAGCAAATAGGAAAGACACACTACTAGAAAGAGACTAGCTTGACATTCTCTTAAAACACCAAACACAAACACTTGTGATCTCAGATCGCAGCTCGCAATCTCTTGTAAGCTTATCTAGCAATCAAAAAGTAACATTTATATAAACGAACACAGTGGATGTATGATTCGCTTTAAGCATCCAAACCACTATAAAAATCATCTTGTCAAATTTACTTTATGTCTTTGCATGCTACTGTACTCACAATAACTCACTCACTCACTATAATTAGCTCACGTGTGGTTTCTTAGCATTTTGCACATGCAAAGTTGTTGATGTCAAAATCAAGCATACTTACAATAACTCACTCACTCACTATAATTAGCTTACGTGTGGTTTCTTAGCATTTTGCACATTCAAAGTTGTTGGTGTCAAAATCAAGCATCAATAAATATATATATATATTCCGAGCCAACTTAAGTAAACTAATCATCTGAGACTTTAGAACTATCGACTAGGTAAGAGCTCTAGTGGGTATCCTTATTAGCAACTGAGGAGGGACTCGAACTTAAGACCTCTTAAATAATACACCTAAAAGTCCCTATCGAACCACTCGGCTATCACCACCAGAGGTAGTTAATGTATCATTATATTTGGAAGCGGCAATCCTGACTTTCATCACTTACCAGTCAACATTTGGGATCTTCATATCCCTAAAACATACCATAAAAAAAGTCTTAAATATAATCTGAATTATAAAAATTGAACATACAATTGATCAATGACATAGACTAAGAAATCTATATAGATACATAAATCTATGTAGAATTATTTAAGAAAGAGAATAATAAGAAACCTAACTCAATTCCAAATAAAGTTCTTTGAATATTTTTCATGGAAAATTAAAAAAAAAAAAATGTGTCGAATTAAGTAAAAACTTAATAAAACATTTTCGTATAAATGTATTTAATTAAATAATTCGTGTGTATTTAACTATTGGGGTTTAAAAAGTACTTTTTTTTTTTTTTTTTTTTTTAAATACATATTGGACACCACCCAAAGTCCTTATGTTGCTTCAGTCCCATATAGAATCTATACATATCTCATGTCATCAATGTATTGGTAAGAGTAAAAACATGTTATAGATAATTTTTAGAGTATGTTTGGCATACGACATTGGATAGCACTGAGTAAATTATATAACATCACATGAAATTTTATTATATTATAAAATACTATACAAAATATTGTACAATATCTTAATAAAACGTTACATTATATTGAAATTGTGTTAAATATGCTAAGTTTTTAAACCTTCCCTCTTAATAATGGTTATATATGGATCGTGTTAGTGGTTTTGATGAATCAAATAACAGTGAATAATAAATTTAATTTATATGTAATTCATATATTTGCTCATAAATTTCAATTTTGATAACTCCAAATTATGTGTGAAAAACATAATTCCTAACCTCTTTTTTTATCACTAGGTGATGACAATCCTATTAGTGTTTGAGAGTACTCGAACTCAAGTACTCATGAAACCTCATCTTGCTCTTTTACCATCAAGCCACCAAATGATGGTTATAATTCCTACAATTAGTTGTTACAATTTTGTAAATTAATATTAGGATGTTTATATAATTTACAAAATTATATGATGCTAAAATAATAGAAAATCCGTTGATGTGGGCTGCAATGTCCTTTATAAGGTACTGTTACCAACACAAGTCAAAAGAGGAAAATAATACAGCCATCGACAGTAGTGCACTGAATTTATACACCGAATGACGTGACAAAATCCTGACCGTTGATTAATTTTAACTTAATATTAATTAATAGTCAAGGTTTTGTCACGTCATTCGGTGCACTATCATCGGTGGCTGTAGCATTACTCGTGAAAAGATGTATTAATCAGGTAAAGGGACAGTGCACAATTACACGTGGGCAATTCTTATTGGCTTCAGGAAGTCAAAGTCAGTAGATTTTTTTTTTTTCTCATCGTGAGGATGAGGTCCAAGCTGTAAATTGACATGAATATAACACTCAGTTAATAAATGGAAAAATAATATTGTAGAGAATATTTTATTTTTCTATTACTACATTAACTTAATATAATTGAAAAATAAAATAAAATAATTTATAATCCAAATACCTAGAATGACGTATAATTTAAATATAATTTTTTGTTTTTGAAAACAAAGGGTCCAACAAATCTTATGAATATGCATTTGGTAGAAAGGAGTCGGATTATTTTAAAAACCAGTTCATGAATATAATCATAAAAGCCAGTGTAAAATAAAAAAAAAAAAAAAACGGTTAAAAGTTGTTTTTATGGTTTTTAATAGTTGTTAATTTGAAAACAATTTTTAAATATTGTATTAAATATAAAGATTGGCTCACAACTCAATCTTATAAACTTTCTCACAACTCTAACGTGATAGTTCGCAATTGATCAAGTCGTAAATGGATAGACGTGACCCATTTATGAGCTCACTAATTGTAAATTGCTATGTCAAGATTGTGAGAGAAAGTTTGTGAGATTAGGTTATAAGTATAGTATTACCCTTATATCAAACATGTTTTTAAATATTAAAAATATTAAGATACAACTCCAAATTTTGAATTGTATTTCAATGTTTGAAAACTATTTTTCAATCACAAATCAAACACGCTATTTTCTTATTATATCCCATGACCTCTAGCTTGTCTTACCTTCTATCGCCCTCCTTTATTTCATTGTATTTTCTTTGAATAATGCTAAGGGTGTGTTTGGTTCAGGGAATATTATATTATTGGGAATATTATATTAATAGAAATATAAATTATCTAGAAAATTACGGGAAATGTTTAGAGAAATGTATTTGGTTTGTTGGAATAAATTGGTAGGTATGTTATATTAATATGTATGGTTGAAAGGAATAAATTGGTAGGTATGTTATGTTAATTACTAAATTGTCTTTTTTTTTTTTTAAATATTAATATAATATTATTTTTTGAATAATTTTTCTAACCCCCTACATTTCAGATTTAACTAAAATACCCTAGCAACAAAAAAGTTTAAAACTTAATAAAAACACCCCCACCCACCCCAAGCCACTATAGGCTGTCTGCCACTACCGGTAGCGACGACAATGGAGATCCGGTTGTGAAAGGCCAGATCTCTAGCCATGAATCACAAATCCATGGCTAGAAACAGCCTTAGCGACTCACAGCTGGCCATATCTGGCCGGTCGTGTGCCATTTTGTCACTGTCGGCGGTGGTGGCCAGATCCAGCCACCACCATTGGGTAATTTTTTTAAATTCCAAGGGTATTTATGTCCTAGAAACTTTGTATATAAGAATAAAATATTCAATTGGCATTTTTGTAAATTGTTTTTAAAATAAGGGCATAATTGTCCTAAAATTTTATTAATAAGGGGTAAAATTGTAACAAAAATAAGTTTACCAAGTAATCTTAAAATACCTAAGAACATGAATGTAATCAGATTACCTTCTATATTACCAACATTAATTACTATTGGTATTGAAAGATTATTGGAATCTTATATTATTTGACAAATCAATGTGGTGATCAAGTAATATAAGATGACATTTCCTTAGTAATCTTGTATTACCTGACAAAATACACCCTAAGTGATATAACTTTTAAAAAAACATTTTAGTGAAAAAATTAAATAATTTATATTTTTAATTTCTAAAAAATAATAATACTGTTATTCTGAAAAGTATATGTTTTAAAAAGAAAGAAAATCGTATGTTTTATGGGACAGTTAAATCTAGAAATAAAGAAAGTGTTAATGGAAAGAAAGGAAGGGAATAAAAAGAGCTAAAATATTTAAGACTTTCGAATAATACTTTGGGTACTAATGGATGGGTACTAATTTGTGTACTAACTAAAGCATAGTACCTGTACTATGAAATAGTACCTGTACTATGTGTACTATGTTCATAGTACAGGTACTATGCTTTAGTTAGTACACAAATTAGTACTCATCCATTAGTACCCATAGCATCACTCAAGACTTTCTTTGTAAAACACTAAAACTATAACTACAGTATATAACAGGTTATTTCAATATTAAATTATTATTTTAATATTTTGAGATTATAGATTCATGAATTATGCAATGCCTTATTAAGGAAGGATAATTATTTTTTTATACTTTTGAAATTTGATTAAAAATATATGCAAATTTATTGATGGCCTCTTTTTTATAGAAAATTTAGTAACCTTATTAACAAATCTACTTATCAATAAATATATATATTCTCAAATTTAAGACAAGACAATTGAAAATAAAAGATCCTCCATTAAAAAAAATTAAAAACAAAAAAAAAAAACAAAGTCTTCTACCTGGTTGCCGTGTTACCAGAAATCTACGTGGCACTGATTGATTTGCCTAACTGACATGGCAGTCTACTTAAGGGGAAAGAATGAATAGGCATTGACCAACAACAGAGCGCGTGCCTCACACAGGCATACGTGGCGTTCTCTTAGTGGTATTATATGTGCATACGATTCGCAGATAATTTTTTTTCCTAATTAAGGGAATATCCAAAACGCACATTTTACCTCAATTTGCTACCATCCACCGCATCCAAAATTATACTGTATTTATATTATTTATAAAAATAAAGAAAAGAAAAAAATATTTTTGATTATTTATAAAAATCATGAATAAAAAGCTGATGTCAAAGTCAGTATAAATTTTTCCAAAAAATTAAATTAAAAGAGGATAATAACACTCTCCAAAATAAAAATAAAATAGTCAAATTTTATTACTCTCTCTCTAAGAAGTCTCCAACTTGCAAAAACACAACTAGAGAGAGAAAGACTAACAGAGAACTTGGTAAAGCTCTAACAAGTTCCCACCATTTGCGTTTACGAATCTCCATGGGTAATCTTCTCATTTCCTCCTCTGTCTTGTTTCTCTACGCTTTCAATCTTAATTCTTCGCTCAGCATACGTTATTTTAAGTATTGGTTATAGATCGAACAACTTTCTTCATGCGATGCCACGTCATACATCTTCTGTTTTACTGTTTTTGGTTCAAGCTACTCAATCTACCGGTTTCGTTTTAGATCTTTGCGTTTTGTACAAAATGCAGAAATTGGGAAACGTCGAAAATACGCCAACGACACCGTTTTTCTGATCGTTATATTTTCCTTTTCTGGTGTATTTGATTTACGATGATTTGCAAAAAAATTGTTTATATTCAAGTTGGATTTGATGAAAATTTTCACTAATTGCGAAGGTTGTTTATTTGTTTCGAAAGTGTTGCAAATGAAGAAATGAAACTGTTTTGCTAATTGTTAGGTTTTCATTTTGAATAATTTGTTTTTAATTAAGATTAGTGGTTTAGTTTATTTGTGGAAAATGTAGCAATTGATGAACTGACGCCGTTTGTAGTTGGTAGATTTTGCTGTTTGGTGTGTGTCCTTGATAATGATTTGGAATAACTTTTGTATGATTATGATGATTTGATGAAAGTGTTAAGTTTGAAGTAATAAGGAGTGTATTTTGTTTGCTATTTCAGGAAATTTTTGAGGATTTCTAAAATTTGCGCTTTGCAAAGCCGAGGATTGATTAGAAATTGAAGGGGTGATTGGCCCCAAAACGGCACAGCGAGTGAATTCATCGAACACAATGATGATGGATGATGATATGGAGAATGGCAGTTTGGGGCCATTCCAAGATCGGCTAAGGACGTTCCCTAACATGCGAAGTAAACCTTATGTTCCTTTGGTAAGAACCAGGTGTTACGTTTTTAATGTATTGATCAATTATTGGAATCTATATATATATATATATATATATTTGTCGAAAGTGTTTGTGCATAGTATAGATATAGGTGTTTTTATGGGATATATCAGCCCTTGAGAAGAACGAAAACAATATTCATAAAGCTGTATATGTTAGTATCACAGAATAAGATTCAAATTTTAACCGTAGTAGAATGTAGACTGTTTGTTATGGACATGTGCATCCCAATCAGTTACTTTTGAGTTTTCTAGCCTTTTTGATCTGATTCTTTACAGTTGCTTTGTCAACAGTATTTTAGTTTCTTTTCAAGAAAACGAATTATAAGATTTGAAGCTGAAGATTTAGTTTGATTAATTGCCTATCACCTGAGCTGAAGCTTGGTGCACTATATCAAG
The DNA here is from genome assembly GCF_008641045.1 of Pistacia vera. Classification (NCBI taxonomy): domain Eukaryota; kingdom Viridiplantae; phylum Streptophyta; class Magnoliopsida; order Sapindales; family Anacardiaceae; genus Pistacia; species Pistacia vera. The sequence goes on along the minus strand of NW_022195215.1, from coordinate 128,836 downwards.
GAAAGATTTGTGTAAAATATGGACTACTGCTACAAAAGGTGTAGCATCTGCAATAATTGCACAAAAGTGTGACTATTATGAAAGATAAATTATGTATGAACTGCATTTCTCTAAGTATAATTCATCTGTGGATAAACTATAATATGTGTGGATTTTCTTAAATCCTTAAATCCTGTGGTGAGATCCAAGTAAGGATTTCATGTTTTTTTTCAAAAACAAAAAAGGGGTCCCAAGTAACTTTTACTTTGTTTTTGTGGTTGTGCAATACTTAATGTCAATGGAAACAGAAGGGTGTTCTTGCATAGTTATTGCTGGCTTCTTTTTGCTTATTGTTCTTTTCTTTTTCCACTTATGTGGTCAGTATCAAATTGTGCTTTTTTGCAGATTTTTCGAGTCCTTATGGGAATAAATGTCCGTGTTCNTATTATGAAAGATAAATTATGTATGAACTGCATTTCTCTAAGTATAATTCATCTGTGGATAAACTATAATATGTGTGGATTTTCTTAAATCCTTAAATCCTGTGGTGAGATCCAAGTAAGGATTTCATGTTTTTTTTCAAAAACAAAAAAGGGGTCCCAAGTAACTTTTACTTTGTTTTTGTGGTTGTGCAATACTTAATGTCAATGGAAACAGAAGGGTGTTCTTGCATAGTTATTGCTGGCTTCTTTTTGCTTATTGTTCTTTTCTTTTTCTCCTCATGTGGTCAGTATCAAATTGTGCTTTTTTGCAGATTTTTCGAGTCCTTATGGGAATAAATGTCCGTGTTCTTTTTGTACTCTTTCTATTGGGAATTGGGGTGATATTTTACATTGGAGCAAGTACTTCCCCGATTATTGTGTTTGTCTTCTCAGTTTGCATAATCACCTTTGTCTTTGCAATGTATCTTAGTAAGTGGGTGCTCGCAAAGGATGAGGGACCTCCTGAGATGGCTCAGGTACAACTTTTCTCTTTGTTTAGCCATTATGTATTTTGTGGATTTTTTTAATCTAACTTTTTCAATAAATGATTTTGGACAATGAAGAAGTAGTTTGTATGAGGGAAAAAAAAAAAGAAAAAAGAAAAAAAAAAATGATAATATATCTTTCTACATATTTCATGTTTGATATTTGATTGTAATTCATAATAAAATATAGACCTATCTAGTTTGTATATGCATGATGAGTGATCATTTTTTCGTGTATGACTTTTTTTCAAGTGCTAGTAGAGAGTTGCAAGCAAAGGTCACCCAAAAAAAAAATTAGTATCCGCCTTTATCCATATATATCTAAACTATAGCAGTCTAATGGAGAGCACATATTATCCCCTTCTTTGATTCCTTTCTACCTTTACAATTTCATTCATTGAAAAGAATCCCAACAAACAAAATTACAGAGATATATAATCTAGCGAAAATTCACTTTCAAGATAAAAGCATGTAAAAGTTAGGTTGTAGAGAAAATACTAATGAGCATGACTATAAAGGGACCTCTGTCTAGTTGCTTAAAGCATGTTAATGGTGTTTGAGGGTGGCTAGGTTTGACTGATATATCTATCTCTGCAACATGTTCCCTGAGTCATTTTTTGCATTTTAGTGGATCCCCTGGTTGAATTTAAAGCTGGAAAGAAGCTTCTGCCCTTATCTATCTTTTGTGTCCATACAAACACCGGAATGCTGATAGTTATCAGGGTGCTTGATGTTGTTAGATTTTCTGGGGTACTTTTGGTTTCAAATTCTTGTTTTTCTTGTTGCTATGATCTTGCTAACAGCTGATAATTTCACAAGTTAATCGAAATTTATAATTAGGATATGATTGTCTATGGATTAGAGGTAGATATTTTGGTGGATCAGAGAATAAGATATTAGGATTGATAATATGTACACCTCTTTAGGATTGAGAATAACATGCTGATGCAAATTTTATAGAAATTAGCAAGCAGCTCCCTGCTATTAATTGCCATTAGTGGTGAGTTAATTTATGAATGATGTTGAGTGATTTAAAGAAATTTTTTCCTTAGAAAAAAAATTAGTTCTTTTTTTGGATAGTTATGCCCCTTGTCTTTTTTGATCAATAGAATAAGAAATTTCCTTCTTCCTTTCAACATTTTATAAGGCTTGTGGAATACAACCTGTGAAGCATTTTATTAAACAAGTGGAATGTCCTAGTTGAAATTTTCTTTGCGCTTGAACATATACTAATATATTTAGATTTAGAGTTGAACGTGCTGCAAAATTTTTTAGCAAAATGAATTTATGGAAAAAGGGAATTAGATGTTGTATTATTTAGTATAATTCACTTGATATCCTTTTTTTTTTTTTTTTCCAAATAGTATTTTGAAAATAAAAATGGTGGACATACATTTAGTAGAGTTTTTGAAAATATCAAAAATATGTTTTCAATGCACAGTTATTAGAATACATCATTAATACTCCTAGCAATTTTTGAAAAGCAAGTTACTTACAAAAAACTTCATTAAAAAATGATACGAGTTAAAAGTGCTCTCTAGTTTTGAGAAATGAACCCCAAAATTAGTGAAAGTAACTTAAAAGTTATTTTTTATTTCCTTAATAAAAGTTAGGAAACAATTTATGCATTTTCTCAAATGTTCTTTGAAACTGGTTACTGGTTACCAATTAAGTTCTTTTTCCATTTTCTAAATGCTGAGAACAGGAAATTACTCTCTGAAAATAGAAACAAGTGCAGCCAAAATAAGTCTTACCTGTTTTATGCTCTTCAGTTTGACTTCTCTGCCATAATGTTGTTTGTTCCATCATAATTTTTAGAGTTTTACTTTCAAAAGCATTAGTTTTTAATAAGTGAATAAAGCTAGGTATTTTTGTTTATAATCATATTTTGAAACTCATTTGATTCTTCTTATCCTAAACTTATTATATTACTTTCTAGATATCAGATGCTATACGAGATGGTGCTGAAGGTTTCTTCAGGACCCAGTATGGGACTATCTCTAAAATGGCATGTTTGCTGGCTCTGGTGATCTTTAGCATTTATTTGTTTCGCCGTACAACCCCTCAACAAGAATCTTCTGGCATTGGGAGGTGAGACATTCTCAACATTGGTTCTGAATATATATGTATATCTGTATTGCCATTTTACTGAAAGAAACATTGTTCTTGGTCTACTTGCTGATGCAGGGCAACATCTGCATATATTACTGTTGCTGCATTCCTTTTGGGGGCATTATGTTCAGGTGTTGCAGGGTATGTTGGGATGTGGGTGTCAGTTCGTGCAAACGTTCGCGTTTCCAGTGCTGCAAGACGGTCTGCAAGAGAGGCATTGCAGGTTGTTTCTGTTATAGAATGTTGTCTCCAAACGGTTTTAGATTGATATCTTAACCTGCAAATGGTATGTACAGGTTGCAGTTCGTGCTGGTGGTTTCTCTGCCATTGTGGTTGTTGGTATGGCTGTAATTGGTATAGCCATTCTTTATTCCACATTTTATGTTTGGTTGGGAGTGGATTCGCCAGGTTCAATGAAGGTTACCGATTGTAGGTTTCAACTTTCCTTTTTATGCGAGACCCAAATAATTGAGTTTGTTACTTAATTGTCTGCATATTATTATATGCCTCAGACTGTAAACTTTATTGCTATGTTTTATCTTCAAGGCAACAGTATTGAAGACTTTACCACATCACTTATTTTGCTTTATAATGCTATAAATGATGATTTAGGCCGCTTCTGAATTTTAAGGTTTTATGTATATGATTGTAATTTATTTTTATTTCATTATTGTTGCTCATTGGCTTTTAGGTTGTTAGATATAGACTTGTAGTTATGTCAGTCAGTGACTATTTGCGTTCAGTTGGGTGATTGCTTGTTGATTGGTTATCATTGGCAGTCACCAGAAATGGGACTTTTGAGTTAGTTGGAAATTCTTTCGATTTCTCTTGGGTGAGATGATTCAAATTGATTTGGGTAGCCTTTTTTCTTTATTTATTTTTTTTTTCTTGGTGGAGTTGTTCTCTAGTGTAACTAAGTTGTAGATCCTGTTATTCACTGGACTTTACTTGGATTTTATCTGAACACCTCCAAGAAGAGATGTAAGCCTAAGCCTTGGCGCACAAATTGATCATCTTACCGTGTCTAGAAGCAAATTTGTTTGAGTTAATAGACTAGTTAACTTGTTTTGTTGATGCAAAGCTGGTGGGAAAATGGTGGGCAGTTGTTGATTTACTGTGCAAAATCATAATTTACATTGGTCTGTTTAGCTTGACTTGAGGGTTGAGAGGTAGGCAGCATACAGATTCTGAGTAGTGCCATAATTATGAAAAGTTTACCAAGTGCCTTTGATTGCAGCTGAAAAAGAAGTTTGAATTGAGAGCTATGTACTATGAACATAATTCTTTCATTGTTGGAGTATAGCTGTCATAGTATTGTGGGATCCCTTCTGCCCTAAGCGTTCTCACTAGACCGAAGCATAAGTCATTCTGCTTATGCATCCTTAGATGGGATTTGTGATGATTGAGGCAAAAAGCATAGTGTCTGGCAATTTGGTTATGAACTGCAATATTTACCTTGGAGTCATACCTGATCCTGGAGAAGCTTTAAATAGGGTGGGGGGAGGTTGAGGAAACCTCATGTCTTTTACAGTGTCATGATGTCATGCTGTAGGAATTATTTTTTGTTCTTCTTTGCTGATGCACCATTTGTATATGGATGTAAATATGATAACATGGTATATGTTGACTTGGCACGGTTTTTCATTGTATCTGCAGGGTTGTGGTTTACATTGCTCTGCATCTTCTTACTTTAGACAATTTATTTAAAAAGTTACAACTGTGCTTTTGCTTGAATAGTTTGTAGTGTAGATGATAAATGGCCATCTTCAGTCTCAATGCTGAGGTGTGATCTGTTGTTTGTAACTGTGCATGCACAAATACCATCTTCTCTCTTTCGTTTGTTTGACTGCACGTCTTTTTCATTCTGATGCATCATTGTTATTGTGTTTGTAGAGTTGTGAATTACGAATTTTGAAATTATGATTATTTAGTTGATTTGTTTCTTGTTCTTTTCCAGTGCCTCTTCTTCTTGTGGGATATGGTTTTGGAGCATCATTTGTTGCTCTCTTTGCTCAATTGGGTGGTGGAATATTCACTAAAGCAGCTGATGTTGGGGCAGACCTTGTTGGAAAAGTGGAGCAGGGAATACCAGAAGATGATCCTCGAAATCCTGCCGTCATTGCGGATTTGGTATATTTCTTGTCATCTTTGTTGACATTAGTATTTAATCTATTTGTTTAGCTTTCAATTTTTTTTTTCTTTTTTGTGTATTGTCCATATTAATATTCTGAGGATAGATCTCATGTAAATGAGCTGGAAAGTACAAGTTAATAAATAGTATGAATGAAATTAGGAGTAGAGAATTGGTTTATCGTGCATCATGCTCAGACTCTTTAAGGAAAGAACTGACTGATCATTTTTAGATTATATTGCAAATTATGATACTGCATAATACCCAAAGAAATATTAAACTGGCCATGGCGTGTGCATTTACTATAAATGCCAGTTATGATTAGTTTATTGAATTTTTGTTCCATTAGGCATGTTTCATATGAGGTCCAGAGTTGCAGCTTTCTGTTAAGATTTTTTTTCTTGTCAAAATAACATGTCTTTCTCTGAAGTTTTAGGTGAACACAAGATTCAGCAGTTCAGAGGCATACTGACTTGTGGTTTTGCAACCTTGTTTGAAAGTTGTCATATCTTTGCTACTCAATGGGCGTACTTGGTTCTTACTTCACTTACAGTATAAGAGGATTTCATTTATTATCCATGGTCTGCTATAAATAAAAAATTTCATACTTCTGCCTTTCTAAGATGGCTTGAGTAGTTTGACTAGCTTTATGCTAAACTTGGAACCATTACTAAAAGATTTACCTATAAGGCTACATAAGAAGCTGAGCAGCACAAACTTTTTCCAGGAATTGCCTTATTTCCTTTTCAATGCGGCTATTAGATTGTGTCTGCCTATGTGTAGCCTTCTACGTTTTTATTGATTATTGCAATATAGAGAAGCTACCGAAGAAATATTTTGATATGCAAAAAACGTATTTGTATTCTCCATTTTGCTGAAATTGACAATTTGGTTTGATATTGTTGCACTGTAGGTTGGAGACAATGTGGGTGATTGTGCTGCGAGAGGTGCTGATCTTTTTGAAAGCATTGCAGCTGAAATCATCAGTGCTATGATACTTGGGGGAACAATGGCTCAACGTTGTAAAATTGAAGGTAAATGAAGTTCCCTTACTATTAGAATGTGGCTGTTCTGTAGGGTTATTGTTATTGTTAAAACATGCATATAAGCACACTCATACATCCTATCTGTTACATGATGTACTTGTCTTCTTATAATGGTGCTATGTTCAAGAATAGACAGTATGATATCCTTCATGTGTTGTGGATGTGTTTTAATACTTCTAATTTTGAATCTTTTGGCAGCAGCAACTTTTAGATCAGCATGTAACTAAATTAGGAGTATTTACCTGCAATTGTGTCTTTATTGTTGTAGGATATATCTGGCAAACTGAATCACTGCATGATATGATCCTTTGATCTATCTATTAACTTAATTATTGGTACTTTTCAAACAGGTCAATGTCTTCATTAGCTGACTTACCCTGTGATTCATTGTTCATGCAGATCCATCTGGCTTCATCTTGTTTCCTCTTGTTGTTCATTCATTTGATCTGGTTGTCTCATCTGTTGGAATACTTTCAATCAGGAGTACACGCGACTCTAGTGTGAAGGTACCTATTGAGGATCCAATGGCAATTCTTCAGAAAGGATACTCTGTTACAATAGTACTTGCTGTTCTGACATTTGGTGCGGTAATATATCTTCCACCACCGGAGTACTTTCATTTTTTCTTTTACTGTTCTCTGCTGGAATGTTATTGATAACATCTTCCCTGATAACATAATGGCTTTTGCCATCAGATTTAGATTTGACCAAGTTTGAAAGCCACTATTCTCTGTCATTTATTTAATTTCTTACACTGATTTTTTGCTGTTGGTTGTCGGGTTACTTTGCAGTCTACTCGTTGGTTACTTTATACAGAACAAGCACCTTCTGCATGGTTGAACTTTGCCTTATGTGGGCTGGTTGGTATCATCACGGCATATGTTTTTGTCTGGATCACCAAGTATTACACTGATTACAAGTACGAGCCTGTACGCACATTAGCTCTTGCTAGCTCCACAGGTCATGGGACTAACATAATAGCAGGAGTCAGTTTGGGCCTGGAATCAACAGCACTTCCCGTTCTTGTGATTAGTATGTCGATTGTGTCAGCTTATTGGTTGGGCCAAACCTCGGGACTGGTGGATGAAACTGGCAATCCAACTGGTGGACTGTTTGGCACAGCTGTAGCGACAATGGGAATGCTCAGCACTGCTGCCTATGTTCTGACTATGGATATGTTCGGTCCAATAGCTGATAATGCTGGTGGTATTGTAGAGATGAGTCAGCAGGTAACTCTTGAACTAAGTCTTTCAGTTGTGTTTTTTTTTTTTTTTTTTTTTTATTCCCTCATCCTTGGTGAATCAATAAATTAAATAAACATGCCTTGAGCAGCCAGAAAGTGTTCGGGAGATTACTGATGTTCTTGATGCGGTAGGCAATACTACAAAAGCTACAACTAAAGGATTTGCCATCGGATCTGCAGCACTTGCATCTTTTCTTTTATTTAGTGCCGCTTCTGAATTTTAAGGTTTTATGTATATGATTGTAATTTATTTTTATTTCGTTATTGTTGCTCATTGGCTTTTAGGTTGTTAGATATAGACTTGTAGTTATGTCAGTCAGTGACTATTTGCGTTCAGTTGGGTGATTGCTTGTTGATTGGTTATCATTGGCAGTCACCAGAAATGGGACTTTTGAGTTAGTTGGAAATTCTTTCGATTTCTCTTGGGTGAGATGATTCAAATTGATTTGGGTAGCCTTTTTTCTTTATTTATTTTTTTTTTCTTGGTGGAGTTGTTCTCTAGTGTAACCAAGTTGTAGATCCTGTTATTCACTGGACTTTACTTGGATTTTATCTGAACACCTCCAAGAAGAGATGCAAGCCTAAGCGTTGGCACACAAATTGATCCTCTTACCGTGTCTAGAAGCAAATTTGTTTGAGTTAATAGACTATTTAACTTGTTTTGTTGATGCAAAGCTGGTGGGAAAATGGTGGGGCAGTTGTTGATTTACTGTGCAAAATCATAATTTACATTGGTCTGTTTAGCTTGACTTGAGGGTTGAGAGGTAGGCAGCATACATATTCTGAGTAGTGCCATAATTATGAAAAGTTTACCAAGTGCCTTTGATTGCAGCTGAAAAAGAAGTTTGAATTGAGAGCTATGTACTATGAACATAATTCTTTCATTGTTGGAGTATAGCTGTCATAGTATTGTGGGATCCCTTCTGCCCTAAGCGTTCTCACTAGACCGAAGCATAAGTCATTCTGCTTATGCATCCTTAGATGGGATTTGTGATGATTGAGGCAAAAAGCATAGTGTCTGGCAATTTGGTTATGAACTGCAATATTTACCTTGGAGTCATACCTGATCCTGGAGAAGCTTTAAATAGGGTGGGGGGAGGTTGAGGAAACCTCATGTCTTTTACAGTGTCATGATGTCATGCTGTAGGAATTATTTTTTGTTCTTCTTTGCTGATGCACCATTTGTATATGGATGTAAATATGATAACATGGTATATGTTGACTTGGCACGGTTTTTCATTGTATCTGCAGGGTTGTGGTTTACATTGCTCTGCATCTTCTTACTTTAGACAATTTATTTAAAAAGTTACAACTGTGCTTTTGCTTGAATAGTTTGTAGTGTAGATGATAAATGGCCATCTTCAGTCTCAATGCTGAGGTGTGATCTGTTGTTTGTAACTGTGCATGCACAAATACCATCTTCTCTCTTTCGTTTGTTTGACTGCACGTCTTTTTCATTCTGATGCATCATTGTTATTGTGTTTGTAGAGTTGTGAATTACGAATTTTGAAATTATGATTATTTAGTTGATTTGTTTCTTGTTCTTTTCCAGTGCCTCTTCTTCTTGTGGGATATGGTTTTGGAGCATCATTTGTCGCTCTCTTTGCTCAATTGGGTGGTGGAATATTCACTAAAGCAGCTGATGTTGGGGCAGACCTTGTTGGAAAAGTGGAGCAGGGAATACCAGAAGACGATCCTCGAAATCCTGCCGTCATTGCGGATTTGGTATATTTCTTGTCATCTTTGTTGACATTAGTATTTAATCTATTTGTTTAGCATTCAATTTTTTTTTTCTTTTTTGTGTATTGTCCATATTAATATTCTGAGGTTAGATCTCATGTAAATGAGCTAGAAAGTACAAGTTAATAAATAGTATGAATGAAATTAGGAGTAGAGATTTGGTTTATCATGCATCATGCTCAGACTCTTTAAGGAAAGAACTGACTGATCATTTTTAGATTATATTGCAAATTATGATACTGCATAATACCCAAAGAAATATTAAACTGGCCATGGCGTGTGCATTTACTATAAATGCCAGTTATGATTAGTTTATTGAATTTTTGTTCATGTTTTATATGAGGTCCAGAGTTGCAGCTTTCTGTTAAGATTTTTTTTCTTGTCAAAATAACATGTCTTTCTCTGAAGTTTTAGGTGAACACAAGATTCAGCAGTTCAGAGGCATACTGACTTGTGGTTTTGCAACCTTGTTTGAAAGTTGTCATATCTTTGCTACTCAATGGGCGTACTTGGTTCTTACTTCACTTACAGTATAAGAGGATTTCATTTATTATCCATGGTCTGCTATAAATAAAAAATTTCATACTTCTGCCTTTCTAAGATGGCTTGAGTAGTTTGACTAGCTTTATGCTAAACTTGGAACCATTACTAAAAGATTTACCTATAAGGCTACATAAGAAGCTGAGCAGCACAAACTTTTTCCAGGAATTGCCTTATTTCCTCTTCAATGCGGCTATTAGAGTGTGTCTGCCTATGTGTAGCCTTCTACGTTTTTATTGATTATTGCAATATAGAGAAGCTACCGAAGAAATATTTTGATATGCAAAAAATGTATTTGTATTCTCCATTTTGCTGAAATTGACAATTTGGTTTGATATTGTTGCACTGTAGGTTGGAGACAATGTGGGTGATTGTGCTGCGAGAGGTGCTGATCTTTTTGAAAGCATTGCAGCTGAAATCATCAGTGCTATGATACTTGGGGGAACAATGGCTCAACGTTGTAAAATTGAAGGTAAATGAAGTTCCCTTACTATTAGAATGTGGCTGTTCTGTAGGGTTATTGTTATTGTTAAAACATGCATACAAGCACACTCATACATCCTATCTGTTACATGATGTACTTGTCTTCTTATAATGGTGCTATGTTCAAGAATAGACAGTATGATATCCTTCATGTGTTGTGGATGTGTTTTAATACTTCTAATTTTGAATCTTTTGGCAGCAGCAACGTTTAGATCAGCATGTAACTAAATTAGGAGTATTTACCTGCAATTGTGTCTTCATTGTTGTAGGATATATCTGGCAAACTGAATCACTGCATGATATGATCCTTTGATCTATCTATTAACTTAATTATTGGTACTTTTCAAACAGGTCAATGTCTTCATTAGCTGACTTACCCTGTGATTCATTGTTCATGCAGATCCATCTGGCTTCATCTTGTTTCCTCTTGTTGTTCATTCATTTGATCTGGTTGTCTCATCTGTTGGAATACTTTCAATCAGGAGTACACGCGACTCTAGTGTGAAGGTACCTATTGAGGATCCAATGGCAATTCTTCAGAAAGGATACTCTGTTACAATAGTACTTGCTGTTCTGACATTTGGTGCGGTAATATATCTTCCACCACCGGAGTACTTTCATTTTTTCTTTTACTGTTCTCTGCTGGAATGTTATTGATAACATCTTCCCTGATAACATAATGGCTTTTGCCATCAGATTTAGATTTGACCAAGTTTGAAAGCCACTATTCTCTGTCATTTATTTAATTTCTTACACTGATTTTTTGCTGTTGGTTGTCGGGTTACTTTGCAGTCTACTCGTTGGTTACTTTATACAGAACAAGCACCTTCTGCATGGTTGAACTTTGCCTTATGTGGGCTGGTTGGTATCATCACGGCATATGTTTTTGTCTGGATCACCAAGTATTACACTGATTACAAGTACGAGCCTGTACGCACATTAGCTCTTGCTAGCTCCACAGGTCATGGGACTAACATAATAGCAGGAGTCAGTTTGGGCCTGGAATCAACAGCACTTCCCGTTCTTGTGATTAGTATGTCGATTGTGTCAGCTTATTGGTTGGGCCAAACCTCGGGACTGGTGGATGAAACTGGCAATCCAACTGGTGGACTGTTTGGCACAGCTGTAGCGACAATGGGAATGCTCAGCACTGCTGCCTATGTTCTGACTATGGATATGTTCGGTCCAATAGCTGATAATGCTGGTGGTATTGTAGAGATGAGTCAGCAGGTAACTCTTGAACTAAGTCTTTCAGTTGTGTTTTTTTTTTTTTTTTATTCCCTCATCCTTGGTGAATCAATAAATTAAATAAACATGCCTTGAGCAGCCAGAAAGTGTTCGGGAGATTACTGATGTTCTTGATGCGGTAGGCAATACTACAAAAGCTACAACTAAAGGATTTGCCATCGGATCTGCAGCACTTGCATCTTTTCTTTTATTTAGTGCTTATATGGATGAAGTAGCTGCATTTGCTAATGAACCTTTCAAACAGGTAGGTGCGACTGTACTTACCCTTTAATCAATTGCCTCCTTCATTGCTTTATCCTTGTCTTATTCTTCACTTTAATTGACCTTCAGGTTGATATTGCCATTCCGGAAGTTTTCATTGGTGGACTGTTGGGGTCAATGCTTATTTTCTTATTTAGTGCGTGGGCTTGTTCTGCAGTAGGCCGAACTGCTCAGGAGGTTGTTAATGAAGTAAGAAGACAATTTATTGAGAGGCCCGGTATCATGGTGAGTAGAAATTTCTCACTTGTTTTCTTTATTATAGTTACTCGACAGCTTACTGATTGTTTTGTATGCTTACTGCAGGAGTACAAGGAAAAACCAGACTATGGTCGCTGTGTTGCCATTGTAGCATCTGCTTCTCTACGGGAGATGATAAAACCTGGTGCTCTGGCTATTATATCACCATTAGTGCTGGGTAAGTTATTCATTCTATTGTTCCAATTTGTTGTTTCGTCCTTATCCAACTATATTATTAGTGATGGCATTATTGGACCTAATAATGGATTGTTGTTACTGTTATTGTTTCATGAATTATTACGACTATCAGAGGTTTTGAATTACCATATCAAGATGTTTCCCTTATTCAACTTCAATATTATATAATTTTCAGAAGTGTTGTGTATGATCTTGGCCGTTTTTCTTGTGTCTTTGCCGGTTGTGGAGTATTGTCACTTTCTCCATTGGGTTCTTATGTTTATGTTCAATCGTCCCCGTTTCACTTTGTATGGTGGGTGATGAAGCATTTATAGAAGTTTGTTGATACTGCTTGCAGGTTTTCTGTTCCGTATTTTGGGATACTACACTGGACATCCTCTACTTGGGGCTAAAGTTGTGGCTTCTATGCTGATGTTTGCAACAGTCTCTGGTATTCTTATGGCTCTTTTCCTGAACACAGCAGGAGGTGCATGGGATAATGCAAAGAAGTTCATAGAGACTGGGGCCCTTGGAGGCAAAGGAAGTGATACCCATAAAGCAGCAGTGACTGGAGATACGTAAGTCTTCTCGGCCATTCCTTTTATTTTAACTAAATCTAATTGCCTCTCTTAAAGAAAACGAAAATTGGACATATCCGCTGTCTTGAGTAACAAGTTCTTCAGCGCTTCTGCGAGCCATTCTAGTAGAGAGATTTGCTGCTTTCTTTTTACTTTAAACGATAAAAGGATTTAATTTGTAGTTACTTTCTCTGCTGATAGCTCGTAGTAATTGTGATATTTTCCAATTGTGCAGTGTGGGAGATCCATTTAAAGACACAGCTGGACCTTCGATTCATGTCCTCATAAAAATGCTGGCTACCATAACGCTTGTGATGGCGCCAATATTCCTGTGAGTGTTGTTAATATGTATTGCAGTTTTCACCTGAAAACTACAGCAGAGATATTTAGCAAATATAGAGATAGGTATTTTTGATATATATCAAGGGGTGCTTGATTACTGATCATACACAAATTTTCCTTGCTGTGATTGAATAATAAGAGATGTTTGATAGGCTGCGTATTTTTTTTTTTTTTAAATTGAGTAGTGTTTCTTTCACAGTACTCAAATGGATTGCCATGGCTTGTCCACAATTGCATATTTTCTGGATCAGCCGGTTCTATTGGCTGATAATGAAATTAGCGATTTACAGTATGAAATTTCTGAAACGTTAGGATGGTAATAACGTATGTAACTTTAAAAACAACTCAATAAAAATTAGATGTAAAATAAAACTTCATATGGTATCTTTCATTCTGATCTTATTGTAAATAAATCCTTTCACCTACAGAACATATAAGGGGACAAGGAGTGAATTGTTACCTTTAAATTTAAAATCTAAAACCTGGAAACAGTGCATGAATATTCATAACCAAATATTTCTTATGCCTGATTAAATTTAAATCACAGTTTGAGCTAGCATTTTAATTTTCGGATGGAATTAGCGAGTTTGACTTTGGTTTATAATCGAGGATGTGAACATAAAAAATAAATAAAAGAGTGATGTTATTTATTAAATTTCACTGAAATTCTTTATAAATCCCATTTTTAAAATAAAATTCTAAAATAAATCCAATTTCGAAATAAATATTGATATATTCCAAAAAAAAAAAAAATAATAATAATTAAAAAAAAGCGGTATAGACCAGACCAGACCAGGCCTTGTTCCTGCTCTTTTAACTTCGGGCTCTCGCCATACCCAAACAAACGAAACATTTTGGTTTCATTTGTTGTTCTCTTGTTTTCATTTTTTTTCACCTTTCTTCTTCCGCTCTCTCTTACCTCACCTTATCTCCAAAACGGCAAAACCCCAATTCCCTCTAGGGTTTTATCCTCAAACCCTAAAACCCCATTTCAAAGTTTCCCAATTCCACCCCAAAATGCAACAACCGCCACCCCCAAACCCACAACCCAAATCTACCACCACAAACCCCCAAAAGAAAAAAGCACCATCTCCCCAAGAACTCATCACCCACTACACCACTCAAGGTTTAGACCAAGAACAGGCCTCGCTCAAGGTCATTGAAGATCTCCAAAATGTTCTTTTCAGAGTCATTGCATCCACCAACAAGAACAGAAAGGACAAGGTGATGACTGAAACTTCGAAAAAGATTGATGTTATTAACAACAGACTTGCCATTCTCGATATGAAGGTCGATTCAAAGCCCGGGTTTGCACAAACTTTTGGTCTTGGGATTGTCTCTGGGGCGGCTTTGAATGGAATTGGGAGCGCATTCCCTCATGTTGTGAAGGGTTTTGGGCAAATTTGGACTGCGGTTAGAACTGTAACTGACCCTTCTTCCTCTTCTAATGGTCCTTCTTGAATCTTGAAATGTGTTTGTTTATGCAAATTTTAGTTCAATCATGTTAGATTTTGTTAATTATTTTGCCAAGAGATTTACAATTTATGAGTAAAGTTTTGATTTTATCTGGGTTGTTTTAATTTTTTAATTTGTTGTGTTTTTGATATGAAACAAGAAATTAAGAAACATCACAATTGAGGATATGTGAATGGTAAGGATTCTTATTTAGGGTGGGGTGGGACTTTTTTAAATCCAAATTTATATTGTTTAATTTATACATTTATATTGAAATTTTGTCATCCAAATGGCTATAAATTAATTTATCATTTATAGAAAAGAATTAAAGATGTAAACACGAATAATGATTAAATAATCTATCTCCGTTAGATCTCTTATCAAGACCAACATTTTCAACTTTCTCAAGGGATTAACTGAACACCTCCCAAACATAAAAAAAAAAAAAAAGTACAAAATGAATTCTGTCGGGAGCAAGCAGTTGGAACTTACATTATTAGGAAGTTTGTTATTTTATCATACTTTAGAAGGAATAATACCATTAACTCAAAAAACATATTTACATAAAATATTTTAATTTTATATACGTCTCTATGACTCTATCTCTATTACCTATTAATCACATCACTCTTTCGTTGTGTCAGTTAAAAAAATTAACAAAATAGATTAAAAAATGCAAAACCGACTCAAAATAAATTTATTTCCTAAGGCTGAGATTCTAAAATAAAATATTTTATATTAAACTCTAAATAATTCCTTCTCCATATAAAACACAAACTAAGAACAAAGAAAATTCTCTAGAGTCATCCTCAAGCATTGAAATATTTCATATTAATTTACCTAATGCAACATTCTTAATGCTATTTGTTTAAATAAGAGTTGAAAATAGAAATAGAAAAAATAATATAAAAAAAAAAAAAACATAACATTAATCAAATTGTATTTTGACCGATTTTGATAAAATAAGTATGTTCCTCTGAGTTTTATATATCATATTCCATGGTTAATATTTTAGTTTTATTTCGCCATATTGAGATAAGCCAATTAAAGGATTCTTTGAAAAGTAATATATCAATCTTTAAAAAGTTATAATTTAATTAATTTATTCGTTCAGATTTACTATTCCCATAAGACAACGCAAAACCTTTTTTATTTTTTTTATGTATATTTGTCGCTAGCATCAGTTGCTAACAGTCGCTGCCCCCACAGTGCAACACGTGTCCAAACATTTTCTAAAATAATTTTTGTTCAGTTGAATTGATAAAATAAATCTTTCTTTTAACTGAAATTATAGGAGCTGACATTTTACTCATACTTCAACACTAGGGTTGGTGTCACGGGCCTAAATTCCCATCTAGGCACTTTGCCGCACAAGCACGTTTATTGCTTGTAAGCCTTCCCAAATGAGTATATCCTATTACAATTTACTTCAACAATAATGAAGAGAGGCTACTAAAGTATAAAGGTAACAATCTACGAGAAAAAATTCATAACCTTATATTAATTATACAAAAATACAAGGATTACATGAATGTCCACACAGTGTTTCTCTATTGTTATAATCTGATTCTCAAACTCACAGATTACAACACTCAAGTTTACAACAATTGCACACACACACACGCGCGCGTGCGCATAACATCCCTCTCTCCTTGAATAAATAGAATGCTTACATTTGATTAATATTGGCAAGACAGTTACATAAACAATTACAAGAAGCTGTTACCAAGCACTTGGATAACTGTATATGTTTCATCTAAACATATATATCTGTCCCTCAGTCTTGTCTAAACAACTATCTAGCTTTGCTTTAGCATTCCCATTAGCTTGTCACATTTCCTCATGCACACCCACGTACTATGTTGCCTGTCTGGTCCATGTATTCAGCTGCTTGCTTCGCACATTACCCGCTTGTGTACGTCCCAGCTCATGCATTGCCTGATCTGCTTATGGATGCCCCAATGCCCATGCCGACACATGCTCTGCCTGTACATGTATATGCTTGCAAGTACTCCCACCCACAAGTCTATTTGTCTGTGTGCTCGCTAATGCCGAAACAACCAAGAGATGATTGAATGTAAGAAAACAAAGATACAAAAAACCACCGCCTAACTATATCAAGATTCGGATACTGGATAAATTGAAAAAAAAAAAAAAAAAAACTACAAAAGGTTTCTCAATATTTCATTAAAATTAATAATTCATCAAAAACTATTACCTTAAAGGCTACAAATACCTTTATTTATACTAGAATTAACCTTAACTAGTTAAAAAAGCAATAGACCTAATAATTAAAATAAATCTTATTCCAATATGGAAAACTTCTAAAACAGGAAATCTAAATTAATTAGAACTACTAAAATAAGAAATTAGGAATAAGAAGGCCTAAATATAAAGAAATAATATAATCTTTTTCTATAGAATTTAAATAATATATTTTCTACATCATTCTCCCCTACTAGTTGGAAATTTGCCATAGAATTTTTGGCATGAATATCTTCATCTTCAACTTGCATTAATCATAACTTCTTTGCGTTCATCTCTAGTTAATATGCACAAAGAATTTTAAATTTTCCTACCTTTGTAACAATATCCATCAAATCAGCCCAACAATGGAAAACAAAATCATAACACAAAGTCTATTGTAGCCTTATCTTGTGATGATGATCATGCATGTCAGCAACACAATTAATGATAAAGGAACTTGTTTCGTAAGCAGCCTATCCAAATCTTGAAACATTGATTCTTCAATAATTTCTTCATCAAATTTCGGCAGCTCACCATGATCATCAAATAATTAAAGTGGTCGTGATTGTTAACCTCAACATCATCACCAAAAATATCTTCAAACTCTTCTACCTTGTCTTCTTCCACCGGGGCCTTGATTTGCTCAAATCGTTGTTGGAGATCTTGAACTTGCCTCCTTAGATTTTCGATCTCTAAATCTCGTTGGTCATGTTGGCGATCATCAAGTCTTCCCCAAGAGCCATGCACGACCCCTATTGCAACCTCACTGACCTCTACCCATTGTTTAAAAATCGGACTGGCAGACAACCGCTCTGTTGACCGGGTCATGGTTCACGATCCAACGGTTAGACCGTCGGTTGGACGGTGATGTCACACATCATGATGACATCAGCACATTTTTAAAATTTTTTATTTTTTTTAAGATTTCTATTTTTTAATAAGACAATAACAACTTAATTACTGTCCAATAATATAATTCAAAGTTCAAATTCAACAACATCTTAGCATATTTAAGTATTTAACAACAATTCAAAGTCTAAATCCAAACATGATGTTGTATTTACATATTAAATGTCAAAATATAACTAATTAATAACAAAACATTTGATGCAAGTGTTTTTTTCTTTGATCCGTCTCCATGTTGATTGAGCTTCACACACTAGCATCAAAATTCATCACCATCATCATCAAACCATCACCACCATCTACGCAAATTTAAAAAAATAGAAATCATAAGTTAAAAATTGTATTTAATTTATAGATACTAAGTTGCTTAAATAATTGAAACCAACCTTCTGAACCATATGTTGAATCATAAAAAGAAGGGTGTCAGAACTCCAGTAGGAATAGATCTTTTCCCATATAACATTTGTTCCAACTCTTCATAATTAAGTTCACTGACCTCCTCCTCTTCATCGTCAACTATCCAACCTTCAGTTTTGTCGATACTATAATCAATAGGATCCAAACTTATTCTCTTGTAACACTTCCTAAATACCATAAAGAAATATTAAAAGCATGACAACTAAATATCAAGGAAAAAATGATAATAACAATAAGAGTGATGCATAATTGAGTAATTGACAATGTTTTATACTGTTTTGCAAACGCAAGTTATAGTGAACGAAAACAAAATCATTCAACTTTGATGCTCCAATCTATTCCTCTTTTAGTATGTATGCGCTCAAAAACACTCCCATTTCGGTCACATCCAGAAGAGCTTGAAGTTTGACTAGAATTTTTATTGCAAACTTTTGCAAATTTGGAGTACTATACCTAAATGATCTCCACCATTCATTAATTGAAAATTAAACTAATAAATAAATTAGACTCTAAAAAACAAGAACTTATAAATTTTATAACTATTACGTACTAGGACGTGTGGTTTTGGTGGTTTCAAGGGCAAGCCCGTGAGAAAAAGCTTTCCTCCCGATTTGAATATAATCTCTCTCTTCCATTAACCTTGTCTTGCTCAAATTGAAAGCACTTGCTTTATGTCAATAGTATCAAGGAAACCACTCATGAACTGGCTGAGGCAAAAAGTCTTCATCAATTTAAAGGTAGGATTCAAATAATAAGCCGCAGCATGGATATCACGACGCAATGTCCTATCCCAACGTAGCTTAATGATTCGTGTATAAGGCTTGTAGAATTTCTTTTATTCTTAAACAACTTCTTAATTGCATTTTTCTCTCTGTACAGCCATCATACACATATCCTATTGCTGGCTTCATCTGAGGAGCATCCCAACAAGCGCATCAATGGACTCACAACTTTGGATATCTTACCCATATCATCCCAAAAATCGTTATCCAAAATTATGTCAATAACATGTTTGCCTTTATTACTTTTTGCATATCAAGAATTGACAAATGACCTATCTGTCACCAGGCTTGCAGTCATGTTTGTGCTCATGAAGCTTCTCATTGCAATGAAAGTTGTAGCAAAACGGGTTGCACCTGGACGAACAATTTCTTTCCAAACTGTTCAATTGATAAATATAAGATGTTAGTCAATAATATAAAAATGCATATTATTGTTGACTTGACAAGAACATGAGCTAAAAGTATATTACCTGTCTTTTCCAACCAAGCTATCAAAAATGTATGATATTATAAACTTCGTCACCTCAAAAGCACAACTGCAAAGATAAACTATGTGATCCATCTCAGCTATGTCTTTTAACACCAAAGTTATGCTATGTGCTGCACAGGGTGACCAAGTAATACTCGGATATTTCTCAGACAATATTCTTCCAGCAGCTTATAATTGGATCCATTGTCTGAGACAAAATGGACAACTACTATTGGTCCAATCCATAAAACTACCTCCTCAAACATCTTCAACAATGTCCAGCATCCTTCATAACATCTGAAGCATCAAATGATTTCACAAAACAAGCTCCCTTAGGACAAGACACCATCAAATGATCAATGACCTATGTGAATTACAGTCTAACCATCTGCCATTAAGGTACATCCAAATTTTCCCAAATCTTTCTATAACTATCAACAAGAAGCTGCACTTCCTTCTTAGCATCTCTTAACAAATTGACACGCAAAGCATGATAATTTGGGTGTTTATACCAGGCCCAATTGCGGCTATAGCATCCACCAAAGGCTAAAGATAAATTGAATTTACAGCATAATTGGGATGAAGCATCATAAAAAAATCTTCCAAAAGCCATGTCTACTCTCCACGTCGCATTTTCCAGCTAAACAAATCCTAATTGATGGTTGAGATCCACCAATTGTCCTTGGAGCAAAATAGTCACCAACCTAATAGATTTGTTTCTCTTTGATTTGTCTAGCATGTGACTTTATTTTTTACATGCCAAACCTACCTTCATTTATGTGAATTCCTGATGGACAAAACTCTTCACTATCTTCATTTAAATATCTCCCTCAAACACATGTACGGGAGCACCGTAGGGAGTATATCTATACTACTAGAATCAGCCTTCTCTTTATTCTTTATCCCAATGTTTTAGTGATTCTCTCATGGGTATTGAACATCAAAAGGAACTTTTTTACAAGCACCAACTCCCCCTTTGTTCCGGCTAGTGTTGTTTCATTCTAAAAATACCTCATTTCTAGTTACTTTCCCATAGTGAAGACATGTTAATGTCTTCTTCCATTTGAATCTACACCCTCAATAACATGTGCCCATGTATATCAGTCTTACCTCTACTAAATTATGAAGAAGACCCGAGCCAGATGTTGCATTGTCTATTTTAATCTTTATCTACCTATCGGCTATCACACAAGAAATAACAACAATTATCACTCAACCAATTGCAAGTTCACCGTTGTGTAATCTAAGATAAATGCAAATAACTAAAGCCATTACTGTCTATAATGAAGAAAATAACTAAAGCCACCAAAATATATATATATATCTTTCCCTAATTTACACTACTATATTGTTATTTTATAAAATAAAATCTCGGCCAACAACCAAATAAATGCATGGCAAAAATGATCATATCACAAATAATATGGTTGATAACGTATTAACATATATTAATTATAACAAAATAAATGATTTATTATATTAATCTAAAACTGTATGAAATGGGCAATTCAAACATAGAAAATGAAGCAAGCCACCAAAAACTTGGACAATATTAATGACATGTTCCAAGGGATCATCAAAAATCCTTTATTTAAGTCTTATAGATTTGTTTAATATTTAATCCATCTTATAAAAATATATAAAAAAACCCCATATTCATAGTGTTCCATTTTTTTTTTAAATATCAAATAAGATGAGCATCGAATATGCTCTTCTTCACCACCTTTCCCAAACTTCTTTCGCTTCTTTAACCCCTTTCAAGCATAGTTGTTTCTCTCTTCAATAGTAATACCAAGTAACTATCCTTATTAGTTCATTGTCATTTATGATTTTATGCATAATTAGCTCAACATGAAAACATTTTTCCAACTTCATTCCCTTAACTTAATTTTACCATATGATCAACCTGTTTGCCAATTACTTAAAAAGCGAAAGGCCATGAAATCAGGGAAGGAGCTAAAATTGTAACAAAACTATGGACTATTTGGATTCAAAACCACCTCCTACGTAAAGGTACAACAGCAAGAACTTCATCTAGAAATCAGATATTGGATTATTAAGCCTCAGATTGTTTCTTATCTTACAGAAGTGTTTAATTTCCTTTGTCTGCTATGAAACGTAGCTGTAAAATTCATTTAAGAAGGTGGAACTTTTTCAGAACTTTTTGCTAACAGGACAATTAAACAATAATGGAAATTTTTGATTCAAATAAGACATCTAGCTTTTATCAGAATGGCTGAAGAGGGACCATGTGTGAATGATAAGAATAAATGGCTTTTCCAGGAAAAATGTTTTAAGCAAAAATACCAATTCTCTTTTGCTCTAAATGTAGCTGTAACATTTTCTCATTTAATTCTTACTCAAACTGCTCCAAACCAAACCTGCCCGAATTAATATCTTTGTATATAACTTTTATTATTTTGTGGATATAGAATAAACACGTTTAATGTTATGACGTTGATAGATAAGAACATGCTCAAGATCATGTTAATACAACCACAACAGCTCTATAGATTTCCAGCGAAATGAACAGGGTGTTAACTTAAATGTAAAGGGAGCGAGGAATGGCGTTACCTGGATCGACGAATGGAGCTGTCGCCATCGATTTCCAGCTAGAGAGGAAGATGTCGTCGATTTCCGGTGAGGGAGGAAGACGTCGTCGTTGATTTCCGATGAGTTCAGATGCGATTTGGGTGGGATTTCAGAGAGAACAGAAGACAGCTGAAACCGTGAGAGTTTTTGTGAGAAAACTGAAAGAGAAGAAGATGAGAAGGGGCTGCGACACTGCATGACAGAGAAGAAGAGAAGAAAGGCTACGACGATGCGTGACAGAGAAGAAGAGAAGAATGGGATGCGTGAGAGAAGATGATGGTCGCGTATTAGGGATTAAAATTGTGGACCGGTTTTTTCGCGGTTCAATTATATTATCCGATTTTCAATCGGTTTAAAACGGCTTAATACTTATTAACGGGTTTGAGGGTAACCCGAACCGGACACGTGGCCGGTTCACGGTCTAACCGGTTGGACCGGCCGGTCCGGCCCGGCTTTTAAAACAGTGCCTCTACCATGATTCTGTTTAGCCATTGATAACAAACTTAAAGCTTTGATACCAAATGATGTCGAAACAACCAAGAGATGATTCAACGTAGGAAAACAAGGATGCAAAAAACCACCATAGAACTACATCAAGATTCACATACTGGATAAATTATTAAAAACCACAAAAGGTTTCTCAATATTTCATTAAAATAATTATTCATCAGAAACTGTTGCCTTAAAGGTTACAAAGACCTTTATTTATACTAGAATTAACCTTAACTAGTTAAGAAAGCAATAAACCTAATAATTAAAACAAATCTTATTCTAATATGGAAAGCGTCTAAAACAAGAAATCTAATTTAATTAGAACTACTAAAATAAGAAATTAGGAATAGAAATGCCTAAATATAAAGGAATAATATAATATTTTCTATAGAATTTAAATAATATATTTTCTGCATCACTCGTTATCCTCCATCAGAGTGAGTTTGGCATCCTAACGCCCAAACACCTTAAGATTGGCAACTCACTCTTTACTGCCTTGTGTGCTTGCTTAAGGCACACCACCCATCCTCGTATCGCATGCTCCCATGCACTATCTAGGCAAGGTTGTGGCCAAGGATTAAATCCATCTGCTGGCCCATGCCTATGACACTCTTTAAGGGTCTAACAAACCACCCCTACTATAAGAACCCGATGTCCTCATCGGAATGGTGGAAATGTACACTTTCACAACCTCCTCGAACTGCCATAAATCAATGTCTCTCTCCCACGAAATATTAGTTTCATTATCCCTCTTCCATTTTACCAAATACTCCATCCAATGATTCTCCTTATGTTGTCCCATCCTCCTGTGATCTAGGATATTCTCAATCTCATCATCAAATTGTTTCCTAATCATAGAATGAGCTCTCTTAGCTTGGGTTCATGAAGAATTATCTTTGTCCTCATGGAAAGGTTTCAAGAAACTAACATGCAATGTGGGATGCACCTTGATTTGTTCAAGCAACTTCTATCTATAAGCAACAACACCCACTTTACTTAAGATTTCAAATGGTCCATCATATTTCGGCACCAATCCCCTGTGGACTCGCTTTCTATTAATTTTCTTCCAGATTTGGGGAGGGAGTTTGAGTAGCACTTGGTCACCTATATCAAATTCTAAAGGTCTCCTCTTAGCATTAACATATTTCTACATCCTTTTTCTTAGTTATGCAAACTATCTTGGGCTTAATCTATAAGCTGCTACCTATTCCTAGTCACCTTATAAGTAGTAAGAAATTCCCCCTACTAGTTGTTTTGCAATCTCCATGGGTGTCAAAGGTTTGTCCCAACACCAACTCGAAGGGACTCAAATTTGTTAAAGATAATTTATGAAGATTATAGCAAAACTATGTAGTGTCTAACAAGTCTAGCCAATTCTATTGGCTAGCTGTCACATAATGTCAAAGATATTCTTCCAGTAATGCTTTTACTTGCTCAGTTCTACCATCCGTGTGCGGATGGTTAATTGTAGAAAATTTCAGTTCAGTTCCCATCATATTAAAAAGAGTAGTCCAAAATTGTCTAGTGAACCTTGCATCTCGGTCACTAACTAAATCCACGGGCACCCAAAGTACTTCACCACATTTTTATAAAATAAAGAAGCAGCTATCTCAACTATATAAGCATTCGGGGCTACCATAAAAATTGCATACTTAGAAAACCTATCCACTACAACAAGCATAGAAGACATACCTTCTACCTTCAGGAACCTACTAATGAAATCAAGAGAAGTTGACACCCAAGGCCTCTTGGGAATGGGTAGAGGTTGCAACAACCTTATTGCCTTTCTCATTTTTGTCTTGTCTTGCTAACATACAAGACAAGTCTTTACATAGGATTCAATATCAGCTTCCATTTGTGGCCAATTGTAATCCCTTGCTAATAAAGCCAATGTTCTTTTGCTGTCAGGATGACCTACCATGGTGTATTGTGAACTTCTCTTAGTAGTAATGGCCTCAATCCACCCTTGTTCGGGACATATAGTCTATCCCATTTGGCATACAACAACCTATCCTCTAACCAATTCGCCTTACAGTCCCCTCTCGAACTTGTGTCAAAAAGTCCTTATGTTCGACATCTTGTTGGGTAGCCACTCGTAGTCTACCCAACATATCGAATTCGATACAGGTTATTGCATATAAAGCAATAATCACCTCTTTCTGACTCAAGGCATCAACAACCTGGTTGTGCCTCTCAGGTTTATGTTGTCATGTAAAGTCATACTTAGCTAAAAACTCTTGCCATTGGGCTTTCTTTGGGGACAACTTTTTCTATGTTTTAAAGAAAGTATTGGCCATATTGTCTATTATCACAGCAAATTTCGTCCCAACAAATGCACTTGCCAAACTTGTAAACTATGCACAATAGCCACCATTTCCTTCTCATTCTGCCAATGCTCTGCCCCATTCAATTTTCAGTTTTCAAAAGCAACGGAATGTCCTTCTTGTAGCAACACCCCACAGATAGCTTTCTATGAAGCATCCATATGAACTTCAAATGGTAACTAAAAAATAAGCAACCTTAATGCTGATTTAAAGGCAATGACGTACTTTAATTTATTGAAAGTCATGTCACATGTTTTTGTCCACTCTTACCATTGCTCTTTTGTTAACAAATTCATCAATAGTGTTGCCTTCTTGGAGAAACCTGCAATAAACTTGCAGTAATAATCTGCCAAACCCAAGAAAGATTTCAATTTAGTTACCTTCGTAGGAGCTAGCCATTCCACTATTGCCCACTCCACTATTGCCTGCATCATCTTTGGATCCATTCTCACTTGGCTTTTACTTACCAAGTGAAATTGCAAAATTATAATATATATTAATAAATATCAAAAAAAGAGAACAGGTTCAATGGATCAAATTTCTTAGAAAGGTATAAAAAACTTTGAATTGTACTTAGATCCAAAAAGAAGTTATATATCCTTCACGAACCTATTCTAGCTACACCTACTGTTGATTCTGTTAGAGTATGTGCCCTAGAGCCAATCAATTATTGTAGAATTGACTCTTTATAATAATGTTCATTAATCAATAAAAGGCAATTTTATTCTATATTGCCTAAATCATTATTATTGTAATATGTATTGATATATGTCCTTAGAATGATAGAACCATGACGAAGGTATCAAGTGTTTCAAATCTTGATAGTGAGAACCCTATGAGCACATATGGTGGCCATTCTAGAAACGTCCGTAGCCCTAGTATTATTCTGAAGTAAGGACACAGATAATACGGTAAGGCTATCATAGTGTTGAACGACCCTGTCGAAAGACAGTGACTGATCTCACTTGTTAAGGTTGTTTGGTGACAACCTGGTGCAACACATGGGTGCTTGCTGTAGGCGAATATACCGTAGCAAGTTCACTGGACTCACTAGAAGATTCCATATGGATGGTAACTCCAGTTTCCATGGAACAAATCCTCTAACGAATGGTGGTACATGTGATCCTTAGACTTGAGATCACTGGAGTGCCTTGTGCACCGATTGGTGTAGTTTGACACTAGCCTAACGCAGTTTTATTCAGAGCTGTCAATACGGTGATGATTGGCTACATCAAGGAGTGTATCAAGACTATGGCGGATTGACAGAGGATTCATCACTCCCGGGTATAGGAGAAGTTATCTCACGACGCAATTCAGTATATGGTAATGACACTAAAACTGTGACCACAGTGGGATTGAGTTGTTGTTCTATCCGGATTATAATACAGGTCATTGGTCCAAAAACTGAATACATAATATCGAGAGTAACTGAAGGTTGACACTATTTCTATGCCTTTGTCTCGTCGAGATAACGTATGATGAAATGATCAAATTGTACGGTAACCATATCGTTGATAGGTAGCTACTTTGCTAAATCCGAATCTACCAAGTGGTCATGATGCCTTGTTAGGGGCCAACCTTGGTCTATGTATTAGTGAGACAATTAATTGGTGTTAATCACGATACTATACACTGTCGATATGATAAGGAGCCTATGGGTCACACACATAGAAGATAATTTAAGACTCAGGAAGAAAGAAGAGCGTTTTTGTCTTTTAAGGCGAAAGGGTATTTTGGTGATTTCACAGTGCAATTAAATTTGTTGAGGTCGTAGCCTTTATTTAATTTATTAGTAAAATTAAATAAGTGAAATTACGTTTAAATATGTGTTCGCACATATTTAAATATATTATCATTATTGTTAAATGTTAATATATTAAATATATATTAATTGATTTTAATTGAGATAATGATGGAAAATAAAATATTAAATTGGGAGTGCTTGGCAATATGAGGTGTTTGGGTTGGAGCCCAAGCCTATTCCATATGGGAATAAGGCAACTTGATTTACTATAAAAAGACAAGTGTGTGTTAATTGATAAATTAATTGAAATGAGAATTTTTCTTTAAAAAACACAGCAGCCCCTTTTGAAAAACACTCCCACGGCAGAAACACTTTTGCTTAGAAATCAATTCAATTTGATTTCCTTTCTTCTCAATTTTAAAGCCAAAGAGGATCTAGCAAATCCCTCTTTGGTTCTTTTGTGATTGTCTTTGTGTGGACTACGTGGGTTCAATCCCACACTTAGATTGGTAGCAAAACATTCGTTGACAAATTTGGAGGAGCCTCCAACATGTGTATGTTTTTCTAAACTCAGATTTATTTTCTGCAGATTTTACTTTAATATAAATTGTAAAATTATACCCTTGATCTTGGCTCATGTAAACGATCCTTATATTATATTTGTTTTTTTTCCACTGTGTATATGAGATCTTTTACTAACAGATTCTACTCAGGAGGAAAAAGATACTTATTAGAGGTATCTCGATGATGCTGGCAATGTACAATGTATAGTGTTAGCATCAATAACATTTGACTTGCAAGAACAGCATGAAAGCTTGGATGGACAACCTATAATCTTGCATCTCAAGGAGCTTTTTCAAGATCATGCTCGGCACGAAAGATATGAGGTGTCTAAGGCAATATTTAAATGCTGATTGGCTGAGGGTGCCAAACTTGGCCCGTATGTAATCAAGATGATTGGTTACATACAAAAGCTTGAGACTTTGGGTTTTGCACTAGGATCCTTGCCTGACTCTTTCTCTCTGTTTGTATTGAATTCCAATATGAACTCTATGGAGAAGTCCCTCACTGACCTCTTGAATATGCTTAAGACAGCTGAGCAAGATATGAAAAGATCCAAACCATTGCTAGTGTACGTGCCCCAAAGCCAATCCAAATTATAATAATTTACTCTTTGTAAAAAAACATGTTGATATTAATAAAAGGCAATTTATCTATATCATTCAATTTATGTTTTTATACATATTGATATATTCTCATAGAATTGTAGAATCATGGTGATGGTATTACGTGTTTTAAATCTTGATTGTAAGGACCCTATGACCACATAAAATGACCATTGTTGAATTGTTCGTAGCCCTAGTATTATCTTGAAGTAAGGGCATAGATAATACAGTAAGACTATCATAGTATTATACGACCTTGTCAAAAGATAGTAACAGATTTCACATGTTGAAGTTGTTTAGTGACAACTTGGTGTAATACATGGGTACTTGTAATTGCCAAGTTCATTGAATAGACCCACTAGAGGATTCCATATAGATGGTAACCCCAATATTTATGGAGTATATCCTCTAACGGATGGTGGTGTATATGATCCTTAGACTTGAGATCACTGGAGGGTTGTGTGTAAATATCAGTATAGTTTGGCACTAGCTTCATACAGTCCTATTAGGGTTATCAGTATGGTAAAGGTTGGTTACATTGAGAAATACATTATGGCTATGGTGGATCATTAAATGATTCATCACTTCTGGGTACAAGAGAATTTATCTCGCTGAGTAATTCGATAAATGACAACGACCACAAAACTATGACCACAGTGGAATTAAGTTGGTATTCAAGTCCAATTTTATTTAGTCATTAGTTTAATTATTGAATACAAACATATCAAGGTAGTATATTGGAAGTTGACATTATTTTTTACCTTGATTAGATAATAGTTGATAAAAAGATTAGATTGCACGGTAACCATACTGTTGATAGGAAACTATATCGCAGAATCTGAATCTATCGGGTGACCATGATGCCTTGCTAGAGTCCAATATTGGTTTGTGTTTAGCGGGGTGATTAATTGAGTGCTAATTGTGATACTATTCACTGCCAATATGATGAGGAGCCTACAAGTCACACACATAGAAGACATATTAAGAATTAATAAGTAAGAAAGGTATTTTCGTCTTTTAAGATGAAAATGTATTTTGGTAATCTTACAATGTAATTAAATTTATTGTGGTTGTTGCTTATATTTAATTTCATGTGGAAATTAAATTAGTGAGATTACATATTGAAATATATGTGTATATTTAAATGTGGTATATTATTCAAGATTAATATATTCAATATATATATTAATTTTAGGATAATAATAGTATTAAATAAAATATTTGACCTTGTTTGGTTGTAGGGTTGTATTATTCTAATGAAGGAATAAGTTGATTGCTATTCCTAAATGGGATGAGGGTTTTAATTAGTTGTACTATATAAGTAAACTTAAAATTAAAACCTAAAAAGAAAATAACACAACATATTTTTGTTAAGAGAAAAACCCTAGCCGCCCTCTGTCTTTCTCTCTCAAAACCGTGAGCCCCCTTTTGAGAGTGAATTTTTCTTTTGAAAAATTCTGCACCCTTTTCATTCTTACACTCAATTGATTATTCTAGCAAATTAATCAATTGAGAATTCAAATTTCTTCGTGTGGATACCGTTTGTGCATTCTTAACTTGGAGTGAAAGCAAACTACAAATTGAGTGAATGAGCCTCCCATCAAAGGTATATATATTCCTAATATTTAATCTATATGTTTGTATTTGCTTTGAATGGATTATATACATCAATCCATGATCAATAAAAAGTTTGTTTATAATTCTGCGCTTTTTTCAAATAAGTCCCAACAATTGGCTTCTTAGAGAAACCTGCAATAAATTCACGGTAATAATTTGCTGAACCTAAGAAATGTCTCAATTCAATTACCTTTGTAGGAGCTAGCCATTCCATTATTGCCTGCAACTTCTTTGGATCCATTCTCACTTGGCTTTTACTCACCAAGTGCCCTAAGAACATGATCTCCCGTTTAGCAAATTCGAATTTCTCCATCTTAACAGCCTAACATTGCTTCTTGCTCTTTGTTCTATTTAAAAAAATTATTGTCATCACTTGCCTTCCGCTTATCATTGGTAGGATTTTTCTTCTAAGGTTGGAAGTCCTTTTCTTACTTCTTTTTATCTTCCAGTTATCCTTTTTCTTTGATTTTACAATAGCAACAAGCTCTTTCTCCGTAGTCCACTAACTCGTTAACAACAACAATTGCACTAGGCAAATCCTTCATGTTTTTCCTTTTCAACTCAACTTTTGCCCAACCTTGAAAGCCCGGCATGAAGTTAAATAGTTTGTCCTCCTCATACATATTCTGAATGTCTACCAGCAAGGAGCTAAATTCTTTCACATACTCCCTCACATCTGATTGTGCTAGAGCTTTTTCAATTGATCCCGAGCCATCCAAGATGTATTCCCTAATAAAAACTGATCTTTTAGTTCCTTCTTCAATTTGTCCCAAGTATCAACCTTGGGTCTACTTGCACTCATATAGTCTGCCAACTTGGTACACGACCATAGCTTAGCATCTTTAGCCAAATACATACTAGTTATAGACACTTTATCAGCGTTAGAGACTTTTGCAGCTTCAAAGTACTGTTCCATGTCCAATAAAAAGTTCTCTAACTCCTTGATGTTTCTGCAGCCCTAAAAGCCTTGGGTTTGGGTACTCTGATTTTGGTCGTGCTTCTCCCATAAAAACCTAGGTGCATAACATGTTTCAATAGGACATTATCATCATTTAGAGCATCAAGTTTTTTGTTTAACAAATTAAACCAACTCCATAAATTGCTTATAGAGCATTTCGAAACTTTGATCAAAATGATCCAGTCTTTCATTGATGGTTATCGCCTAGCCATCTTGAGCATCACTAATCATTTCTTTCAATTGAGTCAATCTCTCCCTTAATGCTTCCATCTCAACTAGTCTTGACATGAATAAGTAACAAGGGAAATTTTAACACAAACCTAGTTTAACCATGCTTTGATACCAATGTGATCATATGGCCTAAATTCCCACCTAGTCACTATGTGGCAAAAGCATGCCAATTTCTTATAAGCCTTTCCAAACTTGTGTATCCTGTTACAATTTATTACAACAATAGTGAAGAGATGCTATCAAAGTATAAAGCCAACAATCTATAGGACAAACTCCCAATCTTATATTAATTATACAAAATACAAGGATTACATAAATGCCCACATAGTGTTTCCCCACTATTACAATCTGATTCCCAAACTCACAGATTACATCACTTAAGTTTACAGTAATGACATACACACAAATACACATAACACCTCTCTCTCCTTGAATAAACAACCTACTTGCCTTTGATTAATATTGGCAAGACAGTTACATAAATGATTACAAGAAGCAGTTACAAACTTTAGCAGCTACCAAGCAATTGGGTAACTGTATATGTTTCATCTAAACATATATAACTTTCCCTTAGTCTTGCCAAGTAGCTATCCAGCTCTGCCTCAACATTCCCATCAGCTTGGCACATTTCCTCATGCACACTCATGCACTCTGCTATCTGTCTTGTGCATGTGCTCTGCTACTTGCTTCGCAGATTACCAACTTGTGCATGTCTTAGCCCGTGCACTGCTTGATCTGCTCATGGACGCCCCAATGACCATGCTAACACATGCTCTGCCTGCACATGTATATGCTTGCAAGTACTCCTATCCACAAGTCTATCTATCTGTGTGCACGCCATCCTCCATTAATGTGTGTTTGGCACCCCAAAACGCAAACACCTCAAGGTTGGCAGCTCACTTACTGCTGCCTTGTGTGCTTGCTGAAGGCACACCATCCGTCCTTGTATTGCATGCTCCCATGCACTATCTAGGCAAGGTTGTGGCCAAGGATGAGAGCCTACCCATGCCCACAACACTCTTTAAGGGCCTAACAGCTGGCCATTTTTTAGTTTGGGGCCTGGTAATGGTTTCTCCATCTTTGGGGGTTCGGGATAAGTATCCCCATGGAAAAAGGTAAAATCTGTCCCCATGCCCATACCGGCATAACCATCCCTTCCTTGAAAATTTCACTATATTTTTCTTCTTTTAAAAAAAAATGAAATAAAATAAAGTTAATAATAAGGATGATACTTTTGTAGGTGTTTTTAATTATTATAAAGAAGTTTTTGGACTAACTATTGGTCATTGTAATTTAGAGGGGAACAAATAATTTAACTTTGTTATTAGAAACCAGCATTATTTAAATTAAAAAATCACATCCAATATACATATTAAAGAATTAATAAATTATTTAATTATAACCATTTTCATCAAATTTTGATATATAAATGAAGAAAAACTTATACAAGTCATATGTATATAACACATATTTAGTAAAATAAATGAAAATTATTAATATATTAATAAATTATTAGCTAGGGCCAGGTATGGATACAGGTTTTTTTATGAGTAGATACCTCTATTTGAGCCAGTACTTCAAGGACGAAAACTTTCCTTGCCCCCACCCCCAACCCTGAAATTTTCTAGGTAATCCCTGTTTGATATCTGAAAATGTTTTAATACTTGACCCAAACTTTGACTCATTCAAGAGGCCAACCCCCAAGCTTGGCAGTTTGACCGATCCGATCAGTGGGTTGAATTAGTGGGGCGTGCAGTGATTTGGGCATGGGTGTGCTGGGTGGGATTGGTTCAGGAAATATGTCGAGCATATGGTGGGTAGAGTGGGAGGGAAATGTGGGTGGCCAGTGTGTAGGGTTTTAATCGAATAAAGTGCAAAATAATAAACAAACATTTTTATTCGAAACCCATTTTATCATGGATCATAGATTGATGTTAATAATCCATTCAAAACAAATATACATAAAATATTAGAGAATCATTATAATCAAACCTTCGATTGGAGGCTCCACCAATTTTGATTAAAGGAAAAACGCTCTTACTTCAAGAGGAAAAATGAACACACCGAAATCCACACAAAGACAATAAGACCCACACAATTAATTTGCTAGTTTGAGAGTGAATGTTCAAAGAATAAAAAGAGGAGAAGATTTTCTAGGAAAATCTCTCTCTACAACTTCTATCTTGGGAGGCAAGGATGAGCTAGTTGGGAAAAAAGGTTAAGACCCGTTTTTATAGGGAAACCCTTACCCTAATATTCCCTTGGCATATGCCAAGAAATATTCCCTTTTATTTTCACTAATATCCATTATTTATAAATAAATAATTAGACTATACTTAGTGCCAAAGACAATGTTGTTTTTGGTATTTTATTATTACTACATTATTCATACAATAATGATTCATTATTTAAATGACGTATTCGTGTATATGCATTTTAAATAATGAATCATTATTGTATGAATAATGTAGTAATAATAAAATACCAAAAACAACATTATTATATATTGGTGAATATATTTTAAAAAGAACTAAAAAATCATTATTTAAATGACGTATTCGTGTATATGCATTTTAAATAATGAATCATTATTGTATGAATAATGTAGTAATAAATAAATAAGTAATCTTACAAATTAAAATATAATATTAAAATCGGACATAGGCAACAGCCTTCAGAAAATTTAATTGTACATTATAATTACCAAAATACCCTTTGGCCCTAAATGACAAAAATGCCCCTACTCCAAATCTTCTTTGACTTGTCTTTTAAATGTGTGACCCATAGACTCATCGTATCGTTAGAGGGTAATATCGCAACTGACACTCAATCAATTGTCTCATAACACATGGACCCAGATTAGCCTTTAGTCAAGCATCAACGTCACCCTACCTATCAATGGTATGGTTACCGTGTAATCAAATCATTTCATCATCCATTATCTCATCAAGGTTTGAAGTACAAAAGTAATGTCAACTTCAAATATGCTACCTTGATATGTTTGTATTCGATAATTCAAACTAAGGACTTAATCGAACTTGAGCACTGACTCTATTCCACTGTGACCATTTAAAATACCCTTTGCCCCAAAATGACAAAAATGCCCCTACTCCAAATCTTCTTTGACTTGTCTTTTAAATGTGTGACCCGTAGGCTCCTTATCTTATCGTCAAAGGGTAATATTGCAACTGATACTCAATCAATTGTCTCATAACACACGGACCCAGATTAGCCTTTAGTCAGGCATCAACGTCACCCGATAGATTCGGAACCAGTGTATCAGCTACCTATCAATGGTATGGTCACTGTGTAATCAAATCCTTTCATCATCCATTATCTCATCAAGCTTTGAAGTACAAAAGTAATGTCAACTTCAAATATGCTACCTTGATATGTTTGTATTCGATAATTCAAACTAAGGACTTAATCGAACTTGAGCACCGACTCTATTCCATTGTGTCTATAGTTTTGCGGTCGTTGTCATTTACCAAATTACCCAACGAGATAATTCTCCTGTAATCAAGAGTGATGAATCCTGTACCAATCCACCATAGCCATAGTGTACTTCTTAATGCAACTAATCACTTCTGTACTAATAACCCTAAATAGGACTACGTTAGGCCAGCATAAAATTACACAGATATTTACACATGGTGCTCTGGTCATCTCAAGTCTAACGATCACATATAGTCATATATCACCATCCGTTAGAGGATATATTCCACAGATGTATGTAATCCTTTATTTGGTCATGTCCAGTGAACTTGCCAATTGCAAGTACCCATGCATTACACCAAGTTGTCACCAACCGACTTTAACATGCAATTAATATCTTTCTATAGGGTCTTTCAACACTAGATAGCCTTACCGTATTATTTGTGTCTTTACTTCAAGATAATACTAGGCCTACGAAGGATTTATAGAATGACCATCTAATTTGAACATAAGGTCCTTACAATCAAGATTTAAAGCACTTGATACACTCGTCACGATTCTACCATTCTAAGGACATATATTATAACATATCCGAAATATGATTTACATAATATAGTCAAATTGCCTTTTATTAAGATCAACATGTTGTTACAAGTAGTTAAACACTACAATTTGATTAGCTCTAGGGCACCTCCCTTAACACGGTGGCTACGATCGACAATCCAGGGAAACACACGAACAACAAACTCCAATCCAGATCAATCCAAACTCCCAACAATCAAACAAAACCAAACAACAGTCACCCAACAATAAAACAAAACCAAACAAACTCCCTACAATGAAGAACATGTCGACGAGTGTGGGTAGGTGGGTGTCGCAGCTCAATCAGTTGAGAGGGCTATAAGGTGTTGTTGGAGGTGCATGGGATGGCCGAGGTGATAGGGTTTGGGTGTGTTTATGGGCGGTAGAGTAGTTGAGGTGCGGCTTATCGCAGTCACATGGTGCGTGACGCAAAGAAGAAACACAGGGCATCTCTTTCAGGTGACAACGCTGTGGTGGTTCTCTTACCCAATGGTTTGGCATTGTTTTGTCAGTTCAACCCCAGGTCAATCCTAGCGAATGACTAAAACAAGGCTTAGAGTGTCCTCAGACAGGAGAAAGGGCTTGTTCCTAGGCATGTGCATGTTCCTTGCTTTGACCCAACTCGAATGGGGCGAAAGATTCCCCGAATTGATTAAGGACAAGGACAGGCCCGGGCCAAAGTGGTCCCCAAATTCAATATTGGGTCGGGGATGAAATTTGATACAAAAGTTGTTATATTTAATTTTTTTAATGACATGATATTATGTTATTTTGATGCAATTTATATATTCTCATTTTAATTAAAATCTAATTGCATCTAATTGTCATTAATAGCCATACTTAAAAATTTTAGTTAGGTTTAATCGTTTAATCCTATATTAATTTGAATAGTTGAAAACCAATCAATGAAGCCAATAACTACACAAGAACAAATTAATTACTTAAATCGACATTCAAAATTGTTCTAAATTAAATTTACCAATTAATTAGAAGAAGGAAGAGGAACTTTATGTGATATTCAAAAAATTCATACATTGTATTATAAAGATGAAGAGACATAATAAATTGTATTATGTAACAAGACACAATTTGGTAATTTACTAATGTAAAGGAAAAACACATTTGTCAAGAAATTACCACTTTAATAATTAATTGTTTCACATTATTAATTGATCAAATTCAAATGTGATTACAATAATATAATTGTAGGAACATTGAGTGAAACCATATACAAATGTGTAATAATTAATAATAGAAAAATTGTCTATATTAAATATAATAAGCTAAATATGCAAATATAAATTACTTGATATATATGTAAATGACTAAATGTTAATATATATGTTATATTATTGATAGATAATAACATATTTTTTATTCAAATAACTTGTAAATGTTAATAACATAAATACATAATACATATGTATTAAGACATTTAAATTAATTAATAATAAATTATGGTAGTTATTATATATATATAATTTATCTTAAATTATCTTTTATAATTTGATAAGAGATTTAAAAAAATTATATCTTAAATAGAAATAATCTATCGTTTATAAAATAGACATAATGTATCATTTTATAAGAGACGTGTTTTTTGATAATTTGATAAGACTTAAGAGACTTAAAGAAAACAGTTGGATATCTTTTATATTTTTTGCGGAGAGTTTAGGGATTCCCCAAAATCCCCATTCGGGGATCGGGTCAGATTCGAGGAATCCACTTGGGCCTTCGGTTGGTCTTAGGGATAACTCGACCTTGACCCAGCCCGTGCACATCCTTACCAATTCCCGGTTGGACCGGTTGAATCAGCTAGTTCGATCCGGGTTTTAAAACACACCAGCATCCAAAAGTGTTTAAAACTTAACAAAAACACCCCCACTCATCCCAAGCCACTACTTTTCGCCTAATACCACCGTTGGCGAAGGCAACAATGGCTGTAACAATGCATAACTAGCCAAATTTGGCTGAAAATGGTCAGATCTAGCTGTCGTCTAAGGCCAAAGTGTAAGTAAGTGATCAGGTTCGCGCAGCGGAACAAGTGTAATATTAAAAAAAGATGACTTACTCGAACCAAGATCCAAGTACAGATTATAACGTTTTCCATGCATAAACTAAAACATAAAAATAAAATCTGTTTAAATCAATTCCATACAAGGATTTAGTTCATACCGACGTTTGGAGGCTCCTCCGAATATCTTTGACTTCACTTACGAATACTGTTCACTGAACTATTCATCAGATACTATTCATTGAACTGTTCATCGGATACTGTTCACCAACACTGTTCACTAATCGATCCAATGTAGGATCGCACTCAATGAAATCCACACAAAGATAATCCAAAGAACCGCCAATTGTTTTGCTAGAACAATTGTCGACATCAAGAATCAAGAACAATCAAAAGGAAAAATTCCTTTTCACTCAAAGAGTGAAAACGTGACATAGAGAGAGAGATAGGGTGGCTAGGGTTTTGTTTTTATAAAAAGTATTAATTGTGTTTTAATTAAGTTGCACTTATATAGTGCAACTAATTAAAACCCTATTCTAATAAGGAATACTGATGGGCACAACCCAAGTTTATCCTTGCAACCAACCACCATGTAATTGGTATTTTAAATTAATTAATTATTATTATTATTAAAATCAATTAATATGTATATAATAATATATTAACATTTAATTAATAATAACAATTCATTTAAATATATGCATACATATATTTAAATATAATCTCACGTATTTAATTTTAATATCAAATTAAATACAGGCAACAACATCAACAAATTTAATTGCACTACGAGATTACCAAAATACATTTTCATCCTAAAAGACGAAAATACCCTTTTCACGAAATGATTCTTAAATTATCTTCTAAGTATGTGACCCATAGGCTCCTCATCATATCGGTAGTGTGTGGTATTGCGATTAATACCAATTAATCATTTCACTACACACAGACCAAGATTGGCCTTTAGCAAGGTATCATGGCCACCTGATAGATTCAGATTCAGCGAAACCGCAGCCTGTCAACGGTATGGTTACCGTGTAATCAAATCCTTTCATCAACTATTATCTCATCTAAACTGAGGTATAAAAATAGTGTCAACTTTAGATATCCTCAACATGTTTGTATTCAATTACTGGACTAATGACAGGAATATCAAATTGGATTGAGCAACAACTCAATCCCACTGTGGCCACAGATTTAGTGTCATTGTCATTTACTGAATTACCTAGTGAGATAACTTCTTCCGTATCCAAAGTGATGAATCCTTTATCGATTCACCATAGTCTCGATACACTTCTCAATGTAGCCAATCACAACCGTATTGATAGCTCTGAATAGAACTACGTTGGGCTAGTGTCAAACTACACCAATTGGTGCACAAGGCGCTTCGGTGATCTCAAGTCTAAGGATCACATGCACCACCATTCGTTAGAGGATTTATTCCATAGACACTAGGGTTACCATCCATATGGAATCCTCTGGTGGGTCTGTTTAGTGAACTTGCCTTTAACAAGCACTCATGCGTTGCACCAGGTTGTCGGCAAACAACCTTGACAAGTGAAATCAATCACTGCATTTTGATAGAGTCGTTCAACACTATGATAATATTATTGTATTATTTGTGTCTTTGGTCAGAATAATACTGGGGCTACGGACATTTCTAGAATGGCTACCATATGTGATCATAGGGTTTTCACTATCAAGATTTGAAATACTTGATACCCTCATCACGGTTCTGCCACCCTAATGACATATATAATATGAATTACTTGATATAATGGATAATGTCTTTCATTGATTAATAAACATTATTACAAATAGTCAATTCTATAATTATTGATTGGCTCTAGGGTACTTACTCCAACACAAAGTTCTGGCTACTGACAACCAGATGTACGGGGATGGAAACAGCTAGATTTGGCCACCACCCTTGGGTAATTTTTTAAAGTCCAGGGATATTTATGTCCTAAAATTTTTGTACATAAGGATAAAATAGTCTATTAGTATTTTTGTAAATTGATTTTAAAATAAGGGCATTATTATCCAAAAATTTTAATAGTTACGGGAAAAATTATAACAAAAATAAGATTATCACATAATCTTAAAATACCTAAGAAAATTAAGATAATCAGATTACTTCCTATATTATTAACAGTAATTACTATTGATTTTAGAAAATTACTGAAATCTTATATTATTTGACAACCAAACATGATAATTAAATAATATGAGATGATAAGAGATTACCTCAAACTAAACACACCCTAATTATTAAATTATTTTAATTATTATGATTAAAATTGGACTACCGAAGAGTTTCAGTTGGTTTTATATAATACTACTCTTATAAGCTTATCTTTTATTATCAATGAAAGGTCAAAACATACCTTGAAAATAACTATTTTAACATTAAAAATAAGTCTTTTACTCTATTGACGAATCAAATCAAAAGGTTCGCTCATTAACCCGTATAAAACTTCTGAAAAGT
Organism: Pistacia vera; assembly: GCF_008641045.1. Taxonomy (NCBI): domain Eukaryota; kingdom Viridiplantae; phylum Streptophyta; class Magnoliopsida; order Sapindales; family Anacardiaceae; genus Pistacia; species Pistacia vera. The sequence goes on along the minus strand of NW_022195215.1, from coordinate 89,833 downwards.
GCGGAAATTTAAAATAAAAATTCACCGAAAGTCTTAACGCGCTTTCTTTCTCAAGTATATTGTTTTTTGTCTTACATTTTATGTTTCTCTTGTAAAAGTCAATTGCATCATTTTTTTTTTTTTCTTTTTTTTTTGTGGCCAATAAAACTTTTTTTTTTTTTTGTGGCCAATAAAACTTTATCAATCATCTTTTCATACCTCTTTCATCCACTTTGTTGTGAATGACTTTGAAAATTACGTCTGTAAAAAGGGTCTAGGTATTATGATCTATTGTATAGTCCATTCACAGAAAATGGAATTGACCCTTTAATTATTAAATAAGGAAATTACGAAACTTATATTATTAATTATTAGCATTCTAAGATCAATGAAAGTTCAAATGTAGTGTTTGTATTTGTATCAAATTTGGTTGTGTTTGTATGTACAACTCAAACCAGTGCAACGATTTTTATTCCAACCCTTCTCCTAGAGCTTTGGAGTTCACGATGTCAAAGTAGCTGTGGTGGGATGATCTAGGCGTTGGCATTCATACAAAATTCAGCCTTAGCTACTCGACTGGCCTAATTCTAATTCGCCTAATGGTCATCGCTTCTCCCACCAGTGGCGGACCCAGGATTTTTGCCCAGGGGGGCCACCTCGCTCCGCCATTGTTTGTCAATCAACTAGTGAAAACATAAGAAAATAAAATCCAATTCACAAGGAAACACAAGAAAATTGTTACGTGGAAAAACCTCTTCAATGTGAAGAGATAAAAAAACCACAGGAATCTAACGATCCACTTAAATCCAATATAATCAAAAGAGTTTATTGATGCGTATTTTTGACAAACATGCAAATGTAGGAAGTGTACTAGTCGTAAAAAGTAATAAAGTGATAAGTAGAGTATCGTTCCCATGAGGATAGTGTTACTAAGTATCGATTTCTCTAGTTTAAGTCCTAATTGAAGCAACAATAAATTGGATTGATGGAAAATTAACGAACTAAATACAATTTAAGAAAATATAAATGAATGATAATGAAATTAAAGCAAAATCCAACCACTTAACTAATTAAACAAAATGCTAGGTTGTTGATTTCACATAGATACTCTAACCCAAATCATAGAATCTATTATCCAAGTTCTAATTCCTTGATTGAAAATAGAATTCCCTAAGTTGTAAAACATACCTTATCAGACTATATTTTCCTACTTATCTCTATTAAGCTTCCGCACCCAACAAAATGAAGATTAATAGTTCAAAGTCTTTTAAACTTTATGAAATTCTATCTAGATTTCATAAATCGCTAAACCTATCTCTAGCGTTTGCTTAATCTACGGTATTTATCCCAAGAGGCACAATTACAAATCACTTCTCAGTCTCATTGTGAAAACACACATTTGAATGGTGATCAAATATCCAAAAGTCATTAAACAAAGAGATAAACATTCAATCATGAAATTAAAACTCAAAGTAAATCAATTCATATAAATTTGAATAATTATATCAAGGTTACATCAAACCCTAGCTAAACAACTCAGTTCATTCTCAAACACAAAATAAAATAACAAAAACAAACTGAATCAAGATTCATCATTAAAAAACAAGCAAAAGATGGAGAAATCTTCTCTAATTTGAAGTCCAAATCTTCAATAATCTTCTCCTTCCAAGAGTTGCCTTCTGAATGACAAACCAAGACCCCTTTTCTTTCATTTTTGTGCTAATTTATACCTCTTTCACTGAAGGACCAAGCCCTAGCAAGCCAAAATACGTCGTTTTATTTTTCACATCTTTTTCCTTACCACAGTGAGAATCTTTTGGGCCAAATTTGAGCATGAAAGAGTCTGAAAATGGAAAAGTGTTAAATATATTAATTGTAGCCCTTTAAATTATCTTTCTACTCGTTTAAGAATCAGCATAATCTGAGGTCTACAGATCAAGTTATGGTAGAAATACTAAAGCATGTCCAAAGACGTTTTTCTTCAGTTTCCAACACACTGTTTACGACTTCAAGCCAAGTTTTCACCCTTGTCTAATCAGAATTATGAAAAACCCAAAACATGAAAGTTGTAGCTCTGCTTCTTAGCTTTCCAAAGCTTCTAAAATCAGATCATTCTGAGTTTCCAAGCTCAAGTTACATAATTTACACTCAAAACTGTTATTTATGATCAAAATCATCGTTTAGACATGCAAAGACAAATTAATAGAATTAGATAGCAATTAGGCCCAAATTGTATGAGAAGTATCCTAAATCCTATAGAAATTCAATGCAAATCATAGGGAAAAATATGATTATAATTTATAATAACCACAAATCCACCAAAAATATTCTACATAAATTTAGAGCTCAATCACAACTTTAACAAAAATAAAATACACAAAGGTTTACAAAAATATGGATCAGATCACTCTAAATCCAGATCCGCATGTAAAAGGGGTGTTAGGAATTGGGGGAAGAAAAACTTGAATATAAAAAAGACAAAACCACTTTTTAATTTTTTAATTTTTTAACTTTTAACTTTTTTTTTTTACCTTTTAAAAAGACTTTTCAAATTTCTTTTAAAAGTTGAGGGCAGGCCTGGGCCTACCCTCAAGAGGCCTGGGTCCATCCCTGTCTCCCACTAGGCTACTCTTGCTTTCATGCCGATGTCGATCTTCTGTTAATTTAATATTTAATTTATATAATCCTTTGGGTAACAAATTAACCATTGCTTTGCATTGCATATTTTACTAAAAAAAACTTCTTTATAGTGCGTTTTCGTATTGCAATATCTATTGATTAAGCATATATAACTTAAGAATCTAAGACAAACTTTCATTGCAACTTGTTAGAAAGGGCCAAAAACGATGCCCTTTCGATTGGTCTTGCTGATGTTTGTTCCCACAAAAGTCCACATGAAGCATATTATTTTTTCTTGAACTTCAAGGAAAAGTTTACGAGGTCACTTAATTCCAACTGTAGTCCAGTCAAAAGTTGCTTTAATTTTCCACTTCTTTTCTTGGCAATAACCCAACCCAACGTGGCCTACAATGTTGAGCAAATTCAATAAAGATAACCCATATATAAAAGTTAAAACCTTATATTTTTTAAGTTTGAGATAGTTACATTACCCCCAAAAGGTTTGGGTTAGTATATTCCATATCCTGCAGTTTAAATTACTATTATAAATCCCCCTGATTCTGATAGACCATAACCTATATAAGGCTTGAATGTTTAATTCACTCTACACATGACCAAAAAAAGGGGTAATTCACTCTTAATTTACCTTTCTCTGCCTAAAAAAATGTTGTTTCAAAGTTAAGATTTGATTAGTGATCCATAGTTTGAGGGGGTAATTCCTAGTATTTAAAAAGTTAGAACCTTAAATTAAGCAAAAAAAAAAACCTTAGGGCTGATTAAGTCTTTCTCACTTATTTAAGTCTTCTGTGGCTGGCTTTTGAAATTTCTCAGTGAGAAACCATGTAAAAGAATGGAAGTTTATCATTGACCCAAAGACGACTTCATTATTGTACATGAAAATTTTCAATTAAAGCTTATTCTATCAAATTTCCAAGAAGTTTCTTTGAGTATAGGGCCTCAAGAAATTGCAGCACATAGTTCTTTAAATAGCATATTTTCAGGAAAAAGTGTACCTTTTGGGTCATCAACGTAAATCTCATTTTGATACAATTAAAAACAGGTATTTTTTGTTCATAGTTGCTTGTTGATGTACAATTTGTGCTTGAAAATTGTTTTAATTTATACTGATGATTTTGATTATCTTATTGCAGAAGAATTTGATGCAATATACACCATGAGTTTTGACACAGAAAGTGAACCAAAGCTCTTGAATGACAACGACGCGATTAGCAGTATACTGATTCGATTACCCTTAAAGACGTTAATCCAATGCAAACTTGTATGCAAATGGTGGCACAATCTCATCTCCGATCCTGTGTTCATCGCCACTTACTCGCGACGAAATCCCCAACACTATGTTTCAGGATTCTATCTGCAAAAGTTCTTGTTACTTAAACTTTATTCGGAACTTGAGTTCTTTCCCTATGAAGGAAACCATGATGCCGCGCCTAAGCCTTCCCTTTCTTTCATTGAAGATAATAATGGCGTTTGCATTCGAGATTCCTGCAACGGTCTCCTACTTTGCTCGAGCTTTCGTTGTAGCAACGAAGAAGAGCGAAAGTACTACATCTGCCAACCGACTACAAAGCAATATTTCTCCTTGCCGAAACCGCCATGTGAGAAAGTTGTCGCCATTAACATAGTCTGCAATCTTAAAAGATCACCTTATTACCAAGTTGTATGCATCTGTGATTCCAAAACATTGCCCAACTTCAAGTACTGCGAGGTAAAGATATACCATTCGAGAACAAGGTCATGGAGAGATTCAGGGAATCCTTGCATTATTAAAGATGATATTCTATTCGAGCGTGGAATCTACTCAAATGGCGCGATTCACTGGGTTGGAAGAGGAGAAAAGTCCTTGCGATTCGACGTTGAAAACGAGCTAATGCACTGGATACCAATGCCTGCAATAAAGGATGGATGGACGGAAAGAAGAATCGGATATTTTGGGGAATCGAGGGGAAATTTATATCTAATTGAGAACTATGGACCCTGTAGTAGCACGTTTGATGTGATGGAGATGAAGATGGATTATTCAAGCTGGACATTGAAGTACCATGTTGATCTTCAGAGTCTAATTCTTCAGCGTTTTAATGTATTACAAATTGTGCATGAAAAAGTTGGGGAGAAATATGAACCATTAATGGTACTGAAAGGTCAAGGTAACTTTATGTTGTATAATATGAGAGAAAATGGAATCATGAAACTCAGTTACTCCACATTTCCAGTAAAGGATGTGGGTGACTCAAACGGATTGTGGTATAACTGGGAAGCAGTTTTTCCATATACCAATTCTCTCTGGTATATTTGATTAATTTTCTTCGTTAATTTAGAATATGATTGTTATATTTTATAAATTTTCTTCGTTAATTTAAAATATGATTGTTATATTTTATAAATTTTCTTCATTAATTTAGAATATTTATTAATATAATCAAAAGTTTAATCATGTTTCCCTTGCCAAAATGAAATGGGTATCATCAACCGGTTAAGTTTCAAAACCGTATATCAGACTCTCATCTTCTTTCCTCGGGTAATGTGTAACAGGGCAAGTTTAAATTTAAATTTGTAAACAAGAAATTTAACCGTTGAGATGTGGAAACGGTCCAAATCCGGAGCTAACCCGACCCGACAACTCACCACAAAAGACACAGAAAACAAGCCAACCTTATCCCTCCTTATACCCAAAACACAGATATTATTTCTTATTTTTGCGGCGAAACAGGATGTTTAGTAATTTACTGAATTTTTATTTTTGAATTTAAAATAAAATTTCGCCAGCATGACCGTAATTTCTGCGACAGCAGCAACTGGGTTTCTCACATTTCGTGTGAAATGCTGTGATTCGAAACCATCTCGAGGTTTTGGTTCCAAAAAAGACAAGGTCTGTCATTTCTTTTATTTGTTTTCAGTTGAATTTGCTGATCATTGATTTTTTTTTTTTTTTAAATTTTCTTTTTAGTATATAGTTATGTGTTATTAATTGAGAGCTTTGGATACACCAAACCAAATCTTTTCTGTAAAATTCGATGTTGTAATATGGGACTGAAATTATATAATTTTTTTTATTGTTAATCAGGCGAACAAAGCCAGTAGTTCAAGGGAGGAGAAGGGTGGGGCGGTACAACAAAAAAGGTTATTGTCTTTTTTGGGATATTAATAAAATTATACAATTTTTTTTGTATTTGTTTTTAGTTTTATTTATGGTTATTTGGGGAATAAATGAGATTAAATTTGTGGTTCCTTTTTTTAGTAGAGATTGGTGATGCTTAATTGCGATTTTAGCACAGTGAGGTTTTTCTTTTGAGGTTTATACAGTGGTTTAATTAGTTTCTGGTATTATGGGGTTTACCTCTTTACATTATCAATTATTATAGAGATGGAAAGATTGTTTTCACGAAAGCACTTTGTAGTCCTGGACTCAAATAACTAGGAGGTAAAATAAGTACTTTTAACTGTTTTTTGAGTGCTCTCTAGAGAGTAGATACCGCTGCTAGATGCGATGTTATATGATGAAGATGTAAAAAGATTTATATTGTTTAGACAAATGATGTTTCTATCTTCATAGATAAGATAGGAGACCACTGGATGTGCATCAAGTAGTTACATAACGAAGCAAAAGCAAAATATAAGTTCAACTAATTGAGGAATTCTTTTAGTCTTTATATGTGCTCAGAGTTCGTGGGTGGGTTTGTCTGTGTGTGCATGCAAGCTTTGATGTGCTCCTGTGTTCTTGTCTCCTGATTATGCCCATGAATTTCTAAAATTGCAGAGAGACTTGTGCCCTCTTTTGTACCAGAAGCTCCTTTTTGAAGTCTCTTCTACTTTGTATCATGCTTACAAAATGTATTTCTGTGGAAGAGTTATGCATTTTACGATATCTACAGTTATTTGCTAGTTAGGATAACAATTTATTTGGTCATTGCAAAATCATTAATAATTCAAATTTTGTATGTCATATGGTGCAGGAAATTGGTAACAAAACAGTCTGGTCCTCTACCTACACGTGAGTAGTTCTTTTTTACTTAATTCTTTTTTAAATGGTGAGTGGGTTTATTTGTTTGATTTATTGCTATATTGTCAATTGTNTACCTTTTCTCGGGTATGTGCTACAGTGTAAGTTTAAATTTAAATTTAAATTTGTGAACAAGAAATTTTACCGTTGAGATGTAGAAACGGTCCAAATCCGGAGCGAACCCGACCTGACAACCCACCACAAAAGACAGAAAACAAGCCAACCTTGTCCCTCGTTACAAACGTTCAAATAAATACTCACCAAAACCAGAACCCAAAACACAGATATTAATTCTTATTTTTGCAGCGAAACAGGATGTTTAGTAATTTACTGAATTTTCATTTTTAAATTTAAAATAAAATTTCGCTAGCATGACCGTAATTTCTGCGACAGCAGCAAGTAGGTTTCTCATATTTCGTGTGAAATGCTGTGATTCGAAACCATCTCGAGGTTTTGGTTCCAAAAAAGACAAGGTACTGTCATTTCTTTTATTAGTTTTCAGTTGAATTTGTTGATCATTTTTTTTAAATTTTCTTTTTAGTATATAGTTATGTGTTATTAATTGAGAGCTTTGGATACGCCAAACCAAATCTTTTCTGTAAAATTCGATGTTGTAATATGGGACTGAAATTATATAATTTTTTTTATTTTTTTTTTAATTGTTAATCAGGCGAACAAAGCCAGTAGTTCAAGGGAGGAGAAGGGTAGGGCGGTACAACAAAAAAGGTTCTTTAATTTGATGGTGTTTTTTTTGTTATTGTCTCTTTTTGGGATATTAATAAAATTATACAAATTTTTTTGTATTTGTTTTTAGTTTTATTTATGGTTATTTGGGGAATAAATGAGATTAAATTTGTCGTTCCTTTTTTTAGTAGAGATTGGTGATGCTTAATTGCGATTTTAGCATAGTGAGGTTTTTCTTTTGAGGTTTATACAATGGTTTAATAAGTTTCTGGTATTATGGGGTTTACCTCTTTACATTATCAATTATTACAGAGATGGAAAGATTTGGGGTCCTTTTGAAGTGTTTTCACGAAAGCACTTTGTAGTGCTGGACTCAAATAGCTAGGAGGTAAAATAAGTACTTTAACTGTTTTTTGAGTGCTCTTTAGAAAGTAGATACCGCTGCTAGATGCGATGTTATATGATTAAGATGTAAAAAGATTTATATTGGTAAGACAAATGATGTTTCTATCTTCATAAATAAGATAGGAGACCACTGGATGTGCATCAAGTAGTTACATAACGAAGCAAAAGCAAAATATAAGTTCAACTAATTGAGGAATTTTTTTAGTCTTTATATGTGCTCACGGGAGTTCATGGGTGGGTTTGTCTGTGTGTGCATGCAAGCTTTGATGTGCTAATGTGTTCTTGTCTCCTGATTATGCCCATGAATTTCTAAAATTGCAGAGGGACTTGTGCCCTCTTTTGTACCAGAAGCTCCTTTGGTCAATCACTTTGAAGTCTCTTGTACTTTGTATCGTGCTTATAAAATGTATTTCTGTGGAAGAGTTATGCATCTTAGGATATCTACAGTTATTTGCTAGTTAGGATAACAATTTATTTGGTCATTGCAAAATCATTTATAATTCAATTTTGTATGTCATATGGTGCAGGAAATCAGTAACAAAACAGTCTGGTCCTCTACCTACACGTGAGTAGTTCTTTTTTAGTTATTCTTTTTTAAATTAATGGTGGGTGGGTTTATTTATTTGATTTATTGCTATATTTTCAATTGTATCCATATGTAATTTGGTAAGGGATGGATTACTCTAGCATTGTGATTTTCACACAATTACACAATAGCATGGTAGAAAAACTATTATGCCTTTGTTTCATTTTCACACAATTACATTACACAAATCTCAAAAAACATAATAGATTGTATAATTTTCACATGTCTGTTCGTTGATTTGGAATAATTCAGATAGGATCTTTATTGTTTAGATTAGGTATTTTTTAAGTAAAAACGACAAAAATGAAAGTCCATGGTTGGTGGAGAAAAAGCATGTTTAAGGGATGGATTACTCTAGCATTGTTAGGCTTGTGTAAAGATTTGACTAGGAAAAACCACTAACAACAGAGAACTCAGCTTTCCTTGCAACCACAAAAGTAAAGCTGTTATAAGGAGTGTCTGTTTGCTTGATGACAGGGGTGCTAAGACAATCAAGTGAGATGGCAAATTGATGGAAAATGAAGCTTTAAAACCAGAGTTAGAAGATGAAATGTATAAGAAAGTATATAAGATTCCATTAGAATCTCATCACACATTTTTTAGTGACATACCTAGGTATTTATATATCTTCTCTGGGGTAGTGGTTAAATAATTTAGGAAATGTATCTTGCATTACCCCAATAAAGCTTTACAAATACCCAAGTATGTCATCAAAGAAGGTATGATGAGATCCTTATGAAACCCTTTTACAATTACTTTATATTTCATTTTGCTAACACTTGCCATAAAACTTTGATTTTGATTAATACATTGTTTGACCTGAACATTGGAGTGCCCTTACTGGCCAATTCAAGGGAAACCTCCTCATAATCGATCTGCTTTTGTGATTGTTGGGAGAGTTGACCTCTTCTGTTAACAGTTTTTTACTTGTTTAAATTTTTGCACGAACAACTTGCATCATCTAGAGTGCGTAGAAAAGGAAGTAGTAAGTATGCCATCTGTACACTTCTTGAAGTTTTCTTCGATTGATTAGAGGACTAATGTCATGCTGTTTTTTGTATTAACTTCACAATTCTGATATTTTACTTGCAATTTTTTTATTTGATTTTGGGAAATTTTCTATTTCCTCTGTTGATTCTGTTGTGTTAACTTAACATGAAATTTTCCTTGTAGAGGCGCCTGTTTTAAGTTTTCAGTTTGCTGTAAAATCTAACATCAAATCTTTGGACGTTGACTTTGAGGAACGGCTGGCAGCAATTAAAAGGTGATACTTTGTTGCATTTTGCATTTGCATGCTTGTTAGAATTGGCTTCAAAATGGTGGACAGAAACAAAAACTTTAAGATATTGAAGGAGACTAGAGAATTTAGGAAAGCGGAAACTCTAATATTTCATGTTTTTCATAAAAAGTCTAAGTTTCTGAAATATTATAAGATCCAATTCGTATGATCCTGTACAGCTCTTATTAACTTAGGAACCCCTGTAAAACTTGCGATGCACCTGTGCATGTGATCCTTCACCATACTACACCTTTTTTCAGCATTAAGGAATAATCCTGGAAATAAAGCTTTTAATACACTATCGCCATGCTACTTATCATGCCAATAGTGAACATTTTTTATGCTCTTACCATCTCCAGTATTAATGACATTGCATCTAGGAAATCTATCTTAGCCATCTCTAATGTTTATTCGTTTGACATAGTTGTTTACCATAGTTTTACTTTTTGGTTGGTTTATCATGTTCAGTTTGGAAACTGTATATCTGTATAGTTTCCTTCCCACAAAAAGTTTATTTACATCATATTCTTGTGGTTTATTCTTTGTACTTTAATCAGTGCAATAATATTTGGTAACTCTGATTGGATGGATTTTGCTTGTTTATACATCATATTTGAATCCTTTTTCAATGAGCTATTTTCGTTCTGTGCACTGCTCACGTCAGCAGTTGAGCAGAAAAAGGAAGAGAAAGAAAGAGAATTTGGAGCAATTGACTATGATGCACCAATTGAGTCAGATAAGAAAACAATTGGACTTGGTATCAAGGTAAATATGTTGTACTTTGTGGTATGGTTAACTAATAAAAAAAAAATAGCATAAATCATGTACCAGCTGAATGCTTATAACACACACACACACATGCAAATATATTATTAGCTTTATTGACACCACTACTTTGCATTTTGACATGTAATAGATTGGAGTAGGAGTAGTTGTCCTGATCTTTGGTTTGGTTTTTGCTCTTGGAGACTTTCTTCCCACGGGAAGGTGTGGTATAGTAAAATAGAGTTTTCTCCCTCAAGTCCTTATTTATGAGATTTGTTTATCAGCTTTACTTTCAATCTTATGTTTTTGGATCATTTCTATCCAACACTGCTTGATTTAAAAACCAACATCATAGTAGAATTTGCCAACAAATGCCGGAGGACCCTGACTGAATATGATATCTCATTGTGTAATGTGTTTGGCTTGTGGCACCCAAAATCATCTCAAAATTTTTAAACATGTTTTCATGAAATGTTATTTATTATCTACCAATTCAACTTTAGAATCCAAAATCACTAGTATCTGCTATCATATACTGGAATTTTCTGTTTTCCACTTCATTTTGATAGGATATATATTCAAGGTTTTAATTTGGAGCAAATTCAGTCAATGCGTGAGTTAATCAGGTCCTCTGTAGGCATATTTGTTGCTTTCCTCTTTTGAGCCTTCAAAATGCTTATGTTTGACTTCAAATTTAGACACTGATTTTACTTGAACTGATATTCACCTGTAGCTTTTGGAACATATTTCGTATTTGCAACACATTGATCACAAATTTTGCAATCATGAGTAAGACAAAGAACAGTTATACAAGTCAAACCATTTATTAACTAATTTAGTTGACAGGCAAATTACATTAAAGGTCTTTGAGGGGCTGCAAGTATGAGTTTAGTGGCATGGATCCTGAATAAAGTTTAAAGTTCATGATCCTGTATAGAGACCTTAGAAAATCTTTAACTAACCTGTTTGTTGATCTGTTAAAAACATATACTGTTCTATACTTGACTTGTTCCAGCATAGGGTATTCGGTATAATTTTTTTATTTTTTATTTTTTCAGGAACAAAATATATGATTAACAAAAGAGATTAAAAGGTTTACATGTAAGTGAACTTAGCTGTCCACAAAGATAAGAGAGGAAACCTGTAACCTATCTAAGAATCTAAGGCATATAAGGCCTAACTAAAGGTTAAAATGTTTAAAAGCTAATTACAAAAGCGTCCCCAACCTCAGTCTCCCAAAGAAATGGACACTCTAAGGTTAGGAGCTTGGCGCTTCCCAACTAAAATGAATGAAGAAAAAGAAGAATATCTATAAATTTTTAAGAGATAGAAGCCCATAAAGAGGCCTTACATTTAACTTTGTTACATAAGAGAGGAGTAATTTCATTTTCGATAACTATGTCACATCATATAGGTTACCATATTTGGAATTATGAAACCTAGACTTATGCTTTTCAAGAAATCATTTTTTGTTGGGTATTGAAGTTATAGGATAATTTAATTTTTCATGTCTTATCATGATGGTTTAAGTGTTTGCATGCCAAGAGGAACAGATTGATCTTGACATTGTCTTCTATCTTCAGTGTTAGTGAAACCGAGGAAGCTAGGGTTGTTGACAAGAAACTGTCTGAAGAAGAGAAGACTACTCTTCAGGTAATATTCATTGAAAGAGCATCGCCTTTTTCTTTTCCTTGGTATTTGTATTGACCTTAATTTTCCATCAACTATTCCAAGGCATAATAACAATGATAATCATTTCCATTCTGTTTTAGCTTAGCTTTCTCTCTTTCTTGCTTGTGTCAAGCCAACATTGAGTAAATTTCTTTTTGTAAGGAAGAGTAAATGTTTTATTGGTACTAAATGTTCCAATCTTCCTCTGAAACCCAGACATGTGGTCTTTTCTGCAGTTTTTAGGGTAATTTTTGTTCGTTAGTGTCCCACTGATGAATTTCTTATACAGGTTGTTGGTGGTTTATAAATCATAAACGCTTTTAGGTTTGATTAATTGCTATGATGCTGACTATAGATCTATGTTTTCCAAAGGCAATGGAGCAGTTACTACAATTTTCTTACAGTGTTCTGATTTTATAGCTTGTGCGTCACTTTATCCATGTCTTTGCCGGGGGGGATGCAATTTGCAAAGTTTCCTGGTTGTTTTTAGCTTTTGCTTTTTCCCTTCTACACGAGGCAAGGAAGAGTACCTGATTAGTTTCTTGTTTGTTTTTAGCTTTTGCTTTTTCCCTTCTACACGAGGCAAGGAAGATTACCCGATTTAGTTAATTTTAATTTATCATAAACAGGATATCTCTTTGAAAGCAAGGTTTTCTTTTCCCATTCTTAAAATAGTCTGTTTATGCAATAAAATGTACAACTGCACCTTTTTTTATAAAATAAGTTGGAGGTGGGGGTTGGCATTCAAGTTAGACAGTTGAAGGAGGAGATTTCTCTTCATTGATTTGCATGAAATCCCTGATTCAATGTCAATTAAAGAAATACAAATTTTATTTTTGGTTATTTTTGTCTATATTCAATGAAAAATATGGTAATATGGATATATCCTTTAGTTTTATGGTGGCACATTTGCTCTGTGATGAGTTATTCTTTCTTTTGGTTACTTATATTATGCATCTTAAATTTTTTGGCTATGATCAGTTATTATGTTTTCCGTTTTTCTAATCAATGGAGGATTACAGCATCTTCACATTTTAATCTTATGGCAGACTAGGCTGAAACAATATGAAGCAATACTCAGTGTCTCTCCAAAAGATCCAACTGCCCTTGAAGTGAGTAATGGGGTGTTATACATGATAATTTTTTGTACATTTTTTATTTATATAATTTTAACTTTGGATAAGGATTGGGAATCTGATTATAAGAAGCTCAGCGGTTTTCCAGATATGTTAATTGGTATCTGATTCTAGAGAAATCATGTTATGACAAGAATCTTCAATGTAGTATTTTTCTGTACATGTCTTGAATCATTGAAAGTTACAAAAATTTATCAAGTATTTTTTAATATAAAAGACCTTCTCGTACAGATACTTGGAGTTTGATGTTCGGGTTATTGGTTCTTACCTATGGAGTAGTGGTTCCATTTTGTTCTTCTGTTTACTCTTAATTCAGTCAACAGCAATGATTGGAAGCCAGTTCCATGAGTAGCTCAACTTGCTGAAGGTCCTTCAAGTATAAGTTATCTTCAAGTGTTCTGTTGAATTGAAAATGTTCTAATTACCACTAAAACTTGCTTAGATTAGATACAAAAATGACTAATTCTGTATTTTGTGTTTTATGGTCTGATTCCTTGTTACTCATGCATTTATTTATACAGAGTCCTGCGATCATTCGTTTTTTTACAATATGTTTTCCTGTGCCAGCCATTTGAAATTCATTCTAGAGATCTTGCAGGGAGCTGCAGTGACATTGGCAGAATTAGGAGAGTACACTCGGGCTGCCTCACTCCTCCAGGACTTGGGGAAGGTTTGTACTTGTCTGTTTCAGTACTGAATATATTATGAATTTTATGTACTTTGTGCTCCTCAAAGTCTTGCTGTTAATAAAATTAGCATATTATTTTATTAAAATTGGTTAATGTTCTGCAGGAGAAACCAACCGACCCTGATGTTTTCCGTTTGCTTGGGGAAGTTAAATATGAACTTAAGGATTATGAAGGGAGTGTTGCTGCATATAGGGTTTCTACAATGGTAATTTTTCTCTAATACATGGAGAACTTCACACTCTAGACGACGTTGTTTTAGATAATTCCTCACTCTAGATTTGTTGAGTACAGTTTGGATGAGCTGACTGTTTCAGGGATAAGCTTTATATATTTGTATTTAACATATGCTTTTATTTTCAACTTAGTTTATACGCTGAGAGCTAATATTTGATGTTCATGTGTGCATCTTGGATTTTGTTTAGTTTGTCTTTTAGAACTGTTTTATTGTACAATGTGGAATTAGTGATGTCATTTAGATGAATTTTCGTTACATAATGTAAATCAGCTAACATATTATGTGATGTTCTCATTTCTTCTGGCCTTGTGTCTTCAATGACTGTTTCAGAGATAACCTGATCATACTTATTTGTGCATTTCCCCTCAGTGATTATTGAAGTGATTCTTTACCCCCTTGCATTTTTTCTCCATTAAACTAGTGGATGAAAAGTAGCAGTAGCATGTGCCTTTCATGCTTTATGATTGAGCACTAAAAATTGAGAAATAGTCTATGTTTTTATTTATGTAAACTGAAACCATCAGTTTTCCCAGTTTCAGAGTGTACTGTTACAAACATGTAGATTTTGTGTTTCATATCCAATCAGTTCTGATGGACTAAGTTGATTGAATTTAATGGAGTTACCATAGCAGGGCAAAGTATCGCTTTAGAAATTGGATGACGTGATGGGTAAACACATCAAAACACCGAGGATCATTCTTTATTTTATTCTTTAGTCTTATTATTCTCTCAGTAGTATAGGGATGAAATGGGTAAAAGTACATTTGGTAGCAAACTATGAAATTAAATGTTAAGTTACCACGTAAACCACTTTTATATCATGATTTGGTTGGAAATTATCTACATAATCTGCTTCTATCTTAATTTCACTTGTACTACCCATGAATTTCTTGTTACTTGCTGACAGGTTTCAAAGGACATCAATTTTGAGGTTCTTCGGGGCTATACAAACTCACTGCTTGCTGCTAAGAAACCAGATGAGGTATGCCATTTATGTTAGAATGCAGATGCAGCACTGGTTCATAATGTTGTTTTGCAGGTCCAATCATTTCTCTGTTCTGTTCTTTTTCAGAGTTGTATCTAGGCACACTTTTAATCTACATGTTTCTGTATTTGTTTTTTACTAGAAAGTTTTAAATAAAAGTTTCCAAGTTTGCATCGAGCACGTATTGATTTAAACTTAAAAATGAAGCTAGCTCAGAATTTTCTTAAATCTGTAGTTAAAAAATAAGTTTACATGGGGATGCATGCATTTTCTTTTCTGAACTTATGCAGCATTTTTTTATATTTATTTTTAAGGGCTGACTTGGTGTAGTCCTTATCTTTTCATTTAATAATTCCCTTGTTCTGCTGAGGTTTCACCAAATAAAGAAAATTGTTCGTTAAAGTGGAATGAAATGGGATGGTTATCAATGGCTATTTACCATAACCATTTTGGTTTTCAACTGGCTATAATTTTGTTATAGAATTTCCTGATGATTGGATGTTCCTAAATGGCTGGAGAATGGTATTGGTTGAGAAATTTGAGAACCTGAAGAAATTTGATAATAGTTGTAATGTCTAATTGCATTCTGTTGTTGCCATATTGAACCCTACTTTGCAGAGATTTTAAAGTAAAAAAGTTGGTTTTGAGGCAACTAATTTTTCCTACAAATAATTGCGCTTTGAACATTGTTGCCAGAATTTTTCAATTATCACTTTTTTTTCTGTTAAAATAAAACTTTCATCTTTTTCTTTCTATGCAGGCTGTTCAATTCCTTCTGGCCTACCGCGAACGTCTGAGTTCGGAAAAATCAAATGATCTTAATGTTAAGGCTGACGGCAATGAGGAGGAACTGCAAAAAGTTGACCCCATTCAAGTGAGTTGTTTTCTTATAACATATCTAATTGTCAATTATTGTCAACCTGGAGGAAATTTTTCTTCACTGGTCATGTCTAGTTAGATTTTTCGTTAGTTTGGGTTTGTAGATTCGGTGAATGATTTGGGTAATGTAGCAGTGCTTTCAAGTTTGTGGTTGTGAGCAGGATCAATAGCCCTTTAATTTTACCCTATTTTTTCGCATCAAATTCTACCTTTAGATTAAATAACAGTCAAAGGCTAGGACTGATTAGATGCTTCCTTATTTAAATGATAAGTGTCTTGGAATCAACACATTTATGGTTATTTTTTCTCTCCTCTCCCCTATCTCTCCTTTTTTCCTTCTCTTTCTTCACCTAATAAATACAAATTTATTAATAGTTAATTCCAAACTTTTGTTTTGGCA
Organism: Pistacia vera; assembly: GCF_008641045.1. Lineage (NCBI taxonomy): Eukaryota > Viridiplantae > Streptophyta > Magnoliopsida > Sapindales > Anacardiaceae > Pistacia > Pistacia vera. Next base: position 73,503 of record NW_022195215.1, on the reverse strand, counting down.
TTATATTTTCTCCATATGTGAATTCTTAAATAATTTAATGCATAAATTTTATCAAGTAAGCTACATATTCATGAAAATTTGTTTTTTTGTTCTTTTTTTGCGTAATGAATATGCTTAGATATTAATCCTTAAATAATATATAATTAGATTTTTTACTACATAGTTCATAAACTTAGGTCCCAAATCAACCCTTTGATTATAAATCAAATCAAGACTTTTTTCTTTTTTTCTTTTTAGAAAAGTTACGTCTAGTGAGAGAGTCCTCTGAATTCTTATATAGTTATACTCTCTCTTTCCTTTTCTTTTTCTGAATAGCTTATAATTCTGAATTTAAGAAACCAAAATATTAGCATAGACCATCTGGTTCTTATGCAATGTTATTTACACTAATGCAAATTGTGCAGGTGGAAGATACTGAAATAGTTTTATTTTGTGTACTTTTGGATATTTTATAAGTTTGCATTTATTGAAAATAATTTGCTTCCTGAGGAGAGGAAAGAGAAGATAACAAATATAATGGAGAGAGAAAAATAAGAGAAATAATTAACTGTAAATGTTTTTATTTCAAGACACTTATCTATTAAATGAGGAGTGCATTTAATCTAATCGTAGTCATTGATTATTGTTTCATCTAAAGGTTAGAAATTGATGTAAGAAATAGTGTAAAGTTAAGGAGTTGTTCATCCTGTCCCTATATATATAATATGACATTATATAAAATAGTACATTTTTGACACAAAATATGAGACAATTAAAGCACTTTGGACGGTTGAGATTTCAGTACGATTTGCATAATTAATGCAATTTGAAAATACCATATTTAGATGCAATCTCAATTATTCAAATTCATTAATCTAATGACTTAGAAATTTTTTCAAAGAAATTGTGTCAAAACTTGTTTACTCCTGATCCTAACCCAAGTGTTGACACAATTTTAAGTCGTTAGATTAAAACATTTTAATGACTGAGATTATATCTAAGTTGTCATTTTTAAAGTACATTAAATGTGCAAGTTGCATTGAATCTCAACCATCAAAAGTGTTAAGTTTTAATGACCTAAAAATTGTGTCAAAAATATGGTGCTCTTGAACCTTCCCCTTCATGATTAGCTATACATTTTTTAGGACTATTTGTTTGACGTTTCTTTACAGGCAGAGTACAGACTCCATAACTCAATAAAGCCTGATACCAATTGCTTTTGAAATTGAAAGGACAAAACTAAAGACGTGAATGCCAGAGAATTTGCTTCTAGTGCTTGCGAGTTTTTCAAGAGGAAAGAGAAGATAATAACTGAAACACTAATCATAAATCAGAGAGTAAAATTCATGAAAAAGGTGGTACAAAACTTAATACTTCTTAACTGTTCAGTTCCATGATAAAGAAAAGATATATTTATCATATTTTTTAAAAGTTTGAAGTATGGGGATCGCAGAAATTCAATAAATTTTACCTAATTATCTGACTCTTTTTCCCTCTTATTTAATTTGTTATATTGAATATGAGATGTTATCTTTTGGTTTTAGGCTCTTGTTTCTACATGCATTCTAATTCTCTTGAGAATTTTATGATATGTCTTTACAGGTTGAACTCCTTCTTGGGAAAGCCTATTCAGATGGGGGTCGTGTTAGTGATGCTGTAGCTGTTTATGATGGGCTCATTTCTAGCTATCCAAATGACTTTCGCGGTTACTTAGCAAAGGTTCTTTCTTTTTTCTACTGTTTACGAATTTAGATTATCTTGTCATTGAAAATTTTCAAGGATTTCATCTTTTAAATATTTACACTATAACAGCGACATGATGATGTCAAATCTAAATTAACTAAAAGACCATATAGAACCTAGCTAGTCAACTAAATTGTCAAATACTCTCATTTTAAAGGTCCTTTTTAGTTTTAATAATGATGACCCAATCTTCAAAATCATGTAAATCTTGAATATATCAGATGTCCTATAGCTTAGTAAATGTAGACCTTTTCTGAATTACTGCTAATTACAAAAGTTTAAACTGATTGAAAGAATTCACAATTGTATGAAAACTCTAAAACACTGCTCATGTTTACAGTCAAATTTAATAAATGGACTCATCACATGGATCCAATACACTCTAATAAATCAGAAATGGATCAACAATAATATTCAACCTCTATTAACCTTAGACTAGTGAAACTCAATAGTTTCAATATAATTAGCCGCAAATTCGTTTTTCCCTTGCTACGTCAAATACTGCATGTTATCTAGCAACAGTAGACTGATGTGGCAGGCACATGAATATATTATCCTCAGAAATCAGATTTAGCCACACAGATACATTATAATTGAAAGAGAACAAATTGACATACGATCTACAACTGACATTATTATGATGATACTATTCTACTATGATACATTTGAGTAGCTTAGATCTATTAAGCAGGAAGGGTAGACAAAGTGTCAGTCGACCTCTGAATTTTATCCTGCTGACCAATAACTATTCTGTTGACATCTATATATTATAATTTTGTTATTGCTTCTGCAGGGAATTATTTTGAAGGAGAACGGAAGTGCTGGAGATGCAGAGAGGATGTTTATCCAAGTGAGTATATTGCTGCTGATTTCGCATTAACAAAAATATATGAATTCGTTTTTGCTTAAGTGGATCAGATTATATAAAAACAAAACTTTTTGAGTCCATAATAATAAAATAAGCCTTTTATGCAAGGTTTCCAAAATTAATCCCAAATTTCTCCGGTCCATGTTCTTTTATCTCTTGACTAACCTTCAAACATTCTGCCATTACATTATTGTATTTGTTATTTTGATTGTTATCCAAGTTGGGAGATAGAAAATCTGAGGCTGGTTTGATGTTTTTTTATTTGAGTCTTTCTGTTGCTACCACTCCTATTTGTACTTTTAGATGTACTTTCCCGTCACCCTTGAATTTCAGTGCCTCCATTGATTTTAGTGCGCGTACATTTCATAAGTTTATTATCTCATTGTATGTGTATGAAAGAAGATAATAAACAGAAGTTGCTGGTGTTATTTGCAGGCTCGGTTTTTCGCACCAGAGAGAGCAAAAGCACTTGTAGATCGTTATTCAAGATAATGACTGCTTTATGTAAGTACATCTGTTGTAAATCTTCTCATCATGCCTTCTTCGACCATTTGATTTTAGAGGTTTGCCTGGACTTGAATTTATAGGAAGAAAAAGATAGCGAGTGAGTGAATTATACTGCATTTTTCTCATTGTTTCATATCATCGTTGCCATAGGAAAATGCATATACCGGAGAATTAACAGGTAGAATATGCCTTAAAACTGGACTGCTAGGCCTTCTGAACTTGAAGCATGTTAGCAGGGTTGTAGGATTACGAGTACTGCTATCGATTGTATCCCAAGTTTTGCATTACATATTTATTTTTAAAAAATGATACAGTAAAACTTCTCTATAGTGATACTCTATATAGGAATAAACTCTACATAATCATAAAAAATTATAGTCCTAATTTGGGATAGTTATAAACAAGAATAAACTCTATCTTATAATAAGTTATAATTTTACTAATTCTCGTCTTAAGGAAAGTTGTCTCTACATAGTAATAATTATCTGTATATTACAAAAAAATATATATTATATAAAACTAAAGGTTTAAAATAAAATAAAATATTTATTTAAAATTGTTTGGGACAATGATTTATGTTTTAGAATTGTTATCACATCTTTTACTTTACGAGTACATAATAGCTCGTTAGCATGGATACCTTCTTGTTGAAGCTAAAATATTTTTAGTTTCTCAAGCATGTTTAGAGCTTCATGACACAAGACTTTTTGTATTTCCGCATTATTATCCTTAGAATTATTTCTTTTCTCTTCTTGTCTAATTGCAACAATGATTTCTCCTTTAGTTAAAGTATAAACGATTTTTCGCTCATTTGGATAATCGAAAAAGACATTAATATCTATTCAATTAGTATAGTGAATTTGTCGAATCTGATCACTCAATTCTATAGTGACTCTTTTATTCTTCTTATCCACTTTATTTGTAACTTACAATTCATTGACATTAATGGTCCTTATTTTGCAGCGCTTAATAAATAATAATAATAATAATAATATGAGGTATATGAAAGTAAAGAATTGAATTCGCATGAAGGAGATGATCAAACATGAACGGTTGACCCCCTCTGTTTAGCTTTTGTCTTTTACATTATTCTAATTCCTAATACTTCCAAATTTAAATAAAACTTGTAAAGAGGAGGATATAACCATTGCCCTTTAATTTATGAAGCTCGATGAATCCTTCTCTGTGGTGTTATTGCATATGATTTGACCTATTGTTCAATTTTTCGGTCAACTTTGATGCACTCTAGGATCTTATTAAATGAATTAAAAGCAGGAAAAAAAAAACACCTAATCACGAGTCAATTCTCTCCTGCAAACGACTACCACTAAAAAAAATTAAGAAAATACATTGTAAATACCTTAACATAATTTAACTACTAATTTGGAATTAGATTAAAATTTTGAATTAAAAAGAAACAATAACAATAATAAAAGAGTTTTGAAAAAGAAATGTCGAGTTAGGAGTTGTTGGCTAAAGCTAAACTCCAAGCTTAATGAAAATTATCTCTAATAAGCTAAATCTGGGTGGTTTAGTGGTTCGATAGAAACTCTTAGATGTATTATTCAAGAGATCATAAATTTAACTCCTTCTTTAATTGTTAATAGGGGTAGTAATTGGAACTTTTACTTTATCGATAGTTTTAGGGTTTAAGGGGATTAGTTGAGGTATACGTAAACTGGTCCGGACACCTCTAATCATAAAAAAAAAAAAAAAAAATTATCCCTAGTAATAAGTTAGTCAAGTCACTCCAAAAAAATGTGTTTATAATATAAGAAGTAATCGAACAAAAGCTTATATCAACATTTAAAAAAAAAATATGGAGCTCTCATTAAACATGGGTAACTTAAATCTTAGGTTGATGGTGATATACAAGTCCTTTTGGGTGGGTACAATTACCGGTAAATAGTAAGACAATTTTTAATTGTCTTATTTTTCAATTATTCTAGTTGGAAAACTTTGATTCTTTGACCGAGGTCCACATGAACAACTAACTAATCTAGCGAATCTAAGTTCATGAACAAAAATTTTTAACGAAGTTCTCACCAAAGTCTATCAGGTTATATTAAATTAATGATCACGAATATATATCAGCACTTCGTGTTATAATAATCTAAATTCTTGTATGGTAAACATTGAAGAATTAAGAGTTTTTATTATTTTTATTTTTATTTTGTGCATTTGTTGAATAAATCTTATAAAACTCAAACCCCTCTTAATTATTCAATTTGCAATTCCGAGACCCAAATCTTCCTTTAGATTTTAATTTTCCTAGTTCTTAAAAAGCTCAAAACCCTCTTTTAATTATCCAAAATCCAAAAAATAAAATTATATATGAGGAGTATTTCACACAAACAACAACAATAAGAAACCAACAAATAGGTGGTGGAAGTCATTAAGGTCGGCCGCTTGATGCTTTGTTTAATCAACGTTATAGGGTAAACGACATATTCCCACCCAAAATTTAGCGAAATCCAAGATTGGTATCCTTGGTTTCATAATTCTAGATTACCACCCTTAATTGGACATCGTTAGTGACATATGACATTTGATAGAGAAGACAAAATTGCCCTCAGACCTTCTTCTTCTTCATCTCTCCTCCTCTTCTTCATTGTCACCGGCACTTCCCTTTTGCGTATAAGGAATATACTCCATTTGCTTACGTGCCAATTCAATCTGTGGGCATTACTCATGGCTCAGCTTATCACCTTTCTGAATTGGAACTGGAGTCGTAGAGCACTTATCCATAACGTGAAAAGTCATCTATAAAAGTGATGAAATATCTTTCTCCACTAAAAGAAGGTACGTCAAAAGGATCACATATATACGTGTGTATTAGTTCAAGAAGTCATGTGCTTCGAGTGCCTGCTTTTTTAACTTTGCATGTAGTTTGTTTTCCCTTAATACAATCCACACAATTGCCAAGATCATTAAAATCCAAATTAGGTAAAACTTCATTTTTTACTAATCTTTGCATTCTTTCTTTTGATATATGGCCTAAACGTTTATTGTTAGTGTATGCCCTAAGAACCAATCGTATTGTCGATTTCAGGACATTATATCTTGTAAATGTATTATGAATAAAAATAAGTGTTCTTATTTCACATGTCGATTTTCTGCTTCATTTATATTATATTATATTTAATATTGCATGTGAAATATCCGGATGACAAGAATCTTCAGAAGATCAAATCATCGAAGAATTCCCTATGCAAGTAATGTTAATTGGGCAATAACATTGCATAGTAAGCATGTTGAATGTCTCCATTAAATATTATGTGATGGTATTAGTATGGGTGATTATAAGAGGTATGTCACTAAGGCATTAGCATGGATAAACAGTTAGTGAACTGTTTATCGAATACGACCAATTAAGATGAATCACATGGATGTGGTCAATGATGCATCGTAGGATCGTACTAGTGTACCACTGATCCTTAGACTTGAGACATCACGGTTGGAATCAACATATGATGCATATGGTTCATATGATGTATAAGCACGAGACTAGTCATGTCTTGTGTAATAAGTAAGTTTGGTCATATGTTATTCATGTGCGAGGACAAGTGATGTCAAGATGGGATCCATTAACTCCAAATAGTCTAATCTCGAGTTCCCAGACGAATGTCAATAAACATTGGAAAAGGGAAATCTCTGGCTAGAGTATAATGAATGTCAGATGAAAAGTAGTTTCATGTTGATGAGTTTCATTGTATTGATTAATAATTCGATTAAAGATTAAGTTAAGGGTTTTGACATACCATGAACCATTTTTAATCGGGATTAGATGACGGAGAGATTTTACTACATGGTACATACGATCAGAAAAGGTTCATTGGATTTTACACTTCATTGTGGTTTAAGGGTTATGGAACATTGCTAGACTTTTACCATAATCAGTGGGAGTTTCGATTATAAAGAGTTATAACGAAACATATCAAAATCTGATATTGGGCCCACGGCTAGATCACAGTGAACCAAAATGGTCACACATAAAACCAAGCTCAAGGAGAGAGAGTAATACATATCATTAATCAGATTAATGATGTTCCAACGTAAATAGTTGCATCCGAATTAATGTATTGGTGAGAAATGATTATCCATAGATAGGTAGCACTAACCAAGGGTAATAAAGATTTATTAAATATTATTATTGAATCAGATTCAATAATGGGGACAAAAGTGCATTGGTTTTATTCTTAAGAGTTAGAATATTTAATAGGATTAAAATTTGGGTTAATTATGAATTAACCATAAAACCAAAGACTTGACATAAATGCTCTTTTTCAAGATTAATTTTAAATTGTTTATGACTTCCCAAGATAATTAAAATTACACTTTGTGCTCATGATATATAAACCAAGTGTTATACAATTTTCATAGAATTGAAAGAATTGAAACAAAAGCACTCTCTCACTTTCTTCCTCACTCTCTCGGCTCTCTCCCATCTTTGACTTGTGTGGATCATATATTGAGGTTCTTCAAGTTCACTTGAAGAACTAAGACTCCAAGAAAGAAGATTCAAGTGTTGAATAGCAAAGAAGTAAGTAATATTTCATCCTTATCTTGAGTTTTTTTGGGCTTATGTGTTATGTTTGTATTCTACCTTGCATCCATCATCTTGCCATCATTTTTATACCTTTTCCATGTCCAAAATGTATGAATCCCAACATTTATGCCATAAATAAGCAAATTTCTCGTCCACAGAAGCACATTTTGTTTCTATATTATGATGTAGGGTCAATAATGTCTCAGTAAATAAACTATCAAGATGTAATTTATACAATCCATCACAAAGCACATCAAAACCAATTAAATAATTATGTTTAAATAAATTGAAACATCCATTCCCGAATTTAAAAGAATATCCTTCTAAATCAAGTTTAGATAAATATATTAAATTACGGGATAACTTCGGTACATAAAGACTATTAAACAAATATAAATGATGTCCAATACTTCAAATTAAATGATAGGTTTCAACAACTTCAACTCGTGCTTTGACCCGATTTCTCATGTATACAAATATTTCATTCTCGTTTATGGTTTGGGTCATAAGGAATCGCTGCATAGTATTAGAAATATGAGTGGTACATCCAGAATCAATCCATCAAGTATTATAAAGAACTTTTGATAAATATGATTCGAAACATACAAAAGCACTAGGCTCACGTTTCTTTTCAAACCATGCCTTACGTTTTAAGCAGTCTCTCATATAGTCTTCATTTTACATTTAGTCCACCTTATTACAGATTATTTATGTACCTTCAATTTCTAGGAACCTAGTTTCCTTTTACAAACTTAATGTTTCCGGATATAATGTTTTGTTGAATCCTTACTTACTGTTCACAATAATGTTGGAATTAAACGTAGTATGCTTAATGAAAGTTCTACTGACTTGTGGCATAAACATTTGGGTCATATATCCAAAGAAGGGTTACGAAGGTTAGTAAAGAATGAGATTTTGCCAAATCTGGATTTTACTGATCTTGGAATATGTGTGGATTTCATTAAGGGAAAGCAACCCAAACATACTAAGAAAGGTGCCACAAGAAGTTCTCAACTTCTTGAAATTATACGCACATCAATATATGCGAACCTTTGATGGTCCATCTTTCAGTGGAGAAAAGTATTTCATTACTTTTACTAATGATTTTTCACGCTATGGATATATCTACTTGCTTAATGAAAAACCACAATCTGTGAATGCATTTTAGGTGTACATAAATGAGGTTGAGAGGCAATTAGATATAAAAGTGAAAATAGTAAGATTTGATAGAGATGGTGAATACTATGGGAAACATACTAATTTAAGAAAATGTCTAGGTCCATTTGCAAAGTTCCTCGAAAGTCGTGGCATATGCGCACAGTATGCTATGCCATGCACACCTCAATAAAATGGTGTGACAAAAAGGTGTAATCGAACATTAATCGATATGATTAGAAGTATGATGAGTAACTCCTCATTACGTATATCTTGTGGATGCATGCTTTTAAAATTGCTACATACTTAATGAATAGGATTCCCAGTAAGGCAATCTCAAAACTCATTTTGAGTTGTAGACTATCTTGTGGATGCATGCTTTTAAAATTGCTACATACTTAATGAATAGGATTCCCAGTAAGGCAATCTCAAAACTCATTTTGAGTTGTAGACTAAAAGGAAACCCAGTTTAAGGCACCTACACATTAGAGGTTGCCAATCAGAAGTAAGAATTTACAACCCACATAAAAAGAAATTAGATTCTCAAATGATCAGTGGTTACTTCATTGGTTACCTAGAGAAATCTAAAGGGTATAAGTTTTGTTGTCCAAACCAATAGTCCGAGACTTATAGAGATTGGTATAATTGCTAGATTTCTTGAAAATATGAAGTTAATAGGAGTGATGAACGACAAGTTGTGAACATACAGGAAATTAAGTTATATTTTCTTGTACCCATAAATGTTTCCTTATCCATAACTACTTCAAATTTTGTTCTGGCTGTTGAAGAACGTCTTTACAACGTTGGACAACTTTTGAATGAGGATACACTCTTGACAGAAACTAACTCACAAATATGTAATTTAAATGAATCACAGGGAATGTCATTAAGAAGATCATATAGAGATCGGCTATTCTAGATTATTATGTGGTTTATTTGTAAGAATCATTTTTTTATATTGAAATCAATGAGGATCCAGTTTCTTTTTCACAAGCCATAGAAAGCACTGTGTCTGAAAAATGGTTCGACGCCATGAAAGATGAGTTGAAATCCATGGAACAATTCATGACCAAGCGTGACTCGAATGACAATGTCGAACAATATAAAGTTAGACTTATTGCCAAGTGTTATACTCAAAAAGATAGTGTTGATTATAAAGAGAATTTTTTTTTTTCGTCTGTCTTAAATAAGGACTCTTTAAGGATTGTTATGACATTGGTGGCTCATTATGAGTAGAGTTACACCAAATGAATGTGAAAATACCATTTCTTAATGAAGAACTTGAGGAGGAAATTTATATGGACCAACCTAAAGGTAAAGGAAAAGGTCGAATGATAAAGCTTTAGAAGCAAATATAAGGACTTAAAACAAGCTTCTCGGTAGTGGTATATTAAGTTTAATGATACCATAACATCCTTTGGTTTTATAGAAAATGTCGTTGACCCGTGTATATACCAAAAGGTCAGTGGGAATAAGTTTATTTTCCTAGTCTATATGTTGATGACATTTTACTTGCTGCTAATGATTTAAGCATGTAGCATGAGATGAAAGATTTTCTCTCAAGGAATTTTGAAATGAAAGATATGTGAAAGGCGTCCTATGTGATATGAATGGAAACATTTCGTAATAGATCACATGAATTGTTAAGATTATCTTAGAAAGTTTATATCAAAAAATTGTCGAGAGACTTAATATTGACAAATGTTCAACATAAGTTGTTCCCATATAGGAAAGGGATAAATTTAGTCTCATGCAATTCCAAAGAATGATGTAAAACGTAAAGAAATGGAATCAATTTTGTATGCTTCTGTTGCGGGCAATTTAATGTATCAAAGCAATCTAGGAATTGATCACTGGAAGGCTACAAAGAAAGTTTTAAGGTGCCTGTAAGGAACAAAGAATTACATGCTCATGTGTAGGAAGTCCAACCACTTAGACGTGATTGGATACTCAGATTCAGTTTTTGTTGGATGCCTTGATAGTAGAACGTTTACATTTGTTTATCTGTTCTTTTTGGTTGAAGGAGCAATGTCAAGGAAAAGTGTCAAATACACTGTCATTGCTTCATCCATTATGGAACCAGATTTTGCGGTGTGTTTTGAGGCCATAATTCATGCATTATGGCTGTAGAACTTTATTTCAGGACTTAGGGTAGTCAACACCATTGCCAAGCCATTAAAAACTCACTGTAATAATTTTATAGTAGTATTCTTTTCCAAGAACGACAAATATTCTAGAGGTACCAAACATATGGAATTAAAGTATTATGCCGTTAAGGAGGAGGTACCACATTACCCACGACACCAAGCCCCCTGACACTTCCATCAGATTCCCCCACATCACAAAACCCCTAACATTCCTTTCCCGGTGCACCCTCAAATCACCGCCCAACGGCCACTGCCCCTTTGTGCATTTTCCCTTTTTCAGGCCAGATTCTAGTCGATCTTGACACTGAAAACCACCACTAACACCATCACTCGAACCCCCATCCTCCCCTCAGCAACCCCCTAACTTTCCTTACCTAGTGCACTCTCAAATCGTTGTCGGACGGCCACTACCCCTTTGTGCATTTTCCCCTTTTTCAAGCCAAATTGTGGTCGATTTTAACACCAGAAACCACCACTCAAACCCCCGTCCTCTCCTCAACAAAACACTTACCCCTATTGACTGTCCCCAATCATCGTTTGTCTTCACAAACTGCACACACCGCCGTGCGATAGTCGTATTTTGCGACCCACCCTTTTCCACTGTATAACCTCCTTCCTCCTTCACCTTTGGCTATGTTGTTGCGTTCGGTTGTGATTGTTGTGTGTAAACTAGTCGCCAGAAAACCCACAACAACACAACCTCTCATATCGAGATCACACCCACTAGTTATTTAAAGAAATGCCTTACTCAGCATCCCAGCCCAACACATTACGTGTGTTAGGGATGATTTCCTGTGACGAGGTCAACCAAAAAAGCTTGAGCCGTACCAAAACGAATGAAAGGCGATGACCAGCGAACGGAAGTGCAAATGACTACTGTACCCTTTAATCGTTACATTAAATGATTTTCTATTAGTTTAAGGGTGGGAATATGGGATTTATGAAACTAGGGGTACCAACCTGAGATATCGCTAAATCTTGGGTGGGAACATGTCGTTTACTCTACATTATATTTTTAATTCATGTGCTAAAAAATTATATTATACTATTAATACCTCTATTCTTTGAATTTTTATTATAACCAAATACATTGCTATCATCTCTGCTTAAATGAATGAAAAAATTTCAACCTTAAATGTCCAAAAAGATAGCAAGTACATGTTAGAGCTTAATTCAGTACGGCCTCTAATAAATAATATTTAAGAAAATATTATATTAGTTCATGCCGTACAAAAACATAAACAAAAATAATTATAATATAAGAGTTTAAAAGACATGGACCCTAAGAATGAGATTCGATGTTATAACCCAAATCCCTCTACCATTAGGCAACCGTTAGAGAAACTATTATAAGTTTATAAATATTTGCTGGATTGTAATTATGCCATTAATTTAATATCTAAAACTTAAGGGTTGAAGAATTTATGTTATTTTAAATTTGTCATTAACTCTAATTATAATAAGATGACGATGAAACCTCCATTTTTTACTACTTTATGTTCCTCTTCATGTCCACCACCACTCCTTAAACACCATTGTTGATTTTCATATTAAAGTGTACTGAATGTAATGAACTGAGAGAAAGAAAAGGTTTTATTGAAACATTGTATTGAACGCATAATGGCATTTCATCTATATATAAGCCCATTTAAGCAAACCAAAATAATAAAAGGGAAATCCTAGATTTTCAAAGTTAATTTTAATTTCTTTCTTGTGTTATCGTCTGAATGGTGAAACTTTAAAAAAACTGAAACGTATAATCGGTAATACCTTAAGAGAGCAAATGACAATTAACTCATTTTTTCACCATGAAAATCAAATTCTAAAAGGAAGACCAATTAAACACTAGCTTAATTATGCAATAAAAGCATTAACCAAGGTGTTAGTGCCAACCTCTCACATCGGTTAGGAGACGAGGGTCTTGATCATTTATTTAGCACAAGAACACCCTCATCACCCAAAAGCTTCTTTTCAAGACAAAATCGTGTGGACTCCAAAGCCTAAAGCGAACAATACCTCTAAATACCCACCTATCATGTGTTTGGATCCGACATATATCAACAAAATGCAAGAAATTTTACTTTCCTTGTGTGAAATTGAAGAAGAATCAAAACCCACTTCATGTATCTGACATAAAAAATTCATGCACCTATGAGCTTCCATATTTCTTCTCATTCTTTTCAAGAAATTTCAACACTTGTTTATGGTGTTATTTCATGATTTGAACCTTTCTTTTTTTTTTTTTTTCTGTCAACCTTCACGTACTATGTGTTAAATATTTGTTATAACTATAGAGAATCAGTTACTGTATCAGTTTAGTTTACAGTTCAATTAGTTAGTTGTTTACTTAAGTTAGTTACAACCTGAGTTAGTTAGTTAGTTGAGTTAATTTATCTAAATGTAATATAAATGCACTTGTACAGTAACAAGATGTGTATCAATTGAATAAGTAAAGCAATATTTTCCCCCAAATTTCCTTCTGTTCACTGAGACTGAAACTCTTCAACATGGTATCAGAACTACAATTTTCCGCAATCTAACTTGAAAATCAGCTGAATCAAGCTTCCAATTTGATCTTTGCTAAGCTCGATAGAGCTTAAAATTTCTCAGTTTCTTCATTTCTAGCTTGATTTGCTAAGAGTTCAACATCGACGATGACATCCTCCACTAAAGAATCAATTGCTCCTTCGATCGATTCAAACTCTCCTCTCTATGGTCATCCTTCTGATACACCAGGTACTGTTCTTGTTTCTGAACAGCTTATAGGAATAGAAAACTATGGATTATGGAGTAGAGATATGACTGTTTCTCTATGTGCAAAGAACAAATTAGGTTTCGTTAATGGAACATGCACAAAATCATCAACTCATACTTAGTTAGTGCCACAATGGAAAAGATGCAATTCCTTAGTGTTGTCCTGGATCTTTAATTCAGTATCAAAAGAAATTTTTAATGGAATTGTATATTCTACTGATGCTTACCAAGTTTGGCGTGATTTAAAGGAACAATTCCATAAAGTCAATGGGACTAGGATTTTTGGTATCCACAGAGAAATTGTTAATTTTACACAGGGAACAAACACTGTAGCAGTGTATTACAACAAACTCAAGTCTCTGTAGGATGAGTTAAATTCGTTAATGAGTTTACCTACACCTGATAGTGAATCAACAAAGGCATTCCTTGAACACCTGAATCAACAGAAATTGTTACAATTTCTGATGGGATTGAATGACTCGTATTCTATGGTTAGAAGTCAGATCTTGTTGATGAATCCATTGCCAAGTGTTAAACAAGCCTATTATGTAGTACATCAGGATGAAAGCCAGAGAATTCTTGCTGGCATGAATGTTAATTCAGAGGTCACAACTGCACTTTATGCTCAGAACAACAATAAGCATCAGAATCCAGGCCAAAAATATAAGGGTAAAAGACCATTTATTGAGTGTGAGTACTGCCATTTACCTGGTCACAAACGAGAGAGTTGCTACAAACTAAATGGGTATACTACTAATTATCAGTTCACAAAAGGTAGAACAAATTCTAAGGGCAAGGTTTCTACTAATCAAGCTCAAATACAGAACATGGTCTTAGAGTCATCAGATACTGGAACTGTAAATGCTTCTGAAAATATTAATGCTCAAGTTGGTCCCGTTTTAACAATTGATCAATATAATCAAATCCTTCAGCTCTTGGGAAAGGAAAATGTCAATCCTCCAGTTGCCAATCTTGCAATTATTCAATTTTGCAATCACCTATAGCTATAGAACCTACCGGATAATCTCTTGTAGGATTACCGAATGGAACCAAAACACATATTAGACATATAGGTTCTGTAGACTTGGAAAATGGTTTTCACCTTTCAAAAGTTCTACACATCCCACACTTTAAACATAATTTGTTGTCAGTCTCTAAATTTACTATTTCCAATAACTGTGCCATTACATTTTATCCTGATTTTTGCCTCATTCAGGATCTTTGTAGTGGCAAGTTGAGGGGGATTGGTAAGCATGACCAAGGCTTATATCTTCTTGATCCAATGACCAAACATTTGCCAACTTTGTCAGATTTAAAGATTTTAAATAAGACTGCTTCAAATGTTTTGTATTCAAAAGATACTATTTCCATTGTTTTTCATTCGAATAATCATGTACCATCACTTTTACCATTGAATAAGGATGTTGATTCATATGTGTCTCTTTTATCTACAACTTTGCCTACTGCACTTGAGTTATGGCATCAAAGGCTAGGACATAACCCTTACAAGACTTTACAGCTTATGCAACATAAGCTGAAAATGAATTTTTCTATACCTTTTCACTGTGATGTTTGTCCATTAGCCAAACAAACTAGAATTCCTTTTCATCATAGTGCTTCATATTCCAGCTACATTTTTGACTTGTTACACATGGATGTTTAGGGTCCATATAAGACATCAACTCATGGTAATGCAAGATATTTTCTCACTGTTGTAGATGATTACTCTAGAGTTACATGGATATTTCTTATGCAATTCAAATCTGAGACTTTTCTTACAATCAAATATTTTCTTAAAATGGTCCAAAATCAGTATCAATTTACTCCTAAATGCATTAGAACTGATAATGGCCTTGAGTTTTTTAATAAAAATTGTCATGACATGTTTCTTCAAAACAGTATAATACATCAAAGCTCATGTGCATATTCCCCTCAACAAAATGGAGTTGTTAAGAGGAAACATAGGCATATTCTAGAGGTTGCAAGGGCACTGAAATTTCAAGCACATATACCAAACCATCTTTGGGGATATTGTGTTCAAACTGCAGTGTATTTGATCAATAGGTTTCCCTCATCTATTCTTCATGGTTTATCTCCTTTTGAAAAAAAATTTGGCAAGCCTCCCTCATTGGATCATATCAAGGTATTTGGCTCTTTGGTTTATGCTACAATTCTTACTCATAAAGACAAATTATCCCCTAGATCAGCCCCTTGTGTTTTCTTAAGTTATTCATTAACTCAGAAAGGTTATTTACTCTATAACCTTTCCTCTCATTCAGTTTCAGTTTCAGTTTCGAGGGATGTCACTTTCTATGAACATATCTTCCCTTTTTCTTGGTCCATTTCTTCACAAAATCCCTTTTCTCCTGCATCTGATTTTCTTGAAATAGAGTCAACACCTTCCATTGTCACTTCCCCATCTACTACTACAATGCCATATGTCCAGTTTACAGAACCATCTTCTCCTTCCACTAATTTGCCACCTGACCAACACATTATTTCTCTTACTATTACTTTACCTTCACAGCCTGTTATTCATCCTTTTAGGAAATCCAATAGAACTACCAGGCCTCCTATTTGAACTTCTGATTTCATTTGTCCTACTCTTACACCTAATTCCTTAGCCAATGCTACTTCTTACCCTATTTCCAATTTTGTCACATATAACCATATTTCTCCTTCTTACAAGGCTTTTCTGTCCAATCTTCATTTGGTTGAGTCTTCCTCTTTTTCTTTAGCTTCTAAAGATCCAAATTGGCTGATTGCAATGCAGAAAGAAATACAAGCCTTAGAACACAATAAGACCTAGACTTTAGTCCTTTTACCCTCTGGCAAGGTTCCTATTGGGTGTAAATGGGTATATAAGTTGAAATATAAGGTTGATGGTTCTTTAGAAAAGTATAAGGCCATGTTGGTGGCTAAAGGATATACTCAACAAGCTGTGGTGAATTATGCAGAAACATTTTCTCCTATAGTGAAAATGGTTACTGTCAGAACCATTTTGTCTTTGGCTTCCATGAATGGTTGGCCTCTTTATCAATTGGATGTGGATAATGCTTTCCTGTAGGGTGATTTGCAAGAGGAGATATACATGAATTTGCCTCAGGGTTTTGTTAAGTCGAGGGAGCAGAATATGGTTTGTAGGCTTCACAAATCCCTTTATGGATTAAAATAAGCTTCTAGGGCTTGGAACTATAAACTTACACAAGCCTTAATCACTAGTGGTTTCTGTCAATCTAAATCAGATTACTCTCTTTTTATCAAAAGGCTTAGTTCACACATTGTTGTACTTTTAGTGTATGTGGATGACATACTGATTATAGGAAGTAGTACTGAAATGATTCAGCAAACCAAACAACTCCTGCATTCTAATTTCAAGCTTAAGGACTTGGGATTACTAAGGTACTTCTTAGGTTTTGAAGTAGCTAGATCATCTAAAGGGATTATTTTGTGTCAAAGGAAGTATGCATTAGAATTGATTTCAGAATCTGGATTATCTAGTTCCAAACCCTCCACAATTCCAATGGATTCCACTTTGAAATTGACATTTGTTGAATATGATGAAATATTTCCTTCATCCAATGATCCGTTACTTCCTGACCCAAGTATATATCAAAGGTTAATAGGTAAGTTGCTGTATTTGTGTATGGCTCGACCAGACTTGAGTTTTTCATTCAATTTATTAAGTCAATTCATGCACAAACCTAAGGAATCACATCTGAAGGCAGCTCTCAAGATAGTTAAGTATGTCAAGACATCACCAGGATTAGGCCTATTTTTTCCAGTAGAAAACAGTATGACTCTGTCAGCCTATTGTGACTCAGATTGGGCATCTTGTCTTATGACCAGAAAATCTGTGATAGGCTACTGTGTTTTCCTTGGTAAGTCTCTAATATCCTGGAAATCCAAGAGGCAAGCAACCATTTCCAAATCCTCATCTAAGGCAGAATACAGAGCAATGTCTGCTACTGTGTGTGAGCTTCTTTGGCTGGTATAACTCCTCACAGAGCTTGATGTTTCAAAGTCTCAACTATTGCCTATTCCCCTACATTGTGATAATCAGGCTGCAAACCATATAGCTTCTAATCCCATGTTTCATGAGAGGATAACACACATTGATCTTGATTGCCATATGGTCAGAGATCAGCTCAAACTTGGTCTCATACAAACTGCCTATATTCCTACTGCAGAGCAACCAGCTGACTTATTGACTAAAACACTCGGAGGTCACATTCATTCCAAGCTATTGCACAAGTTGGGGGTTCTTGATCTCTACCAACCTCCAACTTGAGAGGGGGTGTTAAATAGTTGTTATAACTGTAGAGAATCAGTTACTGTATCAGTTTAGTTTACAGTTCAGTTAGTTAAGTTGTTTACTTGAGTTAGTTACAACCTAAGTTAGTTAACTAGTTAGTTGAGTTAACTTATCTAAATGTAATATAAATGCACTTGTACAGTAACGAGAAGACTAAATCAGTTGAATCAATAAAGCAATATTTTTTCCCAAATTTCCCTCTGTTCACCGAGACTGAAACTCTTCAACACTATGAATTTATCATTTGAATAAAAAAAACAAAAAAAACAAAACACCCCTAATCTTTTAACACTAACGGTTCAAACCTTCCCTCACAAAGACTACAACCGAAAAAGTTAAAATAAAATTTGGTAATTAAAGGAAAAAAAATTATCGTTTTTTGAGTGGTTGGCTAAAAAATAACATTAGATTCGTTTCTCCAAGTTTAATGGAAGACGTTATTGAATGGTTTAAGGGATTTAATATTAGTCAAATCATTTTTGAGAATATGTAAATAATTATATATAAAAATGAACAACTAAAACCACCCTTTATCAAAATTTAAATAAATATATTGAGCTATCATTCAAAATTCTTCCTTAATTATTTAATTAACAATTTGGAGACACAAGTAATCCTTCCATTATAATTTTCCTAATTTTGAAAAGAAAATAATAAATATAATATCAACACAAACAAAAATGATAACCCCCAAAGTTATTAAGCTCAGCCGGTTTATGCTTTGTTTAATCAATACATTATTTTTAATTCTTGTACGTGTAGCGATTATATAATGTTTTCCCCTCTTTTCTTTTGAATTCTGGTCATACATTAAGAAACAAAACAAATAATAATATGCAACAATTTAGAACATACTATATTGCTAGCATCTTTTGGTGAAAAGATAAATTGTAACTTCGGATATCCAAAAGCCAGAAAGTACATGTTTGAGTTTGGTTAAGTACGGTTTCTAAATATAAAATATTTCTAAATATTTTATGTTGATGTCGTGACAATAAACTAACGAAAAAGAAAATAATAAAGATGACGAAACCTCCTTTTTCACTTAATTAAAATTACATTAATTTCTTCATCATCTCAACCACCACTCCTTAAACACCATTGTTGATTTTCATATTCAAGTGTACTCAATATAATGAGCTCTGAGAAAGAAAAGGTTTTATTCAAACATTGTATTATACACACAATGGCATGCTATTCATAAAGAAGCCCATCTAAGAAAAAGAAAAAAAAAAAAAAANTCATCTTATCTATGATTTAAATGAAAAATACTTGGCTGCTAACCATGATTTATATGAACTTTGGTCAGGTTATTCTTTGAAGCATGTGGATTTGGTGATGACATTTTGGGCTCTACTACCATGATGTATACAAAGAATGTAGCAACTCATGATGGAGGCGACCACATGGTTAGACGTGCAGGTAGAAAGCTACTGTTAGTTCCTCCATTGAGAGAGCCCTGGCCATATTTGAAGCCAATCAGTTCCAAAAGTTGATTCATACTGTACTTTCAGCCAAAGGATTAAAATACAAAGATAACATCTGTTGTATACACCTTATTAGAAATAGATCAGCATTGCTTCTCATTTTGAAAGTCTGGAACTTTTGCTCAAAGTAAAAGAACTGCCAAAAGGGAAGAAATGTGTACATGAATATTAGAGGCACAATTTTGAGTGTGTTTAGTTATAAGTGTCAATTTGGGTTTTATTCTGAATACCCTCCTTGTGAGAGTTGCTCCCTTTATATAGAAGCTGTCGGACTAATTACAAGGCTGAAAATCAGCCATTACACAGGACTATGCAAGGTAAGAATAAACGCCTATCAATTCTATGCATATATACAATATACTCTTCTATATATAGCTAGACTAAAAAATGATAGAATATATGTTGCCTTTATAGACTAGGCCAGCACATATCCAATTGTTAATTCTGCTAACATCCCCCTTCAAATTGATGCTGGGCGATCGAGAAGCATCAATTTGTCAATCAAGAACTGATGGCGAGGACGAGAGAGAGCCTTGGTGAAGACATCAGCAGCTTGGTGTTCAGTGGAAATGTGTGGAAGAGTAATCTCCTGGCAAGTAAAGGCTTCACGAATGGAATGACAATCCACTTCAATATGTTTGGTGCGCTCATGAAAAACAGGATTGGCAACAATCTGAATAGCATTGGTATTATCAGCATGAAAAGGAGTAGGAGTAAGCTGTGGAACACTAAGTTCGCCTAACAACCCTCGAAGCCATACAATTTCAGAACAGGCAGACGACATAGCCCGATATTCAGACTTGGTAGATGACTTCGAGACACGAGCTTGCTTCTTACTCTTCCAAGAAATGAGGGCATCGCCAAGAAACATACACCAACCCGTAACAGAATGACGAGTATTCGCACAACCATCCTAGTCGGCATCACTAAAACCCTTCAATTGTAAAGAATTCCCTAAGGGAAAAAACAAGCCGCGACCAGATGTCCCTTCGAGATATCGAAGAAGACGACGGACAGCGGCCAAATGTGTCTGGCATGGAGCCTGCATAAACTAACTGGCTTGCTGAAAAGTAAACGAGATATCAAGTCGAGAAATGGTCAAATAATTCAAACTACTCACCAACTGCCGATGCATTGAAGGATCAGATAAGGGATCACCATCTGCCTAACACAGCTTCAAATTGACCTCCATAGGTGTAAGAACCGAATTTCCGTCTTGAAGGCCTGCTAAAGAAAGAAGGTCTTGGGTGTACTTATGCTGATGTAAGAGCATGCCATTCGAACAATGTTGAACCTCAAGTCCAAGAAAATGTTGTAGTGGACCAAGATCTTCCATATGAAACGAAGATTTGAGGCGCTGTTGGAGCTGGCCAATTAATTGGAGATCAGATCCAGTAATCACAATATCATCGACATACACAAGAAGTATAACGATCCCAATAGCAGTTTGGCAAAAGAAGAGAGAGGAGTCATACTGACTCTAAGTAAAAGTGAAATCCAGTAGAGTAGTACAAAACTTCTCAAACCATGCCCGTGGTGCCTGCTTCAAACCATACAGAGACCGCTTTAAGCGGTAAACCTCAACAGAAGAGGAAGGAAACAAGCCAGGAGGAGGAGACATAAATATTTCTTCCTTTAGATCACCATGTAGAAATGCATTCTTCACATCCATCTGGCGAAGCGACCATCCTTTCGAAACAGTAATGGCCATAACAATGCGGACAGTAGTCATTTTGGCCACAGGAGCGAATGTTTCCTCATAATCAAGCCCATACTCCTGCCGATTCCCGAGTGCCACCAAACGAGCTTTATGTCGTTCGATAAAGCCATCAGCACATAGCTTGATGGTGTAGACCCATTTGCACCCAATAGGCTTAACTCTAGGAGGACAAGGGACGATGTCCCATGTCTGATTGTCCTGAAGAGCCTGAAGTTCATCTTACATAGCTTGGTGCCAACACTCTTGAGTAGAAGCCTGAGAATAAGACTTAGGCACAAAAGTAGTATCAAGAGTAGCCTGAAGAGCGGAAGAAGAAAAACCATACCAATTTGGAGGCCAGGAAACCCTAGTAGACCGGCGGGGCTCATGCAAGACAAGATCAGGTGGCGGTTCAGAGGAAGGAAGAGGCAGTGGGCGACATCGCTGATACACAATACCTGGCTTAAAACGAAAAGGAGTACTAGACACATCATCAAAAGCAGGAAGTGAAATAGAGGAAGAAACAAGATTAGTACGAGACGGAAAGAAATATTGATTTTCAAAAAAAATCACATTGCGAGAAATACGAAGTTTGTTAGCATCGGCATCATAACACACAAATCCTTTATGAGAGTTACTATAGCCAAGAAAAGCACACTGAACAGATTGGGCAGCAAGCTTGTGACGTTCAATGGGAGGTAAGTGAACAAAACAAACGCAACCAAAAACATGCAAAGTGTTGTAATTAGGAGGAACACCAAACAAACGAGAATATGGAGAACCAAGATGCAAGATAGGAGAAGGCATACGATTAATCAAATATACAGTTGTAGATAATGCTTCTACCCAAAATCTAGTAGGGACAAACGATTCAAGCATCAATGTACGAACAACATCTAAAAGATGTCTATTCTTACGCTCGGCGACGCCATTTTGTTGAGGGGTGTAAGGACACGAACGCTGAGAAAGAATACCTTTCTGTTGGAGAAAAGATTGAAAAGCATGAGACATGTATTCTCCCCCAGAATCTGAACGTAAGATCTTAATACAGGTAGAAAATTGGGTTTCTACATAGGCAACAAAAGTTTTGAAGGTTAAAAACACATCAGCTTTAGAACGAAGAAAATAGACCCACGTGAAACGACTGTAATCATCAATAAATGTCACAAAATACATGTATTGAGCATGAGAAAGAACATGACTCATACCCCAAACATCAGAATGAATAATTTCAAAACATGTAGAAGCACGACTACCTTGCAAAGGAAAAGGTGAAGATTTGCTTTTTCCTAGTTTACAAGGAGCATAATCAAAAGACAAGGAAGAAAACTTATTTGTATTACTCAAATAACCATGCTTCATAAGATGTGTCAAAATGACAGAGTTGGGATGACCCAATTTCTTATGCCAAAAATGACTATTATTATTAGCAATAGCAGAACAACCAGCAGAAATTGAACGAGGAACAAAAAACGACTGAAGAGGAAATAGACATCCCACTTTAGGCGCCTTCGCTATCTCCTGTCCCGATGCTTGATCCTGCACATGACAACCAGAACAATCAAAATGAATAGAACAATTATCTTCTATTAATTGTCCAATGGAAATGAGATTGGCAGATAAATCAGGAGATACGAAAACATTAGTAGAGAAAGACCCCAAATTTCCAACCGCAGTAATAGGAAGAGTATTGCCATCTGCAATCTGAATATGCTGCTCACCATCATACTTACGAACATCTTGTAAAGCTGTTGAACTGCCAGTCATGTGATTGGAAGCCGCAGAGTCAATTAACCAAGGAGAAGTAAGGAGATGTGTCTTACCTTGAAGACCAAGAGCAGAAAGGGCAGAAATAATCATTTGTTGAACCTGCTCAAGAGTAATGTTGGAAGAAGAACTTGGTATAGCGGGTAGAGTGGAAGATATAGGCACAAAAGCAAACTGAACAGCAGTGTGAAAAGCAGGAGCGTATCGATTTTGAGGGCGTACATGACAATCCTTAATGATATGACCCTCCTTCTTGCAATAATTACAGAATTTCTTGCTGCAATATTTGGCAATGTGCCCAATTTCCTTGCAACTATAACATTGTGGTGGAGATCTGGATCGTCCTCTACCTTGAGCAGCGTATGCTATATTAACCATCTCAGAACCACCAGCGTCTTGATCAAGGCCAAGCTATGAGGCGAGACGTTGTTCTTCACGCAAGAGTTCACCCAAGCAAACCTCCAAAGAGGGGAAAGGTGTGCGATTGATTAACCCAGCTCATGCACTTTCAAACTCGGGTCTGAGCTTCATCAAGAATTGATCCAGTTGGCTCTCAGAGTGAACCGTTTGTAGTGCTGCCAAAGCTGCTTTGGGAACCTGAGAATGCACCAACCCAGAATAATCACTCCATAAATTAATAAAACCGAAATAAAATTGCTCAATAGAGAGGTTCCCCTAGCGATAGTTTCCAATGTCCAACTCTAATTGAAACTTTCAAGCAGAATTATCTTGATAATAAATTGCCGAAGGTAATCCCACATTACCTTAACAGTAGTGAACCCACGAAGATTGTTGACCATATGAGGTTCAACAGAGCTGAGTAGCCAGGAAGCAATTCTGGCATCCCTACTTTCCCATAAACTAAGTCCCTTGGGATCAGTTGGGGCCTTAGAAGACTCATCCAAATGACCCCATAACTCCTTCCCTTTTACAAACAACCTGAATTGAAATTCCCAACTGACATAGTTCTTACCATTAAAGCGAACAATAGAATTTTGTCCAAACATAATAACCACAAAAAAAAAAAAAAAAAAATGATAAAAAAAAAAATTGATAGAGTAGAGAAATCACAACAGTTACTAGAACAAAAATTGCAACAGCCCAACAACACCAAAAAAAAAAATTTGCCAATAGTCACACACCCAAACCAGAATTGCGAAAAAATTATAATCAGAAAGTATAAACCTGATTCACCAGAAATACCCCTCTAGAATCTGTCAACAACCACCAAGAATTCGTCACAACCAGAAATTCTCCAACCAACAGCCACCAAGCAACAGAAAACCAAGAGCCGATAGCTACCAAGCAACACTCAAAAAATAAATTACCAAAAAGAAAACAAGAACTACGAATTCAGATAAGCCGAGAGAAAACCACGAAAATAATTTGTGGCTATGATACCATGTCAATTTAGGTTTTATTCTGAATACCCTCCCTGGGAGAGTTGCTCCCTTTATATAGAAGCTATCGGACTAATTACAAGGCTGAAAATCAGCCATTACACAGGACTATGCAAGGTAAGAATAAACGCATATCAATTCTATGCATATATATAATATACTCTTCTATATATAGCTAGACTAAAAAAGGATCGAATATATGCTGCCTTTATAGACTAGCCAGCACATATCCAACTGTCAATTCTGCTAACAGTAAGTTCATTTATCAATATTTTGCTCCAGAAATTCAGTCCCTTATCTATACATTGAATTCCTGAACAATTTCGTCTTCACTGTTCACATTTGTAAATAAAGCATTGATGACACTGTCTTGGACAACTTTGACTTATTGGCTCTGAGCACCGCCCAGGTATAGAATCATTTTGTAATTCTTTTCTTTTACTGGCCAGATGACTATTTTAATTTTTAAGGATTTTAGGCTTTAGCCACATTGTTGTGCCACGTCGACACGGATTCTTTCTTATCTGTAATGCACTTTGTAGGAGAAAAGTTGACAAAATATTGCCCCACATAATGCCTAAGAACAAGAATTTTTTCACGATCCAAGTAAAGTAGCCTTGGAAAGAATGCAAATTGGTTTGAATTTCCTCCTTTCTCTGTCAACTTTATAGATAGGAGAAACCTACAGGGGACAAATTCTCTCACCATCTCTCATTTTCTTCACTTTCTTGATATGGGGAAAATCTGGATTGAAGTCTGCCTGATTTCTGCCCGGGGACTTGGTCGTTCTTCTTCCCTTTGGAAGCTTCAATGGTTTGCTGTTGGGTGGATTGATCCTAACAACAAATATTGCACCAAGATTGATGCTTCTGGGAATGCAAACCCGGTATGGAGAACCAAGTTTGCTGCCTTAGTTGATGACTCAAAGTTCCAAGATATGGCTTTGCATGTTGAAGTCTACAGCAGAGAGCCCATTTTTCTCAGGGAAAGGCTTCAAGGAACTGCTACTATTGTCTTGAAAGAATTTATGGCCAAGTATAGCAAGAATACTGAGGGTTCCAGACCAGGAACTGAAGAAGTCGGGAGCTATCAGTTGCGCAAAAGAAATTCCAACAAACCTCAAGGATTTGTTGATATTTCAATTCGTATCTCAGAAGAACGGGAAGAGACAAGTTTATACCAAGGTATTTATGCTATAATTCTCTTAGAGCTAATGCACTTACAATATTGTGCCTCTGATCATTGAGATCAACTCTTTGGCAAACCTTTCGGTTCGTGTGTAGATTTTTTTGTTTTTCTTTTTAGCATAAACAATTATTAATGAAGTTATTTTGAACAATTTGTTAAGTGCCACATTTTAGTCCCTGGGATGGGATTTTTAACATATGAATATTGAATTTAACTTTTTTATCTTTTTTAAGGTAACGAAGGTGGAATCATGCTCATGGATCAAAGCAACAACGTCAAGTTGTCAACTGAAGGAGGTTCAGGACAAGCCTACGCAACACAGCTGCCTCTGAACGTGCCTCTTTATCGACCAGAAAACCAATCACAGACAAATTTTCCATATGCCCATTCAGTGCCATACTCTACAAATTATTCAAACGTGTCAGTTGGTGGACAAAGCTACCCTCCACCTGCAGGACCCAGCTATCGTCCACCACGAACTCCTCCACCACCACCACCACCTTCCAATGTAGGTTACATACCCACTTTTCTACCTAGAACAGATCATTTGTCGTCAACTTATGTGGATACACCATCATCCGGACCCCCAGGACGAGGCGTGAGACCTGGCTTTGGAATGGGAGTAGGTGCTGGAGCATTGGCAGCTGGTGCTGTTCTCTTTGGTGATGACTTCATGTCAGGATTTGATGTACCTTCAGGGTTACAGGATCCTAGTCTTACCATATCAACTGATCCTCCCTTCTGATACAGTGATTATCCTGTAATTTCTGTAATTCTATGAGATGGAATGAGATTTTATTATATTCCATGATGATCCAACCGCTTGGCGAAATATTTCATTTAATAGTTACCATAGATCGTGTCGTGCAAGTCCTGGAAAGTTGATTTGCTTGCTCAAGGCAACATTTGGCAGTAATAGCAGAATTTCTGGAGCAGTTAAATATTATGCCATTGTGAAGCTATAAAGATCTCAAATTATATTAGCAAAAAGAATAATGAAGTATATCAAATATTTATCATAATGAAGACCTGAAGCATATCTAATGTTACAGCTCTTGTATATCTAAGAAATATCACATGTATCACCAGTTTCCCTGGACTGGACTGGACTAAAAATGTTTCATAACCATCATAACATCAACTGGGAATATAATCTCCATTAGATACTGCAACTTGGAAGAGCTCTTTTTAACAGTTACGAAGTGTTTGTTCAGTCTCCCACCAATGAACTTAAAAAAAATAGCCGTCATTTAACATTTCCTAGTAGCTTTCCTTCCTCCCCTCCCCCAAAAGCAAAATGCTTCTGATTGATATTTACCAGTCTTCTTTTAACAAACTTTAAACACTATCTACACCACACGCAAATTTTAAATTACTGCTTGCTCGCTCTCCTCTGAACTGCCAAAAGCTCTTCGCAGAAACCTCTCAACAACTGAAACAAACTCCTCGACTTTTTCTTCATGAGGCAAGTGGCCACAATTCTTAATTAGTTCAAGGCTAGATCCTGGTATGGCTTGTGAAAGTCTCTCAGCATTCCAAGAGGGGACAATTCGGTCAGTATCACCCGTGACAATCAGAACTGGGTTTCATTCAGAAAATGACAAGCATCACAACTACATTCCACTTATTCAAACTAATGAGTATCTGTATCTACGGCAGAATGAAAGAATATTGAAAGAGATCAAAAACTGTCATCGGATGCAAGATTTAGAAAATGCACAATCATCCATGACATGGTAGTAAATCATTAGAAAAGTCTAGCCTTAAAACAGCCTAGATCAGATGCTTTGACTAAAGTGGGAATAGGTAAGATACCGGTATCATTACCAGGACATGAGATTTCATGAAGTCTTTTTGCTAGTGGCTGCTTTGGTTCTGATTCACTATTTGTTAGCATTTCTGCTGTGAATTCCACAAGAGCCCTATCCCAACCCTTAGCCCTTAATGGCTGCAAACGACCAAAACTCCTGGTCAGTGCTGCAAATAACATAATAACATGATTCATTGTTTTGTTCTTTTGTTTCTTATGAAAGGATAAAAGAAATTATTGTTTTATTCTGCCTCGTAAACTTTGGAAAAAACAAGAAAGATAAAGTTAACAGGATACATTACCTTTGTATAACCATCAAGGATGTGTTCTGTAACTTTTTTGGAATCATACCATGCAGTCCTTACAGCAGCTATACCGAATTTATCAATTATCATTCTTACCTGAGAATCACAAAGGTAAGTTTTGACGAGCATGTAAAATATATTATAAAAATTAAACTAAGTGCCAAAATGCATTAACAGAATAATAGAACAAAATTATGGTTGTTTTTCTTTCATTGAGGGAAACCTCCTTGGACCTCAACCTTCCCATCTAATAGTAATTGGAGATCCTGGTTTAGTACTAAAATGACTTGTCCAGCAACGTATGTAACATATGTGGTAACCAAACAAAGCTGGATCAATCAGTCAGATTTATTCTCCAATTCTTCATTAAACACATTTCAACATAATTCTGATGCATGTGAATCCTGCAAATAATTGAAAATAATTGGTGTGCAAATCAAATGTCATTGGACAAGGGTCCCACAAATTCATCTGAGAAGTATTTTATCCACCTTCTGCTTATAAGGTTCTACCGTGTTAAAGATGTTTAGATTGTACTGAGGGAAAAAACAAAAATAAAGATAGTATTCAACCTTCAAAATTTTGATTTGGCAGGCTTAAAAAGTCAATTGAACAGGTACAGAGAAACTCAAAACATATTGTCCCATGAGAATGTCTAGAAATAAATTCTATACCAGCATTACGCCAAAAGCAGAGCGCAGAACAGTGGACAATAATTTCTTATACAGAGAATTGACCATATCTGCCATTCCCTTTGCCACCCGCAATATAGCTTGTGCAATGTGCTTGGTAAACATTGACAAAATCCCATAAAGCTTGACAAATGGCTTTACTAGATTAAATGAACCTGATCTATCTCTTTCAATCTGGTCATTTCTTTCCCAGGGATTTCCTTCAACAACCTTCTGTACAATGCGTGGGGCCAATATAGCAGGGGCAATGAGGATGAGAGCAGCAACTCGTTCAGGAGCTTCAAAATATGAATTAACTGCCACAAGAGAACCAGCTGAATGCCTGGCATGTCAATGTTATAAAAGGTTCAGACAGATACCATCTTTTAGCAAAGAAAAAAGAGAAAAGAAATCAAATTCCACCAAGATTGATTATTAACAGAAGAAAGGCACAATTAGGATCTACTTAACTGAGCTAACATTTGAAAGAAACTGGAAGAACTATAGAAATGACCTCTCCCTAGCACCCATGAGTATTTTTTTTTGTAGTGAACATATAGTTCTGCTCGATATGATAAATGAGATTTTTTTTTCCATGTAAGAAATGTAGCATGCGTGCTAGCATCTATGCCGGAATTGGCATCAGACTG
This sequence comes from Pistacia vera, assembly GCF_008641045.1. Taxonomy (NCBI): domain Eukaryota; kingdom Viridiplantae; phylum Streptophyta; class Magnoliopsida; order Sapindales; family Anacardiaceae; genus Pistacia; species Pistacia vera. The sequence continues at coordinate 44,509 of NW_022195215.1, read as the reverse complement.
GCTGTAGATCTTTTACAATGGAAAGACCAATTAACAGTAAAAAGAAGATAAGAAACATTCAAACATACATACCCTACTATAATTGCCTTCTCAGCCGCCAAGAAATCAATGAAATACAAGGTAGCAAGCACAGAAAATGCCATGGAGAAGGGATTTAAAGACTTTTTATCCTCAGTATCAGGAGTAGAACGCTGAAAAGAAAATACCCTTGAAGTCAACCCAAAGGCTGGTCTGTCAAAGGCAAGTACTTTAGAGCCAGTGACACCAGCCAAAGGCTTCATAACTCGGTTCCATGAGAAAACTGAGGCTCCAAATCCATGTAATAAAACCATTGAAAATCCAATTTTCTTTGTTTGTTGAGGGAGTTGTGAAAGAATCTGGCTCCCTAAAGAGTGATCCGCTTGTGATTCTGCATCATATACCTTGTGGTGTATATGCACTCCTTTGAACTCACAAAAACAACTGTCTGGGTCAGCTAAAAGTGCCGGATCCAACAATTCATCCTGATCAATGCCGGCTATTCTCTTCCTTTTCTGCTTCACTTTCGCATCCAACAATTGCTCTGAAGAGTCAAAAGGAACCGAGTTTTTCAGAATCTAAAATACTACACTCTCACTTGGTTCCCCCACAAAATAAGAGTCAGGAAATATACATATTTAGGAGGTATGGCTATAATCTACGCTTCACTACCAGGAAGCGAATAAACATATGCAAATTATATAATAAACACACAGGGGAACAATTCATTTAGGATAATGGTAAATAATGGAGAAAGAGAAAGAAACTAAACCAGAATAACTAGCACCACCGGCGGCTGAAGAAGAAGCTGCAGCAGCAAGGAGCGTGGTGTTGGTGTTGGTGTTAGATATCAACAACTGTTTGTGATTGAAATCCAAACCACCATATCTCTTAGACTCCACATTATAAAAGTGATACAAGTAATCATTCCTAAACTTGAAACTAACTGTATACACAACTCCACTCATTCTGTCATTCTTTCATTTTATTCAACGCAAAGAGGCTCACTTATAAGTGGATAAATAGAACAAAATATCCAGTCAATACCAGTCCACGCTGAATAAAAACGATGTCGTTTACTTGCTGACATTATGTCTCTCCCTTGATATATAGATAAATACATATTTAAAGTCAAAAAAATTTCAACTTATTGGTTTGGTACTTTGGTTTCAACGAACGCGGAAATGGAGGCTCTAGTGTGTAGGAAATTGGGTGATCCAACATTGGGTAATAATTCACCAATCGAGGTCAGTAAAAGTGAGCCAATTCCAGAATTGAAATCTCCAACAGATGTTAGAGTCAAAGTGCAAGCAACCAGCTTGAATTACGCAAATTACCTCCAAATATTGGGTAAATATCAAGATAAACCTCCCTTGCCTTTCATCCCTGGATCTGATTATTCTGGGATTGTAGATGCCGTGGGTTCCAATGTTTCCAATTTCAAAGTGGGAGATCCTGTCTGTTCCTTTGCAGCTCTTGGTTCTTTTGCCCAGTACATAGTTGCTGATCAGTCTCAATTGTTAGTATTGCATCGCTTTTTTTTTTTTTTTTTTTTTTTCACTTCAAAATGACCTGGATTTTATCTATTTGATAGATATTAAATGTTTCATTGAAGGTTTCTAGTGCCCGAGGGCTGTGACTTGTTGGCTGCTGGCGCTCTTCCTGTTGCATTTGGAACTTCACATGTCGCCCTTGTTCACAGGGCTCAGTTGACCTCTACCCAGGTATCCTATTGCCATTTTTTGCTTTGCTTTTTAATTGTATATGAGAATTCTTGCAAGAGTTAATTCCGAATTTTAAGAAAGTGTTGGAGAGAGAGTGCATACTTACGCTTATGTTGGACTTGGATGGATATGTAGGTCTTGCTAGTTCTTGGTGCTGCTGGAGGTGTTGGCCTTTCTGCTGTACAAATTGGCAAGGTTCGTGGGGCCACTGTTATTGCCGTTGCTAGGTACTCTTTCTTATTCGGCATCTTGTTAAATATTTAGTTGCAATCATTCTTTGGGAAGAGCGATAGTATCATCCTAAATTAATACTTATAAAACTTTGTATTGCATTTTGGATGTCAGGGGCGCTGAAAAGATAAAATTTTTGAAGTCATTGGGTGTTGATTATGTTGTAGACTTGAGCAATGAGAATGTCATTGAAAGTGTCAAAAAGTTCCTCAAGTCGAGGAATCTGAAAGGGGTTGATGTTTTTTATGATCCTGTTGGAGGTAAGCTTACTAAAGATTGCATGAAGCTTTTGAATTGGGGCGCTCAAATCTTGATAATTGGCTTTGCAAGTGGGGACATCCCTGTCATCCCTGCTAATATTGCTCTAGTCAAGGTACTTGATTCCTAATTATTTCTTTCAAGTTTCAAAATCCATGCAATGCTCTTTTTCTATTGGATTCTTTGTAATATGTGGTTTACTCTCCATTTCTTAATTGTTGCTCTTATTATTTACCACAAATTACCTGAATGTAGTCTGACNAGAGAGAGAGAGAGGAGGTTGCTTAAGTGGCGCCACGCCACCTCTCGATTTCTATCTACTCAGTTCGTTGCATTACCACCAGACATTCGAAAGACTTCGAAACTAACACGTGTCTTTATTCACTTGGTTTTTTTTTTTTAAATGAAATTTACCAAATTTAAATAAAGATTTACAATTTCTTCGATTAACACAATTTGTTCCGATATATTCTTGTTTGTTTAATCAATCATCTTGACTGGATGATTGAATGAAGGATTTTTTTGGTGTATTATTAAAAAGTTCTAAATTTGAGTCATTTTTCGAGTATTAATAGGGGTATTTATTGAAACTTTTACCTGGCCAGTACCTTGTAGTTCCGGTGTCTTAAGAGATTAGTTAAGATGTGCGTAAACTGGCTATTGAAGCTCTTATCTGATCGATAGTTTGAGAGTCCTAGGAGATTAGTTGAGATGTGTGTAAGAGCATCTTCAATGGTACTCTTTCTTTTGAAGAGCATCTTTCATATAAATAAATATCATCTTCATTAATTTTAAAATATAAAGAACACAATTTTTATGCAAATCCAATAGACTCTTTAAATTTAATGAAGATGCTCTTTATTTTTGTCAATATGGGTTTTATTTTATGTATCTCTCCTTGTGAGAGTTGCTCTCTTTATATAGAAGCTGTCGGGCTAATTACAAGGCTGAAAATCAGCCATTACACAGGACTATGCAAGGTAAGAATCAACGCCTATCAATTCTATGCATATATACAATATACTCTTCTATATATAGCTAGACTAAAAAAGGATAGAATATATGCTGCCTTTATAGACTAGGTCAGCACATATCCAACTGTTAATTCTGCTAACATCCCCCCTCAAATTGATGCTGGGCGATCAAGAAGCATCAATTTGTCAATCAAGAACTGATGGCGAGGACGAGGGAGAGCCTTGGTGAAGACATCAACAATTTGGTGTTCAGTGGAAATGTGTGGAAGAGTAATCTCCTGGCGAGTAAAGGCTTCATGAATGGAATGACAATCCACTTCAATATGTTTGGTGCGCTCATGAAAAACAGGATTGGCAACAATCTGAATAGCACTGGTATTATCAACATGAAGAGGAGTAGGAGTAAGCTGTGGAACACTGAGTTCGCCTAACAACCCTCGAAGCCATACAATTTTAGAACAGGCAGACAACATAGCCCGATATTCAGACTCGGTGGATGACTTCAAGACACGAGCTTGCTTCTTACTCTTCCAAGAAATGAGGGCATCGCCAAGAAACATACACCAACCTGTAACAGAACGACGAGTATCCGCACAACCAGCCAAGTCGGCATCACTATAACCCTTCAACTGTAAAGAATTCCCTGAGGGAAAAAACAAGTCGTGACCAGATGTCCCTTTGAGATATTGAAGAAGACGACGGACAGCAGCCAAATGTGTCTGGCATTGAGCCTGCATAAACTGACTGACCTGCTGAACAGCAAACGAGATATCAGGTCGAGAAATGGTCAAATAATTCAAACTACCCACCAGCTGTTGATACATTGAAGGATCAGATAAGGGATCACCATCCGCCTAACACAGCTTCAAATTGACCTCCATAGGTGTAAGAACCGAATTTCCGTCTTGAAGGCCTGCTAAAGAAAGAAGGTCTTGGGTGTACTTATGCTGATGTAAGAGCGTGCCATTCAGACAATGTTGAACCTCAAGTCCAAGAAAATATTGCAGTGGACCAAGATCTTTCATATGAAATGAAGATTTGAGGCGCTGTTGGAGCTTGTCAATTAACTGGAGATCAGATCCAGTAATCACAATATCATCGACATACACAAGAAGTATAACGATCCCAAGGGTAGTCTTGCGAAAGAAGAGAGAAGAGTCATACTGACTCTGAGTAAAAGTGAAATCCAGTAGAGTAGTACGAAACTTCTCAAACCATGCCCGTGGTGCCTGCTTCAAGCCATACACAGACCGCTTTAAGCAACAAACCTCAACAGAAGAGGAAGGAAACAAGCCAGGAGGAGGAGACACAATATTTCTTCCTTCAGATCACCATGTGAGAACGCATTCTTCACATCCATTTGGCGAACGACCATCCTTTCGAAACAGCAATGCCAATACGAAACAGTAGTCATTTTGGCCACAGGAGCGAATGTTTCCTCATAATCAAGCCCATACTCTTGTCGATTCCGAGTGCCAAGACGAGCTTTAGTCGTTCGATAGAGCCATCAGCACGTAGCTTGATGGTGTAGACCCATTTGCATCCAATAGGTCTAACTCCAGGAGGACAAGATGATGTCCCATGTTCTGATGTCCTAAAGAGCCTGAAGTCGTCCACATAGCTTGGTGCCAACACTCTTGAGTAGAGCCTGAGAATAAGACTTAGGCACAAAGTAGTAGTACCCCCACTTGAGGGTACGTAGTAATGCTTCTTCTTTTCTCTTTGTTGAGTTGTATCTTATTGTTGGGTTGGCCTTTGAGTGATATGTTGAACACTTGCCTGATATTGGTTGAAAATAGAAGAAGTTAGTGTTTCAGTCTTCGCCGGGGCGAAGAAGAATCTTGCCGCGGCGAAGAGGTGTTGAAGCCAAGGGGAAGCTGCTAGACAGTTTCGCCGCGACGCAGAAGCTTCCTTTTGGTGATTTTGGGATAGAAATCAATCTAAGGCACCTTAAGGTAAGGATTCTTGCTTTGGTTGTGAAGCTTTGTGAGTTTTGAATATATTTGATTATGAGGGTTTTTGTTCATTTGTTTAAGTGTAGAAAAAGTCAAGCAAACCAAGTGAAAGGAAGAGCTAGTGAAATCCATAACAAGGTAAGTAAATCCCAACCCAAGTTGATTTGAGAATTTCTTGATTAGGGTTTTGATAGCAATTATGTATGTGTTGTATACATGTTATACGCCATATTTGAGTCTTAAATGGAGATTTCTAGTGCTTGGTGATTTTATACATTTCTAATATAAGAAGTGAATGTGGGTTGGAAAGGTAGTTTGAGATGGAATTGAAGGATATTGAGGAATCCTTTTTGGAAGTGTCTTTCTTTGGCAGGATTTATGGCTATGTGAGGGGGTTTCTCCTCATTTGGATGGTTAGAGAAAGACTTAGAATTATGTTATAGTAGAGTTTATTATGCACTTGAGTGTTTGATGAAATGCCTAATAGAGGTTTGAGTATGAGTAATGAACCTTAATTCTGCAACATGCATGTTGGCATTTCATAAGTGTATTAGTGGAGAGAACCATCCATAGGCATTAATTGTGCATTGAGAAGTGACCTAAAAAGAGTAGGAAACTTTGTGTATACACTTGCTCTTGAGTAGAGAACCTTGTGGATGCAACTACTTAAGGGTAGAGAGAATGAGAAGTGCTAGAGTAGAGTGAATGAAAGAGTAGTAGAAATGGGTTGATCTTTGTGATCATCATCCGACAGTTATGAGAATCGGGTTGATGCTTTGTGATCATCACTCGACTAGCATTAAATGTTGATGCTTTGTGACATCACCCGATAGGTATAGAAACGGTGGATGCTTTGTGATCATCACCCGGTTATTATAGAAAGTGTTGATGCTTTGTGATCATCACCGATAGTAGAAAACGTGTGGATGCTTTGTGATCATCACCTGGTTATTATTAGAAAGAGTGTGATGCTTTGTGATCATCACCTGGTTAGTTATTAGAAAGAGGTTGATGCTTTGTGATCATCACCCGACATTTATTAGAAGTGGGTTGATGCTTTGTGATCATCACCACAGTGATTAGGAACGGGTTAGTGCTTTGTGATCGTCACCCAAGTCATAAGAACGGGTAGGTGCTTTGTGGTCTCCACCATAGTTACGAAAACGGGTAGGTGCTTCGTGATCCCTACTCGGTAGTCACTAAGAACGGGTTGATGTTGTGTGAACTCCACCCGACAGTCATGAAGAGTGAGATGGTGCTTGTGAACCCATCCGGCTGCCTCCGGTAAGATGAGGTCATGACTTTAGTAGGAAACAACAGAAAATGTGAGGAAAGAATTAAAAGAATTACATACGGGGATAAACAGATAGAGGGTTTTACTTACTGAGCATATTTTGTGCTCACCCCGTTATTTTCCTTTGTGGATGCAGGATCTAGGTGATGATGCAGTCGGAAGGGCATCGCGCAACGAGGAGCAATAGCTACACTGTTTCCCTGTTTTTGTCTTTTAAAATGGCTTTTTTTTAAATGATGCTCTTTGTGTATAAAAGACGTATACTTATAATAAAAAGAAAAGTTTTGGGCCATTTTCTATGTGTTATTAGCATGCATTGTACTAGATACAGCAGTTGTTACATTTTTGGTATCAAGCAAAGATTTTGGATTGAGCAGTGTACTATTCTCATCGCCACGACGTCCTAAAACCGACTGTGTAAGTTAATTCTTTCGTTACAAGGTAATGTTTCTCGAGTTAATTGGTGTGATTATTTGTAGATGAGGCGTAGTTACCGAAAACGTGGTAAGGGTGTGGTGAATGAAGGGAGAACCTTCTAACCCCAGAGTCTACGCCCCCTCCTTGGATGAAGCTAGAATTCGGGGAATTATACAGCAAGTTATGGCAGAAACCCAGGGAGAGTTGAAACCCCCGTTAGGTACCGCCGTTGCGCATGTCGAAAGGGCAACCGGTACCTCCCCCAGTACAGAGCAGAATTGAACCGATTTACGGTCTTTCCAGTCAACATCAACCCTCAGAGTTAAGGGTACTACAGATCCAATAATAGCAGAAGAGTGGCTTGGGTCCGTAAAACAAGCCACGGGTTTATTTCCCATGTCAGACGGGAGAAGATCCGATATGCGAGTTTCTTGTTTCGGGGTGATGCCCGAATTTGGTGGGAATTAATGGAAGAAACTCATGATGTGACAACAATGACTTGGGAAGTTCAGGCAAGAGTTTGAGGCCGAGTATAGGACAGAGGACCAAGTTCATGAGAAGGTCCAGAATTTATCAGCTTACAGCAAGAGATAGTGTCGTGAAAGAGTATTCGGTGAAATTCATTCCTTGCAAGGTTTGCACCCAGAATAGTTAGTACTCCGGCCTTGAGAAGGGATAAGTTTGTGCAGGGCTGAAGCCGGAGATAGCCCGGGATATAATGACAAGTTCCAATCCTCCTCGAAATTATAGTGAGGCTTTGAGGCTGGCAATGAAGGCGGAGATTTTTGAGAATAAGATTTTCCCAGTCGGATCCTCGACAGGAGGACCGCGTAGCCACCTTCCGCCCCATAGAGAGAGAAACAAGAAAGTGTAAGAGGTAAAGAAATGAAAAATCAGAAGAAGAAGTTGTCAGTTTAGACAGAATAAGAGGGAGTGGAAGAATAAACGGCCCCGGCGGAAAGGTTTCCCTTTGCCCTAAATGCAGGAAGAATCACCCCGAAGATGTCTGAGGGACCAGAGTAGTGTGTTATGGTGCCGACAGCCAGGGCACATGATGAGATTTGTAAAGCTCCTCTTCCACCACCCGCCCAGAGTTCAAGAGGTACTGCGAATGCCAGAGTGTTTACTGTGGCACAGGGTGAAGCAGAGGGCCAGTCCATCAACCGTTACTGGTCGTTATTATTCGTTCAGTTTCTTTGTATGCTTTAATTGATTCAGGAGCCACTCATTCGTTTATATCGTATGGGATGATTGAGAGATTAGGTTTGAAACCTATAAGAGTGACTCAACCCATTAAGATAGAGTATACCCGATGGGGTTAGTGTTCTGACACAAGAGATGTTATCGGGAGAGTCCATGGTGATCCAGGGTAGAGAGTTAACAGTTAATTTAATAGTTTTGATATGCCCGTACTTTGACCTGATTTTGGGCATAGATTTCCTAAGAGATATGGAGTAGAGATTGACTGTCGGAAAAAGAAAGCGCGATTTACTCGTCGATAGTAGAGTATTAGTTTGGAGAGGGCCATCAGTTGAGCATGCTGATTAGTGTGAAAGCGAGGAAGATGTGAGAAAGGGGTGTTTGGGATATATTACCCATGTAGTACAGAATGTTGATGTTCCACAGCCAGAGATTCAGAGGGTGCCAGTAGTTCGAGACTTCTAGATGTGTTTTCGGAAGAGTTACCAGGCCTGCCTCCAGAAAGGGAGGTAGAATTTAGTATCGAACTAGCACAGAGACAGCACCAATATCTAAAGCCCTTATCGAATGGCCCCAGCTGAGCTTCAAGAATTAAAGAAGCAACTCCAAGAGCTGTTAGATAAAGGCTTTATCTGACCGAGTCATCTCCTGGGGAGCTCCAATCCTGTTTGTGAAAAAAGAAGGATGGATCATAAGGATGTGTATTGATTATAGGGAGTTGAATAAAATCACAGTGAAGAATAAGTCACCGCTACCCCAGATAGATGACCTTTTGATCAGTTGAAAGGAGCGGTAGTGTTCTCCAAAATTGATTTGAGGTCGGTATCTAGGTAAGAGTGGTTGAGCAAGATGTGGCTAAAACTGCTTTCGTACAAGATATGGGCATTATGAACTTGTAGTGATGCCTTTTGGCTTGACTAATGCCCCAGCAGTTTTTATGGACTTGAGACAGGGTATCCATGAGTATTTGGATCAGTTTATTGTTGTCTTCATGACGACATCCTGATTTACTCAAAGTCAAGGGAAGGACATGAGGAAACTTACGATTATATGAGTGGCTGAGAGAAAAGAAGTTGTGTGCCAAATTTTCTAAGTGTGAGTTTTGGTGCTTATAGGTGATATTCTTAGGTCATACGGTTCGAAAGAAGGGATTTCGGTAGATCGAGTAAAGTGCAGGAATCCTTGAATGGCAAGCCGAGAACAGTGAAAGAAATCAGGAGTTTCTTGGGCTAGCAGTTGATACCGGCTTTGTAGCGGATTCGCCCAATTGGCTAAACATTACAGCTCTTACCAAACAGAAAACTCCTTTGTCTGGTCAGCAGCATGTGAAGAAACACTTCCAAGATTGAAGAAGAGATTAACAACAGCTCCTGTTATTAGTGTACCACAAGAGTGTGTAGAATATGAATTTATACAGATGCCTCTCTGCAGGGACTTGGCTCTGTGCTGATGCAGTTAGGTAGGGCATAGCTTATGCTTCTCTTAACTGAAAGAGTACAAGACTAGTACCCTACACATGACCTAGAGTTGGCGGCCGTGGTCTTTGCCCTAAAGATTTGGAGGCATTACCTTTATGGTGTGAAGAGTAATATCTACACCGATCATAACGAGTTTAAAGTACTTCTTCACTCAAAGGAGTTGAATATGAGGCAAGAAGGGTTAGAACTGGTTAAGGATATGAATGTGAGATCAAGTACCAACCAGGAAACAGTCCAATGTGGTAGCTGATGCCTTGAGTAGAAAAGCCTATTTATTCGGCTACCAAGCAGAAAAAGTTAATAGAAGAATTGTCTAAGGAACAGATTGAAGTGGTTCCGGGAGAGTTGCCAGTCTAGAGGATAGTTTTCTTTACTGAAGAAAATCAGAGAAAAGCAAGTGGCCGATGAGTGGTGTCAGAAAAACAGTTCAGCAAGTGCTTGAGGGCAAGACATCAGAGTTCTTGTGAGAGATGGTGTCCTTTATTTCAGGAATAGATGACCTTTTTGATCAGTTGAAAGGATTGAATAGATGACTTTTTGATCAGTTGAAAGGAGCGGCAGTGTTCCCAAAATTGATTTGAGGTCCGGGTATCATCAGGTAAGAGTGGGTTGAGCAAGATGTGGCTAAAACTGCCTTTCGTACAAGATATGGGCATTATGAATTTGTAGTGATGCCTTTTGGCTTGACTAATGCCCCAGCAGTTTTTATGGACTTGATGAACAGGGTATTCATGAGTATTGGATCAGTTTATTGTTGTCTTCATGACGACATCGATTTACTCAAAGTCAAGGGAAGGACATGAGGAAAACTTACGATTAGTATTGCAGCGGCTGAGAGAAAAGAAGTTTGTGCCAAATTTTCTAAGTGTGAGTTTTGGCTTGATCAGGTGATATTCTTAGGTCATACGGTGTCGAAGGAAGGGATTTCGGTATCCGAGTAAAGTGCAGGTAATCCTTGAATGGCAGAAGCCGAGAACAGTAAGAAATCAGGAGTTTCTTGGCTTAGCAGGTTACTACGGCTGTTTGTAGCGGGATTCGCCCAATTGCTAAATCATAACAACTCTTACCAAACAAAAACTCCTTTTGTCTGGTCAGCAGCATGTGAAGAAAGTTTCCAAGAGTTGAAGAAGAGATTAAAAAGCTCCTGTATAGTGTTACCACAAGAGGGTGTAGAATATGACATTATACGATGCCTCCTGCAAGGACTTGGCGCTGTGCTGATGCAGTTAGGTAGGGTCATAGCTATGCTTCTCGTTAACTGAAAGAGTAACAAGACTAGATACCCTACACATGACTAGAGTTGGCGGCCGTGGTCTTTGCCCTAAAGATTTGGAGGCATTACTTTATGGTGTGAAGAGAATATCTACACCGATCATAAGAGTTTAATGTACTTCTCACTCAAAAGGAGTTGAATATGAGGCAGAGAAGTGGTTAGAACTGGTTAGGATTATGAATGTGAGATCAATACCAACCAGGAAAAGCCAATGTGGTAGCTGATGCCTTGAGTAGAAAAGCCTATTTATTCGCTTACCAAGCAGAAAAGTTAATAGAAGAATTGTCTAAGGAACAGATTGAAGTGTGTATCGGGGAGAGTTGCCAGTCTAGAGGTATAGTTTTCTTTACTGAAGAAAATCAGAGAAAAGCAAGTGGCCGATGAGTGGTGTCAGAAAACAGTTCAGCAAGTGCTTGAGGGCAAGACATCAGAGTTCTTGTGAGAGATGGTTCCTTTTATTCAGGAATAGATGACCTTTTGATCAGTTGAAAGGAGTTAATAGATGACCTTTTTGATCAGTTGAAAGGAGCGGCAGTGTTCTCCAAAATTGATTTGAGGTACCGGTATCATCAGGTAGAGTGGTTGAGCAAGATGTGGCTAAAACTGCCTTTCGTACAAGATATGGGCATTATGAATTTGTAGTGGCTTTTTGGCTTTTGTGACTAATGCCCCAGCAGTTTTTATGGACTTGATGAACAGGGTATTCCATGAGTATTTAGATCAGTTTATTGTTGTCTTCATTGACGACATCCTGATTTACTCAAAGTCAGGGAAGGACATGAGGAAAACTTACGATTAGTATTGCAGCGGCTGAGAGAAAGAAGTTGTGTGCCAATTTTCTAAGTGTGAGTTTGGCTTGATCAGGTGATATTCTTAGGTCATACGGTGTCGAAGGAAGGATTTCGGTAGATCCGAGTAAAGTGCAGGCAATCCTTGAATGGCAGAAGCCGAGAAAGTGAAGAGAAATCAGGAGTTTCTTGGGCTTAGCAGGTTACTACCGGCGTTTTGTAGCGGGATTCGCCCAATTGGCTAAATCATTAACAGCTCTTACCAACAGAAAACTCCTTTTGTCTGGTCAGCAGCATGTGAAGAAAGCTCCAAGAGTTGAAGGAAGAGATTAACAACAGCTCTGTATAGTGTTACCACAAGAGGGTGTAGAATATGACATTTATACAGATGCCTCTCTGCGGGCTTGGCGCTGTGCTGATGCAGTTAGGTAAGGTTATAGCTTATGCTTCTCGTTAACTGAAAGAGTACAAGACTAGATACCCTACACATGACTTAGAGTTGGCGGCCGTGGTCTTTGCCCTAAAGATTTGGAGGCATTACCTTTATGGTGTGAAGAGTAATATCTACACCGATCATAAGAGTTTAAAGTACTTCTCACTCAAAAGGAGTTGAATATGAGGCAGAGAAGGTGTTAGAACTGGTTAAGGATTATGATGTGAGATCAAGTACCAACCAGGAAAAGCCAATGTGGTAGCTGATGCCTTGAGTAGAAAAACCTATTTATTCCGGCTTACCAAGCAGAAAAGTTAATAGAAGAATTGTCTAAGGAACAGATTGAAGTGGTTCCGGGGAGAGTTGCCAGTCTAGAGTACAGTTTTCTTTACTGAAGGAAATCAAAGAAAAGCAAGTGGCCGATGAGTGGTGTCAGAAAAGTTCAGCAAGTGCTTGAGGGCAAGACATCAGAGTTCTTTGTGAGAGATGGTGTCCTCTATTTCAGGAATCGGTGTTTCCTCCAAATGAGGAGTTGAAACAGAAAATTCTTATGAGGCTCATGACACACCGTCACCGCTCATCCGGGAGCAACCAAGATGTATCAAGACGTCAAGAAAGGCTATTGTGGTCAGGTATGAAGAAAGACATTGCAGAGTTTGTAGCTAAATGTCTAACTTGTCAGCAGGTGAAAGCAGAACACCAACGGCCGTCCGGGGTGCTTCAACCACTGAGTTATTCCAGAGTGGAAATGGGAGAGCATTTCGATGGATTTTATCACGGGTCCTCCTAGGGTACAGAAATGGTGTAATGCTATATGGGTGATTGTGGATAGATTAACCAAATCAGCCCATTTCCTTCCAGTAAAGGAAAGTACCACTACAGATCAGCTGGCTCAGATTTACCTCAAGGAGATAGTCAGATTGCATGGTTGCAAGACTATAGTGTCAGATAGAGATTCAGATTTGTTTCAACTTTCTGGACGAGTTTACAGAGGAATTGGGTACCCGTTTAGCTTCAGTACTGCCTATCATCCTCAGACGGATGGCCAAACCGAGAGAACGAATCGGTGCTCGAGGATATGTTGAGAGCCTATTGCATGGATTATAGAGTATCCTGGCATGAGATGTTACCCTTAGTGGAATTTGCCTACAACACGTTATCAGTCTACAATTAGAATGGCGCCTTACGAGCTTTATATGGTAGACGATGTAGGTCTCCGCTACATTGGGATGAAGTAAGCGAAAAAGATGAGTTAGTACCGCTTGGGCCAGAGGTGACCCAGAAACTGGTCGAAGATGTGAAGTTAATCAGAAATAGAATGAAACAAGCCCAAGATCGACAGAAGAGTTATGTTGACTTGAAGAGGAAAGAGGTAGAATTCCAAGTGGGCGACAAAGTGTTCTGAAAGTTTCCCCTTACAAGCGAGTAATGCGCTTCGAAAGCAGAGGAAAGTTAGCACCGAGATATATAGGTCCATTTGAGGTATTGCAACGAGTGGAAAGGTGGCCTACAGATTGGCACTACCACCTAGCATGGACAGGATGCATGATGTCTTCCATGTCTCGATGCTATGGAAATATGTAAGTGATCCCCTCCACATCCTGAGTGTAGAGGACGTTGAAGTAACAGAGAATCTAGTATATGAAGAACGTCCAGTTCAGATTTAGATCGAAGGGTTAAAGAGCTTCGGAACAAGAGTGTTCATTAGTGAAGATCCTTTGGAGGAATCACAAAGTGGAAAAGGCCACTTGGGAAGTTGAACGGGACATGCAGAATCACTTTCCAGAGTTTTTGTATGAATTTCGAGGACGAAATTCTTTAAGGGGGGAGAATTGTACACCCCACTTGAGGTACGTAGTTAATGCTTCTTCTTTTACTCTTTTGAGTTGATTCATTATTGTTGGTTGCCTTTGAGTGATATGTTGAACACTTGCCTTGATTTGGTTGAAAATAGAAGAGTTTAGTGTTTCAGTCTTCGCCGGGCGAAGAAGAATCTTCGCCGCGACGAAGAGGTGTTGAAGCCACGGGGAAGCTACTAAACAGTTTCGCCGCGGCGACAGAAGCTTCCTCGCCGCAGCGACATGCCGACCAAATTATTTGTTAAGTTTTAGATATTTTCTTCCCTAAGGGCAATGTGACCAATCTACCCTAATTAGCAGAAAGTGGGAGTAAATGTAAGGAATTTTCATGAAGTATGTTGTTATGGGGGTTTTGTAATGAATCAAAGGATATAAAAGAATTCCCAAAGAGAGTAAGGGCAAAATGGGAATGCTTGTTATAATTTCATTAAAAGGAATTAAGTCATTGCAAACCCTTCATTCTTCTTCTTCATCGCCACTCTTCTCTCTTACTTCCTCTCAATTTCTCTTTCTTTTGATCAAGGAGTTTTGAAGGGCTTTTGGAGTGATTTGGGATAGAAAATCAATCTAAGGCACCCTAAGGAAAGATTCTTGCTTTGGTTGTGAAGCTTTGTGAGTTTTTGAATATTTGATTATTGAGGGTTTTTGTTCATTTGTTTAGAGTAGAGAAAAAGTCAAGCAAACCAAGTGAAGGAAGACTAGTGAAATCTCACCATAACAAGGTAAGTAAATCCCACCCAAGTTGAGATTTGAGAATTTTCTTGATTAGGGTTTTGATAGCAATTATATGTATGTTGTATACATGTTATATGCCGTTATTGAGTCTTAAATGGAGATTTCTAGTGCTTGGTGATTGTTTAACATTTCTAATATAAGAAGTGAGATGTGGGTTGGAAAGGTAGTTTGAGATGGAATTAAAGGATATTGAGGAATCCTTTTTGGAAGTGTCTTTCTTTGGCAGGATTTAGGCTATGTGAGGGGGTTTCCTCTCATTTTGATGGTTAGAGAATGACTTAGAATTATTGTTATAGTAGAGTTTTATTATGCACTTGAGTTGTTTGATGAAATGCCTAATAGAGGTTTGAGTATGAGTAATGAACCTTAATTCTTGCAACATTGCATGTTGGCATTTCATAAGTGCATTAGTGGAGATGAACCTCCATAGGCATTATTGTGCATTGAGAAGTGACCTAGAAAGAGTAGGAAACTTTGTGTATGCACTTGCTCTTTGAGTAGAGAACCTTGTGGATGCAACTACTCTAAGGGTAGAGAGAATGAGAAGTGCTAGAGTAGAGTGAATGAGAAGAGTAGTAGAAATGGGTTGATGTCTTGTGATCATCACTCGACATTTGAGAATCGGGTTGATGCTTTGTGATCATCCTCGACTAGCCATTAGAAATGGGTTGATGCTTGTTGATCATCACCCGATAGGTAGTAGAAACGGGTGGATGCTTTGTGATCATCACCCGGTTAGTTATTAGAAAGAGGTTGATGGGCCCCTTTTTGTTTGTGATCATCACCTATAGTAGTAGAAACGGGTGGATGCTTTGTGATCATCACCTGGTTAGTTATTAGAAAGAGGTTGATGCTTTGTGATCATCACCCGACATTTATTAGAAGTGGGTTGATGCTTTGTGATCATCACCCGACAGTGATTAGGAACAGGTTAGTGCTTTGTGATCGTCACCCAAAAGTCATAAGGAACGGGTAGGTGCTTTGTGGTCTCCACCTGATAGTTACGAAAACCGGGTAGGTGCTTCGTGATCCCTACTCGGTAGTCACTAAGAACGGGTTGGTGCTGTGTGAACTCCACCCGACAGTCATGAAGAGTGAGATGGTGCTGTGTGAACACCATCCGGCCATGCCTCCGGTAAGATGAGGTCATGACATTTAGTAGGAAACAACAGAAAATGTGAGGAAAGAATTAAAAGAATTACATACGGGGATAAACAGATAGAGGGTTTTACTTACTGAGCATTATTTTGTGCTCACCCCGTTATTTTCCTTTGTGGATGCAGGATCTAGGTGATGATGCAGTCGGAGAGGCGTCAGCAAGCGAGGAGCAATAGCTACACTGTTTCCCCTGTTTTTGTCTTTTAAAATGGCTTTTTTTTATAAATGATGCTCTTTGTGTATAAAAGACGTATTACTTATAATAAAAAGAAAAGTTTTGGGCTCATTTTCTATTGTTATTATGCATGCATTGTACTAGATTACAGCAGTTGTTACATAGTATCAAGAGTAGCCTGAATAGCGGAAGAAGAAAAACCATACCAATTTGGGGGCTGGGAAACCCTAGTAGACCGGCGGGGCTCATGCAAGACAGGATCAGGTGGCGGTTCAGAGGAAGGAAGAGGTAGTGGGTGACGTCGTTGATACATAATACCTGGCTTAAAACGAGTAGGAGTACTAGACACATCATCAAAAGCAGGAAGTGAAATAGAGGAAGAAACAAGATTAGTACGAGACGGAAAGAAATATTGATTTTCAAAAAAAATCACATTGCGAGAAATACGAAGTTTGTTAGCCTCCGCATCATAACACACAAATCCTTTATGAGAGTTACTATAGCCAAGAAAAGCATACTGAACAGATTGGGCAGCAAGCTTGTGACGTTCAATGGAAGGTAAGTGAACAAAACAAACGCAACCAAAAACATGCAAAGTATTGTAATCAGGAGGAACACCAAACAAATGAGAATATGGAGAATCAAGATGCAAGGTAAGAGAAGGGAGACGATTAATCAAATATACAGCTGTAGATAATGCTTCTACCCAAAATCTAGTAGGGATAGACGATTCAAGCATCAATGTACGAACAACATCTAAAAGATGTCTATTCTTACACTCGGCGATGCCATTTTGTTGAGGGGTGTAAGGACACGAACGCTGAGAAAGAATACCCTTTTGTTGGAGAAAAGATTGAAAAGCATGAGACATGTATTCTCCTCCAGAATCTGAACATAAGATCTTAATACAGGTAGAAAATTGGGTTTCTTCATAGGCAACAAAAGTTTTGAAGGTTAAAAAGACATCAGCTTTAGAACGAAGAAAATAGACCCATGTGAAACGACTGTAATCATCAATAAATGTCACAAAATACCTGTATTAAGCATGAGAAAGAATATGACTCATACCCCAAACATCAGAATGAATAATTTCAAAACATGTAGAAGCACGACTACCTTGCAAAGGAAAAGGTAAAGATTTGCTTTTTCCTAGTTTACAAGGAGCACAATCAAAAGACAAGGAAGAAAACTTATTTGTATTACTCAAATAACCATGTTTCATAAGATGTGTCAAAATGACAGAGTTGGGATGACCCAATTTCTTATGCCAAAAATGGCTATTATTATTAGCAATAGCAGAACAACCAGCAGAAATTGAACAAGGAACGAAAAATGACTGAAGAGGAAAAAGACGTCCCACTTTAGGCCCTTTCGCTATCTCCTGTCCCGACGCTTGATCCTGCACATGACAACCAGAACGATCAAAATGAATAGAACAATTATCTTCCACTAATTGTCCAACAGAAATGAGATTGGCAGATAAATCAGGAGACACGAAAACATTAATAAAGGAAGACCCCAGATTTCCAACTGCAGTAATGGGAAGAGTATTGCCATCTGCGATTTGAATATGCTGCTCACCATCATACTTACGAACATCTTGTAAAGCTATCAAACTGCCAGTCATGTGATTGGAAGCCGCAGAGTCAATTAACCAAGGAGAAGTAAGGAGATGTGTCTTACCTTGAAGACCAAGAGCAGAAAGAGCAGAAATAATCATTTGTTGAACCTGCTCAGGAGTAATGTTGGAAGAAGAACTTGGTACAGCGGGCAGAGGGGAAGATATAGGCACAAAAGCAGACTGAATAGTAGAATGAAATGCCGGAGCTGATCGATTTTGAGGGCGTACACGACATTCCTTAATGATATGACCCTCCTTCTTACAATAATTGCAGAATTTCTTGCTGCAATATTTGGCAATGTGCCTAATTTCTTTGCAACTATAACATTGTGGTGGAGATCTGGATCGTCCCCTACCTTGAGCAGCGTATGCCATATTAACCATCTCAGAACCACCAGCGTCTTGATCAAGGCCTAGCTGTGAGGCGAGACGCTGTTCTTCATGCAAGAGTTCACCTAAGCAAACCTCCAAAGAGGGAACAGGTATGCGATTGATTGACCCAGCTCTTGCACTTTCAAACTCGGGTCTAAGCTTCATCAAGAATTGATCCCGCTGGCTCTCAGAGTGAACCGTTTGTAGTGCTGCCAAAGCTGCTTCGGGAACTTGAGACTGCACCAACCCAGAATAATCACTCCATAGATTAATAAAACCAGAATAAAATTGCTCAATAGAGAGGTTCCCCTGGCGATAGTTTCCAATGTCCAACTCCAATTGAAACTTTCGAGCAGAATTATCTTGATAATAAATTCGCCGAAGATAATCCCACATCGCCTTAACAATAGTGAACCCACGAAGATTGTTGACCATATGAGGTTCAATAGAGCTGAGTAGCTAGGAAGCAATTTTAGCATCCTTGCTTTCCCATAAACTAAGTTCCTTGGGATCAGTTGGGGCCTCAGAAGACCCATCCAAATGACCCCATAACTCCTTCCCTTTCACAAACATCCTGAACTGAAATTCCCAACTGGCGTAGTTCTTGCCATTAGAGCGAACAATAGAATTTTCTCTAGACATAATAACCACAAAAAAAATTGATAGAGCAGAGAAATCACAACAGTTAGTGGAACAAGAATTGCAACAGCCCAACAACACCAAAAAAAATGCCGATAGTCACACACCCAAACCAGAATTGACCAGAATTGCGACAAAATTATAATCAGAAAGTATAAACCTGATTCACCAGAAATACCCCTCCAGAATCTGTCAATCACCAAGAATTCGTCACAACCAGAAATACTCCAACTGACAGCCACCAAGCAACAGAAAACCAAGAGCCAGAAGCCACCAAGCAAGACACAAAAAAAAAAATTACCGAAAAGAAAACAAGAGCTCTGATACCATGTCAATATGGGTTTTATTTTCTGTATCTCTCCTTGTGAGAGTTGCTCCCTTTATATAGAAGTTGTCGGGCTAATTACAAGGCTGAAAATCAGCCATTACACAGGACTATGCAAGGTAAGAATCAACGCCTATCAATTCTATGCATATATACAATATACTCTTTTATATATAGCTAGACTAAAAAAGGATAGAATATATGTTGCCTTTATAGACTAGGCCAGCACATATCCAACTGTTAATTCTGCTAACAATTTTTAAGAAAAATACTTAATAGGAGAGAGAATTAATAAATAAAATGCATAGAAACTTGTAATTTATTAATTAAAATTAGGATAGAGAGTGAAATTTGACTCTCTAAATGTGGAGAGTCAAACTCACTCTCTAATTTATATTTTAAAGATAAAGAGCATGTTGGACTCTTGTTTTTATGGATAGACTCTTTATAATAAAGAGTCATTTGAAGATGCTCTAAGCTAACCATTAGAGTTCTTATCCAACCGATTGTTCTAGGGTCTAGAAAAATTAACGGAGGTACATGTAAGATGGTCTACACACCCGATCATAAAAAAAAAAAAAAAAATTAATAATAATAATAATTAATCATGTTGAATAAAACAAGGTAACGTAGTCAGAAAAATAAGGGGGCGTTTGGTTGGAGGTAATAAAAAATTATTGGGGTTATGTCATCTGATATTACTTAATTATCTTGTTTGGTTACCAAGTAATATAAGATTATGGTAATCTTGCATTACCAATAGTTGTTACTGTTGGTAATATTGGAGGTAATCTGATTACCTCCAATTTTTAGGAATTGTAAGATTACCAAGCTAATCTTATTTTTGTTACAATTATATCCCTTAGGGGTCTTTTGAATGGGGGTAAATAAGATAACAGGGGTAATATTAGTTTATTTTGCAAGATTTCCGTGTTTAGTTTGCAAGTAATAAAATATTACAGTAATCTTTTATTGCAAATAGTGGTTACTGTTAGTAATGTGGGGGGTAATCTTATTACCTTGTTAGAGGCTGTTATTAAAACATTACCGGGTGATATGATTTTTCTTCCCATTTTGCCCTTAATTAAAAGCCATTTTGGACACAATTACCCTCAAATGTCTAACAAATAACAATTACCCAACCCCCCATACATTTGAGAAATTAGCTAAAACACCCCAGCTACAAAAAGTTTAAAAGTTAACAAAATACCCTTAATCACCCAAGACCACCATCGGCCGTGACTCACCACCGTCGGTCGCTAGCGCCAGTCGCCGTAATGGTGCATGACCGATGAGATCTAGTCGGTCATGCGCCGGTAAGACCTTTTTCGACCATAGATCTGACGTTTCTATGGACGTTTCTATGGTCGTTTCATAGCTAAAGATCTAGCCTTTTCATTGCCAGATATGTGGCCGTTTCACAGCCACATCTTCGGCTGTGAAATGACCATAGATCTGGCAGTGAAAAGGCCATGGATTTGTGATCCATGGCCATTTTCGGCTTTGTCGGTGCACGGCCGGCCATATATGGCCAGTCGTGCACCATTCCGTCGACTGCCGACGGTGGTGGTTGGCTACCGGTAGTGGCTTGGGGTGGGTGGGGGTTATTTTGCTACAAATTAAAGTTTTATATGGTTGACGTGTTTTAGCAAAATTTCAAATGTAGAGGGTTGAAAGAAATGATTCAAAAAATAATAATAAAAAATACTATTATATTAATATTTAGTAATCTATATAATATACCTATCCATTTATCCTTCCAACCAAGCATATTATTCACCAATTTATTCAAACCAATCAAACACATTTTCTAAACATTCCTAGTAATATTCAAGGTGATCTTTCTTTCCGTTAATATAATATACCTCTATAATAAAACATTATATGATCTAACGCCCCCTTATTAATAAATTTTTTTGACAATAATGCCCCTATTTTAAAATAAATTTACATTAATATACCATTTCAATTTTACCCTTGTTTAATTAAATTTTTGGAAAATAATGCCTTATATCTAAAGCAATTTACAGACCACCACTGCCACCTAGCCACCACCACCAACAACAACGAGCCAACCACCACGGATCGCTGCCGGAAAGTCTCCGGAGTCCCTAAAAAAGACCGAGATTCGGTGGGAGGCTCTGGGAGGCTTCGATATGGCCATTTCCAGCCATATTGATGGCCGAAAATGGCCAGATCCCTGGCCATTAGCGGCTAGATCTAGGCGAGATCTATTCTGGCCGGAATAGATCTGGCTAATAATGGCCAAGGATCTGGCCAAAATAGCCATCACTATGGCAGAACCAGCCATATTGGAGCCTCGTGGTCACAATGAGCTACTCATGGCGAATTTCGGAGACTTTTGGCGATGGTTTGCGGTGGCGGCAGGCAGCGGTAGGGGGTAGGGGTGATTTCGTCATAAATTAAAATTTTATATAAGCAGGGGTGTTTTAGCTTAATCTGAAATATTGGGGGTTAAAAAATTATTCAAAAATTAATAATAAAAATAATATTATATTAAAATTAAAGAAGGGGACAATTTAGTTATTAAAATAACATACCCACCAATTTATTCCCCATAACCAAACATATTAATATAATATACCCACAAACTAACCAAACACATTTTCCTAAAGATTCTCAGTAATCTTCAAGATAATATAAGATTCCAATAATCTAACATTTCCTAAACCAAACGCCCCCTAAGTAGTACTCAACTACTAGTTGGTAATTTCAATAAAAATAAATATTTTTGTGAAAAAAAAAAAAAAAACTCATTTCATTTTTAATAATGTATTTAGTATATTCTATTGTTCGCGGTATCCACATGCGAGTCAGCATTAAGGGTGTTCAAAAAAATACAAAAATTGAACCGAACCGGAAAACCGATTAACCGAAAAAACGGTTCGGTTACGGTTCGAAAAATTTTAAAAACCAAATTTCTGGTTCGAAAAAAATAAAAAGTGATCAACCGAAACCGATTTTACAAATATATATATATTCAATTAAAAAAATATTATATATCAAATAAAAAATGATAATATAATATATTATATATTAAATAAAAAAATAATAATATTTTTAATGTGTTGTTATTAGCGGTCAATAGATATGTATGAATTTTTAATTTTTATTTAGATATGTATTATTTATATTTATAATTTAATTTAGAAAAAAAATAAAAAAATAAGTTTCATAAAAAAAGGGAAAAACCGAAAAATCGGTTTTTTCTCTAAACCAGTTCGGTTTCAGTTCAGGAATTTTTTCAAACCGAAAAATTGGTTCCATTAAAAAAAAGGGTTAGTTTTTCCTCTAAACCAGTTCGGTTTCAGTTCAGGAATTTTTTCAAACCGAAAAATCGGTTCCGTTAAAAAAAAAGGGTTAACCGCTTTTAACACTCCTAGGCCCTAGCTCAGTACAGATCTCAATTCTCACACCCATTTTTACTAATCAAGGGCCGTCTTTTCCCTCAGGTAATAGCGGTTTTCATTTATCCTCCTCCATTTCTCAGTCACTTGCATGCAACTTGTAATAATTCAACCAAAAAAACAAACTTCTTCTTCTTCAACCTTTCGTTTTGATAAAAAAACACCAGCTTTAATGGCTGCCATATCAATAGGGACCCACTTGTCTCCATTACACCAATTCAAGAAACACTCTCCCTCTTTCACTTCTGTGTCCTCTCTTCACTCCTTTCCTAGCTTTGCTACAATTAGAAGTTCAAGATTGCATCTTCGTAATGGGGTACTTGCTAGAGCTGAAGACAAGGCAAGAGACTCTTCTTCTTCTTCTCCTCAACAACAACCCGACAATCAAAAGCAGCTCCAGGTTCTTTCGTCTCTTTCTTTATTATGAAAACTTCAAATTTTTAAGGATACCATTTGGTTTCATACATTTGCTAAGTTTGTGGCTCATTTTTGTTTGTTTGTTAAATGATGATATCTATCAATCGTTTTGGTTAATGGTTGCGTATTTATGAATTGGGACAAACTCCAGGCCTTTTTTTCACACTCTATTTTGACTGAAGCTTCAATTTGTAGGACTGCCCAATTATTTGTTCGCTAATTTAATGAGTCTGAATGGGTATTTTGGTTGAGAATGAAGAACTGGAAAATGCCTACTTTTTCGCCAAAGTTTCATTTTTTTTAATGGATTTGAATAAAGGGTTTGGTTTAGACTGTATGAATTTGGGTTTAGATTATTGTTAAATGGTGCTACGGATTTTTTATTGAATACATTGGTGAGGTAGAATATGACAGTTCTGGTTAGTTTTCTGAGGTTCTTCTTCTCAGTTTGAAGTATATTCGTTAGTTTATTAGTTTGGGTTACTTAATACATTTGCGCAGCAGTATTACTAGATTGAATTTTTATCAAAGAGTTTAAATTTTGGTTAATTTTGTGAAGGTAAGATGCTTTTTTGCTGCTTTAGGTTGGCCATTAGTTGCTACAGGTTACTGTTGAAAAATTGTCTAAACTATTGCATAGATGTCTAATTGTATGTGACTCTTTAATTGAAGTGTATGTAGAGCATTTTCTAGTTGGTCATAGTTTGATGATATGTGCATGGATATTTACATATTATCTTGGAGAATTAACATTATTGTGGTGTCTTGCATATTATATGCCAAGTGCATTGCTTCATGTTGACTTTTAGCTTGGAGCAGGACCTGACATTGACATCTCAATCATGTGATCCTTTATGTTCACTTGACGAAACAAGCTCAAGTGAATTTGAAGCCACATACCAGCCAAAAACTGATTTGCTGAAAGCTCTTGCAGTTTTTGCAGCAGCTGCCACAGGGGCAGTGGCTATTAATCACTCATGGGTTGCTGCCAATAAGGTAATCTCTAATTTCAGGTTCTCGGTGATGGCTTAGATACCTTTGACCAGATATTGTCAGTTTCTGTAGACAATTTTTAGTTGATTTAATTGAATTCTTGATACAGGATCTTGCCATGGCATTGTTATTTGTAATAGGTTATGCAGGCATCATTTTTGAAGAGTCTCTCGCTTTCAATAAAAGTGGAGTTGGATTATTGATGGCTGTGAGTTTATGGGTTGTGCGAACCATCGGAGTAAGTTTCATAATTTGTATTGATTACTTGAAATTTACTAATGAGATAATGTATTATTTAGTTGCTTACTTAAATTAATATTCTTACTATCAATTAACTCGATCTGTAATGAAGGCATCATATGTCTGTGAAGGCTTAGCATGTATCTGTTGTTTGTTTAACATTTAATGAATTCTATGTCTAGGATATAGTGTCATGAATTGAGAGCTTAGTTTCCCCATTATTGATATCTGATTTTTAGATTCTAATTCAAATTGGTTAGATGGCTTTCTAATCAACAATTTTGTATTGATAATGGAATCATTGATTCCATGTTGCTTATAGACAGACCTATTTAATTGGAAATATGGACTGCACAGATGACTGAAAACAGAAAAGAAAACTTGTTAAGTGGAAACATTGACCTCCTCTGAATCTATTTCCTTTAATATATGTTTGGTGACACTGAGAATATTTTCATTTTCTGCATTAGTTACTGTTCCTTGAATATTATTGATAACAACTGTGTAAGCTACTAATTAACTTTTCCCTCTTTTATAACACTGTAGGTGTATTGATTGAGTTAATTCGACTGTTTCTGTTTGATTAATATCCATTAAATTGCAGTTCTTTTTCCTCTTAAATATGTATCTCTAGTTTCTCTGTGTATTGCTTCTTGGCTTTTCACTTGTCTGATTTTCTTATGTAGGCTCCTTCAACTGAAATAGCTGTTTCGGAGTTGTCACATGCATCTGCAGAAGTCAGTGAAATAGTTTTTTTTTTGCTTGGTGCAATGACCATTGTAGAAATAGTTGATGCACATCAAGGATTTAAGCTGGTTACTGACAATATAACTACACGAAAGCCTCGGACACTGCTTTGGGTGGTGGGTGCTCTATTTCTGCTGTCATAACCAGATTGAGAAGTTCTTTCTCCTCGACGTTTCAGATATTGAACTTATTTTTAAAAAAATATACATGTGCAGTGAAGCATGAATGTTTGGTAGTCCAATATTTAGTCCATCTAAAACAAAAATTTGTTTGTTCGGTATCAACAGAAGTTCTGGAAGATTTCATTAGATGAGATAGATTGAAAGCATTGTTTCACTGAATTCAGGTATCTTTGAAAGTTGCTGAGTTATGGTATTTACTGCTTTCCATTTGCAAAGTGCTGCCCACCTGCCATTTTTTATTGTACTCTGAACTTAGTTATCTATCAACTACAGATTGAACTTCGCAACATTACCAGAGTGGGTCAGTGCAGCAAAATAGTTTCTTAAAGAGTGCCTTGTTTCTGGATATAGTTTATGGGACTTTTAAACATGTTTTCCCATTACTCTTATCTGTTGAACTTGCCTGATATGCCACCCAAGTATTTAAAAATCTTAGGGACATCAAAACTAGTCATAAAGAACAGTTTTTGGAGTTGGCTAGACATTTATCTAAAGAAGCATTCCCTGCAGGCAATAATAAGTGTTATTTGATGATTTATCTGATTTTATGATCTATTCTCCTTCATAATTTTGCATCAGAAAATCTGGCAGCAGTTTTGTTTGCTGTGGAAAAGACTTCAGTTTTGCTTTGAATCAAGATGAAATTCCAGAGACCGTTGAATATTATTTTCACTTGACTCATTCTCATTATCCTTCTCTTTGTGTGGAAGATTAGATGAATTCAGCATCATTTTGTGGCTTGAGATTGCTGTAACAGCCATATCTTTTTCACAATATGTTTCCTGTTAATTAATGGTGTTTAATGTTTTATACTGGAATTGCAGGTTGGTTTTGTGACTTTTTTCCTTAGCTCAATCCTTGACAACCTGACATCAACTATTGTAATGGTTTCTCTGTTGAGAAAACTAGTACCTCCCTCGGACTACCGCAAGTATGTGCTGGCAATTCTACATTTTTTTTCTAATGCAATTATAGATATCCAGGAACACTGCCTAAGTTCACATAACAAGTTATTTTCTTAATATAAATATTACTTAACCTGGCTTTTTCTGATGCTATGGTGGTGAACTTTATAATTATCACAAACATATGAGAACTAGAGTTTCTTTGTCAGGGTTGAATTTAATGTATTCAAGAAAAAAAAGAAAAGTAGAAATGCTGAAAGCCAATTCCCATATAAGTAAGCATCATGGACTTGCCATTTAAACTTGGGATATTTCTCTGTTTCATAAGAGGCCTTCATTTGTTCTACTCATATAGATTAACTTGCATGGCTTCAAAAGTTCACCTTTTTGTTTAAATTGTTCTTTTGCCTTTCTGCTGTCTTTCTTCTACTGAAACCTGTCAAACCAGTTCTCTTTAAACTTCTGTTCTGCAACAAAAATAAAACGGAACCATTGCTTGGCTCAGTAAAACTTCACTCAGATGTTTGGATCTTTCTACAGGCTTCTTGGAGCTGTTGTTGTAATAGCAGCAAATGCTGGAGGTGCATGGACTCCAATTGGTGATGTTACCACTACAATGCTATGGATACATGGTCAGATATCCACATTGCCAACAATGAAGGTCTTTATCTTCATCTTGCTCCCCAAGCATCTGTCCCTTGGGATTGAATGCATGATGTATGTTAATATTGTCTATAATGGCATTAGTGTCTTCAAAACAAGGTAGAACTGTATTGCACTGGCGTTAGGATATGTTTCTTGCTTTGGATGCTTATTGAAACTTTCCTCTCTCTTTGGGTCTTTGTGGGAGTCTGTAAAGTGAGGAGCAGGCCCTTCTAGGAATTCTCCAGAAATGAACCGTGTGACAGAAGTTTGGATGGCTTAGTAGAGTTTTACAATTTTAATGAACTCTGCTTTATATGAGAGTGGCGGAAGTTATATTTTTCAAATTTTAAACCTTTTTAGTTACTTGCCAACCAGAATACTATAATGATTCTCAAATAATAGTCATAGGTATATGGGTGTATGGAATTATGCTTTAAAAGATAGGTTTAGTGTTCATCTGCTCCTGAAGCATGCAAATCCTTGGTCTAGCAGTTCTAATACCATGCGTTAATGTATTGTATACGCCTCTATGCATCCTTTTCAGGTTTGATGCTTGGACATTAGAGAGTTGATGTCATTGCTTCCTGGGATAGCAGTGCACTGGCATTCTTCCTCATTTTGTATTTTGTGTTTGCAGAGCTTGTTTCTACCTTCAGCTATTTCTCTGGCTGTTCCGCTGGCTCTTTTGTCGCTGACTAGGTACACTTCTTGCATTGTCAAAGCAAAGCCATGGATTTTGAATTTTCAAAAGTTTTTGACTTCATCAATTAGAAGATTAAATGATATGAATTTCTCTTCTTCCATTCAGCGAAGTGAATGGGACAGGACAGGACTCTCCTAATGTTTTGGCATCAGAACAGATGGCTCCTAGAGGACAGCTCGTTTTCTCCGTGGGTATTGGGGCTCTGATTTTTGTTCCTGTGTTTAAGGCACTGACTGGTTTGCCTCCTTACATGGGCATGCTGCTTGGTCTTGGAGTTCTTTGGATTCTGACCGATGCTATTCATTATGGTGAATCAGAAAGGCAAAAGTTGAAAGTACCACAGGCTTTATCACGGATTGACACGCAAGGAGCCCTTTTCTTCCTTGGAATCCTTTTGTCCGTGAGCAGGTACAGACAAACAATTCTCTGATTTTCTGTTCCCTTTAGGCACTGGAAGGTGATTAAAGTTTTCTTTTTTTAATTTTCGCTTAGCGTCCTTTGAGTGTTAGAATTATCTTGGGGTATTTAAAAAACTTTTAACTAGATATCTAGTTAACAACTTCTGAGTGGCTGCTGATTCATTGTGTTGATGAGCAGTAGATATTGCATAGGCAAATTATACAGACAACTTATGAATCATTAAATCTGTCACATGTATAACATGGCTTGTTAGCTTGTTAACTATTCTTTCCTTTTTTCTATTCTAGCAAGCTCTCTACTCCTGGTATTTGTGGAGTACCATCAAGAGAACACTAATTTGAAAATCTGTGTTCTGGTTGTGTAGCCTGGAGGCAGCAGGTCTTCTCCGTGAAATTGCAAATTTCCTTGATGCTAAAATTCCTAACACTGACCTGATTGCAAGTGCAATAGGGGTTGTATCAGCAATAATAGACAATGTTCCCTTAGTTGCAGCAGCAATGGGGATGTACGATCTCACCTCTTTCCCACAAGATTCTGATTTCTGGCAGCTGATAGCATTTTGTGCTGGTACTGGTGGGTCCATGCTTATTATCGGCTCTGCTGCTGGAGTCGCATTCATGGGGATGGAAAAGGTGGACTTCTTTTGGTATTTGCGGAAGGTATATATATATCATGGTTCCTGTGAAATCTTAGATTGAAATACCATTTTTCTGTTTCGTAAATGAAATCTATTGTCTTTGTGCAGGTAAGTGGTTTCGCTTTTGCAGGTTATGCTGCTGGTATTGCCACCTATTTTGCGCTTAATAGCCTTCACATCTCCCTTCCCACGACTCTTGCTCAATCTACTTTCCTTCCTGGTTCTTAAATTATTTTACTGCTCAGATTTGGGAAACAAACAAGGCAGTGTGTTTCTGATAATGTGGCTTCACATTAGATGAACTGAGTGGAGAATGCAACTGAAAGCCTAATCTGGAGAAATATTGGTACTTGAACGAACAAAAGAAAAGTCTTAGATTTAATAAAATTGTGATTGATCAGATGTAATGCCCTCGAAGATTCACAAATGAGAAGCGGATCCACTGTTCACTTTACCCAGCAGCAAGAAATTTGTACCGGAAAATTGATATTTTATGATTACATTTTGATATTTCTGGTTTAAGATATTTTCCATTATTAAGATTTTGAAATGAGAGCGTCATCTCTTCTAGGGCAACCCTAATTTAGAAGTCGGCCAGTTAGTTCTTTGTCGTTTAACAGAAGACTAAAAAATTACGTAAAACGACGTGCTTCTTTTTAAACTGTGCTTATTCATACTGTTTTAAAAACTGGACCAGACCGGTCGGTCCAACCTGTTGGACCGTGAATAGGTCACGTGTTCGGTTCAGTTCACTGTCAAAACCATTACTATGCATTGAGTCGTTTTAAACCGGTTAAAAATCGGATAATATCAGTAAACCGCAGGTCCAACCGAACCGGCAGAAAAACCGGTCCACATATTAATAATCCCTAAATCCTAAACGCGACGCAGTCACACCCCTTTCTCGTCTTCTTCAATCTTCAATTCTTCTCTTTCAATCTTTCTCCGTTTTTCTCACAAAAATTTCTAAGCAAACACTCTGTTCTCTGCGAAAATTGTCACAGTTTCGGCTCTGTCTTCTGTTCTCTCTGAAATCCCACCCAAATCGCATTTGAACTCTCTCAAATCGAAGACGTCTTCCTCCCTCGCCGTAAATCGACAACGACAGCTCTGTTCCTCTCTGGAAATCGATGGCGACAGCTTCATTCGTTGACGATAGCTCTATTCCTCGATCCCGGTAACGCCATTCCTCATTCCCTTTACATTTAAGTTAACACCCTTTACATTTTTTAATCTGTTGCACTATCCAAATTTGTTGAGTCATGGAAGTTAAAATGAGTTGAGTTGAGTCTCACCAGGTTCACAACTCGTATTGTAATGTTGGGTTCAATTTGTGAAAGTCATTGTCATTTCAAAGTGCTTTTTGGTTGTTGATGAAAGGAAGTAGGGTCACTGTGTATTGGGTCGGCCCCAAACGGAACCTAAAGGCAAACCATAGCTAGAAGGCGTACAGCTATCGGGTTTTTTAGTCTGAAATTGTTAGGGTTCTTGTGTGTTAAATGAGCAATTGATTTGGGGCTTTTTGCTGGGGTCTTTCTCGTTGTAATCTGGGCAAATTTGTGAGAGGGTTGCGTTTCCTTCTTGAGGCTAGGATAGGTCTCTGATTTCTTGCAGGTTATAGAGAGTTATTGAGTGATTAGGCTTGGGTTAAAGCATTGCTCTGATTCGACAGATTGAGTGTGTAATTCTTGGTGTTTGATTTCTTTGAATCTTGTTTGTGTTGGATTGATTTATGTGTTGATTAGTTTAGACTCAGGTTTTAACACTAAGTTAATTTTTTTAAGCACTTCAACTTTTCTAGTCTCCTAATTCTCTTTCACATAATTAATTTGATCATGACATGTTCAGTTAATCCATTTCCATTCGCTCGTTTGGTCTCTCGAGGAGGGAAGAAAAACCCTCTCCATTCTCTGCTTTATGTCTCTTTCAGATAAACTATTACATACTCCCCTTCTCAAACAAGTTGTTAGTACCGTACGGCCTATACCTTACCAATTCCATTTTCCCAGCTAGAACAAGCCGCGGAGAAATTGCATGTGGGTTCCACCAATAAATATTAAAAGTTAATAATTGATTAAAATAATTATTTAACTTTTTTATCTTTTTATATTTTACTAAATTATAATTTTCGTTTTAAATCAAGATTTTTTCACAGAGAATTATAATTGGGAACGAACTATTCAGATATCTAAGACAAGTTTGCCAAGATGAGCTAAGTGATATTTTGACAAGATTTTATCAATTGTATAAATAATAAATTTCAACCACGATCTATAGTTCAATTGGTAATTAGATTCTTAGTGGACGAACTTTACCTTCAATTTCCCTATAAGAAGGGAAAGCTTGGTAACATCAGCTGGCCTTCTTTTCAACTTCAAATAAAAAAGGAAACTTTTATAAAGAGAGAAGTTTTGATTTATTAAATAAGAAAAAGGAGAAGAAAACAAAAGAAAAGGGTTGTTCAGACACTATACTAATAGTGTGGATAATCTTCTACTTGTTGACTTGACCCAAGTCTTCTCATCTGTTTCCAAGTCTTTGTAGTGGTTACTAAGAAAATTCAACTGACCCCCTAATGTTTTCAAAATTCATTCAAACCCAACTGATTTTAATACTAGCAATGTCACCCTAATGCTCTCAATTGTAATTTAATGTCATATTATAACTAATAAGGTAGGTGGCATTAAGGGTGTTCAAGTCCCAGTACCCCACCCTTTTTCCAAGGAATCGGATCCGGCCTATTCATGGAATTTGGAACCAAAACCGAAATTGGTCGGTTCTGGTTCCTAATACCCAAGAAAATTATAATACCCCTACTATTCACAAAAATGATAAACATACCCCCATCAGTTCCACCCCGAATACCCAGACCTCGGTTTCTTCAATTCCTAATTCTAATTTTAGTTCCCAGTTTCGATTCCAGTTCTTGAAGTGGTAGAACCAGAACCGCAGGTTCCGCCAAATTTGGAACCAGAACCAACCCTTTTCATGCTAGTTCTAGGGAGGAATCTGAACCCCGAGTATTCACCGATTCCATTTCTTCTCAGATTTCTTACTCACCCCTAAGTGGCATGAAGCATATTTGCAAGTCCTATATGATTGTTAATCCATTACTTGTCATTGCATAAACATATTAGCAAGCATTTTAATATTTATTCAGTTGAGTTTAATATAATCACATAATTCACACATTTATATCAATATGATTTTAATCCACTAACGGTCAAAGGCAATTTTTTTTTTTTTTTTTTTTTTTTTTTTTACCAAATATTACTACCTCTAAAGTTAATAGATTCTTGATTGAATCAAACTATTAAATGGTAATTATATCGATCTATCAATAAAATATTAAAATAATAAAAAATGTATATTTAAAAATAAAAAAATAATTTATAAAAATTTGTATATTATATTATTAATAAAAACTTACACTTTTTTATTATTTTAACAAAATCTAACATCTACCTAAATCAAAACTATAACCTAATCAACCCCTATTTTACTTTATCTTCTTACCATCAATACCAACACGTCCACCTCATCAATCTCTTCGCCAAACATAAACATAACGTAATATATTGGCCTACTTGGATGGCGTTCTCTCCAAGTCTTTGTTATGTTCTTCCATCATCAAGGAAACTCCCCCTTTCAAGTGCTTTCATGCCTTCGACCTTTCTGAACTTGTTTTGAAATCACTTGTAGCTCGAACAAGATGACACCCAAGTTTGAAACCCATACTTTAAGGCATTGCTAGGGATGAAGAAGGTTTGGCTGGCCAGGAAAAGCTCTGAAACGACTCAAAAATATGATTCCAGGTGAAAACCACAACGTTGCTTCCCAGGGAATCATAACCAACCTTGTGAGAATGAGAATTCCGCCAATTATATATCAGAAACTGCAAACTGCATAAGTGAGCTAGAGCTTGGATTTTGTTGTAGTTAAAAACGGAGATCTGAGTAAGATAAGTTGAAATTGTTTAGAGTAATTATTAATTGTTGCCTGCTCCCTCAGGCTGACCACTGTCAGTTTTCCATTTCCCCCCCTGCCTGTACCAATTTAGTGTAATTTTTTTTCTTGTGGCCCTCTCATGCTCCATCCTTGTATCAATTTAGTATCACTTTCCGGTTACGTCATCTAGGGGATCGGTTCTGAGTACCCTTCATTTTTTGAAGAAATTAGAACCGAACTGATGTTTCCTAAATTTGGAATCGACAGTTTGGTTACTGGATATCCAAAACTGAAACCTGTAATAACGGCTCCAGTTCTAGGTACCTAGGAAAATTCTCTACCCCCAAAAGTTTATAAAATGACAAAAAAAAAAAAAAAAAAAAAACCTAATAACTTACAATACCCCCCCCCCCCCCCCCCCCCCCCCCCCCAAAAAAAAAAAATTACAAATACATTATTAAACCTTTAGGCCTTCCACCTCCCATTATGAAAACTAAGAATTTCACATTACAAATTACAATGATCCGTTGAAAAATTAAAAATTACAAACTCCAAAATTAAAATGATAAAATTACATAACATATAAAATAAATTTTGATATATGACAGAAAAATTACAAAAACTC
The DNA here is from genome assembly GCF_008641045.1 of Pistacia vera. Taxonomy (NCBI): domain Eukaryota; kingdom Viridiplantae; phylum Streptophyta; class Magnoliopsida; order Sapindales; family Anacardiaceae; genus Pistacia; species Pistacia vera. Next base: position 11,692 of record NW_022195215.1, on the reverse strand, counting down.
CCCCACTCTTTAATGTTATTTTTATTAGTCTCGATTCTGGTTCTGGTTCTTGATTGCATGAACAAAAACCGAAACCGCACAGTATCGGTTCCAAACTTTTGAAACCATAACCTATCTGTTAACAACTGGTTTCAGCTAGGAACCAAAACCAAACCTCGTGTAGTTGTTGGTTCTGATTCTGATAAGTCCTTTTGAACACCCTTAGCTCCATCTCTTCATAAATGAGTGTACCACATAAAAGAAAAAACCAAGTTGGTATTAATAGACCTCACATGGTTACAACCCAAGTAAAAACAAAGAGTACTTGTCTATATTTACTGAACCAAAATTGTAATTCCATGAGCAGGAAGCCGGGAACATATAATTGATTCATATGGGATATTAATGTGAATGACGAATTTACCGTATAATTAATATGGGGTATTATCATTTAAGGGTCAAGCTGTTTTTTTTTTTTTTTTTTAAATTGACTATAAAAGACCACCATATAATTAATATGGGATTAAGGGATCTTTTTGAATTTTATGTAGCAAGTTCAATGTTTGGTGTGAGAGAATAAGAAAGAATGTGACCTCTCCCCTTGTGACCAGATGGCAAACCCTTTAACCATTAGGGTTAACTATATCCAAAGGATCTTGTGTTTGAGTCACAGACTTGCAGGAAATGTACTTACTATATTTATGCAATTATCTTGGTCTATTGGACTTATAGGGTGTTCCATAGTCCTTAAGGATTAGGCATGCTCCAATATGGGTTTCGACAATACCTAAAAAATATATTAAAAAAACTGAGGGAAAGTGAGAGAATAATAATAAAAAATATTGATCTCTTTTGTAATTGGGCCGGGGCCCATTTAGTATAGCCCACATTATTTAAATCCAATTTCAACTATAGTAGTATCTTTCAAAGAATTTTAGATTTATAATTAAAATAATTGTAAGACTAAAGAATGCACATGATGTGAATATTACTCTTATATATATATACTCATCATGTCATGGTGATTTACATTAGTTAAAAAAATACCATCCCCTCGTCCCAATTTTTTTAATATCACTCTTATAAATCATTATTTAAAACTTGGATGGAATCGATTGGTTTGACTGGTCTGACTGGTAAACTGGATCCTTATCTGATTCGAGTACATCCCAAATTCAATTATAGCAATTAGACTAGATTGATTTGAGGTTGAACTAGTGGAATAATGTTAAATCATCGTCCAACCAGTTGGATCGGCCGATTGAACCGATAACGTAAGCTTGACATCATGATGGCATATAAAATTTTAAAATTCTTTGGATTTCGAATTTTGGATTTATTTTGTTTATGTTATATTGTAGTATTATTTTGATTTGGATTTATATGGATTTACATGGATTTACTTTAAAAATTTATTAACTATTACAGTTTTAAAATTTTATTACATCATGTTGATGTTAGTATGACATCATTAGCCTGACTTGTCGGTCGGACTGCACAACCCAAGGACTAGTCCAGGCATAAAAACATTGGTATAAATCAATATACATGTTAATCAATATCAATGATAAAGTCATAAAAGAGTAATATTACACTTATAAACTTTTTATACCAACATTCTTATATAAATTGATGTAACAAAAGATTATTGAATTATTGTAAATTAAAAATAAATTAAATAATTAGAAGAAATTACATGACGAACATGTCCAAAGGGCCAAAATTTAGGCATATATTAATTTTTATATATAAACTTTTTAGTGGTCATGGCCACCCTATACTAATTTGGATATTTTTCTTTATCCAAAGCTAACGATAAAGACAAAGGATTGAATCCATGTAGTACCTCTAAGATATTTCCAGTTGTATCTAGTCTATTGGTTATTCGATATAATCAGTGTTATTATTAGGCTTTTTCCGTTAATTTTAAAATTTGACCCATTTTTATCATTAAATGATAATATTATCCTTTTAAAAATATATTTTTTTAAATGCAAAAGAAAAACCTAGGATTTTAAAAAAAAAAAAAAGGTTTCTCAAAAATACTAATTTTTTTTTTCCAAAATTACATCAAATTAAAAAGAATAAAGAAGAAAAAATTATAAAAAGATTAGAAATTCTTAATTTTATAGAAATTTATTTTAAGGGGCATTTGGGTCAATTTATATTTCATATTTCATATTTTAATTTTATATTTTAAAAATCATATTTAAAAGATGATGATAACGGTAATTCGAAAGTAGCCAAGTAGCCAACCATATCCAAAGCCAAATGCCAGTCACTCTGCTCTCTCCTCTTTCCTTCAAAATCAAATTCAATCCCCAAGCCACTGCTCTCAAAACACCACAATTCAACACCCTCAACAAAGACAAAGTCATCATCATCGGCGCTGGCCTCGCCGGTCTCGCCGCCGCCACCAAGCTCCACTCTCAAAACATACCCTTCCTCCTCCTCGAAGCCTCCGACGCCGTCGGCGGCCGCGTTCGAACCGACACTCTCAATGGCTTTCTTCTCGACCGTGGCTTCCAAATCTTCATTACGGCTTATCCGGAAGCCCAGAAATTACTCGACTACAACGCATTGAATCTTCAGAAATTCTATTCCGGCGCCAAAATTTTCCATAATGGCCGATTCCACACGGTGGCTGACCCTTTACGCCACTTTGGCGACTCATTGAACTCGCTAGCGAACCCCATTGGCTCGGCTCTCGATAAGTTGCTGATCGGTTTGACGAGAATAAGGGTTTTGAGTAAATCGGATGAAGAAATTTTTAGTGCCGGTGAAGTTTCGGTTTTGGATTTGTTGAAGAGTATCGGGTTTTCGGATTCGATTATTGAGCGGTTTTTTAAGCCCTTTTTCGGTGGTATTTTCTTCGATAAAGAACTGGAAACGAGTTCGAGATTGTTTGATTTTATCTTCAAATGTCTTGCTCTTGGAGATAATACTATTCCCGCCAAGGGAATCGGCGAAATTCCAAATCAGTTGGCGGCGAAATTGCCGTCCGATTCAATCCTGTTGAACACAAAAGTTGTTTCCGTCGATTTAAACAGCCGAAATTCGGCAAATGTGAGGCTGCAGAATGGAGAAGTATTGAATACTGAGCTTGGGATAATCTTGGCCGTTGAAGAACCTGAAGTTGATAAGCTTTTACCGGGAAAAGAGTTAAACCCACAAAGAAAAAATTATCGGAGTACCGTTTGCTTGTATTTTTCGGCGAATCGGGATAAAATTCCGGTGCAGGATCCGGTTCTTTTTCTGAACGGTTCGGGGAAAGGAATTGTTAACAACATGTTTTTCGCTACAAATGTAGCTCCGTCGTATGGTCCATCAGACAAGGCACTGGTTTCGGTGTCATTGATCGGGTTGTTTGAGGATGTTTCAGATGATAATTTAAGAGATGAGGTGATCCGCGAAATATCAGGATGGTTCGGGAGCGAAATGGTGGGTTCATGGGAACATTTGAGAACGTATCGGATCCGGTTTGCTCAACCGAATCAAAGCCCACCAACGAATTTGATGAAAAATCCGAAACGTGAATCAGGTTTGTATTTGTGTGGTGATTATATGACTTCTGCAACTTTTGATGGCGCTTTGGTTTCGGGAAGAAGAGCAGCTGAAGCTTTGATGAGGGAAAGGGCATTATTGTCCGTTTAATTTATTTTTATATTATATTAATTTTAATTTTTTGATGTTATTGTAGGTATTGTACTTTATATTGTAAAACCGATTGAAATAATTGTAATTTGTAAAACATGTGATTGATATATAGAGTAATAATGTTACTCCATCTCAACTTTTTTTTAAAGGAAAATAATCTAGTTATCAAAAAATGCGCATCGAATTCATGTACCGAATGACGTAATACAATCTTAACCGTTGATTAATTATAAATTAATATTAATCGACAATCAATATTTCTTCATTTCATTTGGTTCATGAATTTGATGTGCATTATTCGGTAACTGTAGCATTTCTCTTTTTTTAATAATCGGCACTTGCTTCATAAGCTCAAGTTCGAAACTAAAAATCTCTTGCATTATCGATTTGGAAACCTACCAAACCCTACAATTGTTATTATGCAATTAAATATAACTTTTGATCATAAGAGTACCCATGAGAGAGCTCGAGCTCAAACCTTGTACGAGCAAATCATATACTTGACTATTCGACTAAACCCTCGGTGATAATATATAGCACTTATATTCCGAAAGTAGCCCCTAAAGAAAAGGTAAGAAAGAATGCTACATCTATCATAATACCACCATGTAGTTTCGATGGTGGTAGAGATATCGGCCACTCCTGAAGCACTAAGCTTTACCATGGTCAAAGAGTCTCGGTGATGGTAGATACAAGCCACTCGTTTTATAATCTATCAGAGTTTGAAAGTAGATGGAGGTTGGACGCCAACATCGAAGGGCTTCTCACTTTGTTGTCACCCAACCAACATAGAAGGCTTTGTCTCTTTCTCACTTGGTATCCAACCATGTTCCCTTCAAATCGTCTGAAACACAAGTCTCTGGATTTGCAACCCCATATTTGCCCTAGTAATGCGTATACTTGCGGTTGCTAAATGTCCATTCCAGCTCTAGTAACGTCCATACTTGCCCTGGAAATGTTTGACGGCCCCGCCAACCTCAACTTTCTTTGATATAATTTATATTCTTCATCTAGATGGAATTGGTCTCCTCAAGCAGCCAACCTGTAATAATCAAGATAAAAAGCTAAGTCATTTTTCAAAGTATAATATACAAAATTTCCAGTGAACATAACTTGGCAAGGAAGTGAAATTTTTTCAAAACAACATCGGTCTGCTCGCATCAATCCAGTAACAAGAATTTCATGACACAGTGATAGATGAATTTGAAGCAAACTAGGAACTTCCCATTTCAAACCATAAGATAATTAATGAACTTTGGTTGAATGAAATCAAGCTCCATTGATTTTAGGGGAATCAAATAAACACATCAAGGGAAAACCAAGATGTGAATCTGAAATTTGAAATAGAAAACCACCAAAAAAAAAATGCCGACAGAAACAGAAGTATTGAAGCTACTACAATCTTAAGAATCTACCACCCAACATACCCGACAAACGGGCAGGCTAGGTGGGTACGAGTCGAGTCAAAACAGGTATAGGTAAAACGGATGGAAGTTTTAAACATGTAATGAAATATAAAACCGTATCCGACCCTTGCGGGTCACTCATTTTTTTAACATATTCTTCAATACAAAATTAAGTGAAACTCAAATGAAAACCATATAATATAAACGCAGATCAACTTAAAAAACAACTAAAAAAATCAAAGAGTAATAGATACTAACAAGTCAATGCTGAGACAATATGGAATCTTGCAGACTGTAAAAGAATCTACACTATTTTTTATAGTAAAAGCTTGTTTAATGTAAAAATCGAAGAGTAAACCCACATTTGCTCTCATATTACAAGTACACTTTAAGTGTTACATATTTTAGCATCTGGGTCCCTCAAAACATACAATATTAGCGAACAAAAACTCGAAGAAGTTTGAAAATAATTGTCACCATAGATCAATGGTCTATAAACAGGAAGACACATCCCAATACAAACTTAACAAACAAGACCACCACTGATTTAACATTAAACTTGAATGCAGACTAACAAGAGGGAAAAAACAAATGATTCAGACAAGAAGACGAAACTGAAAATCTATACAATTAAAACAGACTAGCTGTGAAGCAAAGGCATGTAAAACCATCTAGAGATTTCATCAGAATTCTTCAATAGTTCATGAAATTTATCACTCACAAACACTTACGCTAAGTAGATGGTACTCAATACCATCACCACTCATCAGAATTACAGGCGACAATGCTATTAAGAGACCTTAAAGTTCTAAAACTGATAAGAAAGTTTCAAACTTAATCTATGTATGGAAGCTATCTCACATTAATCAACATGTTTCAGTGACAGAAACTTCTGTATCCCCAGAAAAATTATATGAAACATAAGGTCACCCCACTATTACATCAATATTGTAGATTTCTTTAACACTCAAAATAGCTTATACACAGTACAGAACCGCATGTAGAAGTGAATGACATGAGTGTTTTGGCAAAGAATCACAGAACACAAGAATAGGTAAGAGTAAGTAGCTAACAAAGTAGTAAACAAAGAAAAAAAATACCCCAGATTTCATTTTTGTTTCCTGAACCCTTGACAACAGTGACCCACAGAAAAATTCTAAATCTTGTTCATCACCATAACACTTCTTGTTCTTGAAAGCATAATATTTATATAAACATTAGCAGAGCTTGATGTAGAAACTTAAACCAGACTGTAGCCCCAGCTTCATTGGTCAGCCTGGTTTGGTTCTTGGTTGGTGGGTTGGCTCTGTGACCCAACTCCTTGGAGAATCTGCAACAGAATTATATTGTTTCTCCCAGCTGCTTGCGGAAATTCACATATGCAAGGATCATCTTTTTGCTCATGGTTCCACCAGCAGACTTGTTTCCATCCCCACTAATCCAGGTTCGTCCATCCTTTCAGCACATAACCATTCCAGGCCATTTCCTCTCCATCTCATCTTGAAAGGTTACATGTTCAGCTAATAGAATCCAAAATCTCTGAAGGCATAAGATAGAACAAACTGCAATAATGAATAGAAAACTCTAACATTAGCAACTATATTGTTTAATAAGCAAAACAAAATGCATGCTTGACCCCATAAATTCAAGCCAAATGAAGTCATTTACATTGGATTTATGATGGTGCAAGAAATCATTATACTGCCAACAACATTTCTTATTATGAACTAAAACACAGGAGAATTTGGCCTCCATTTCAAGCAGAGGTACCATAAATCATAACAAATTGAAAGAATTAGCATTTCACCAATTGTTTTAACTGATGAAAAATGAAATTAATAGATGATTTTAGCTGTTACCAGTCGGTTTTTCCAGATTTCCTTAGCTTTGACACAAAGTAGGGATTTTGATGATGAACATATTTTCTCACTTCCTCTCCAGTCAAGACATTGTCACATTAACAATGGGTTTCATTCATCTCACACAAACCCTATTACATATCTATAGGGCACACATGCACATAGAATTACTTTGAGATGAAAAAAAATAAAATAAAAAGTACATAATGTTTACCATCATTTCCACAAATCCTTTTGCCTCTCTGCTTCAATGTAGCTATTACGTCTAGTGCTTCTTCTTCTGTTTCCACCTCCTCCTCTTCCTCTGCCTTTTCGACATTATCTTCACTGTCACTACCGTAATCTTCATCAAAATCAGTACTGACATCAATAATTTCGTGTCCTCTTCTTCTTCCTCCTCCTTTATATCAATGCCCACAAGAGGATCGGCTTAGCTTTCCCGCAGCCAGATTTCCCCAAAATTTTAACATTGAATCTATCATCACCATTGAATCGAAAAATTAGAAAATCTCCACACTCTAAAGCGCTGTCTTCCACAAACTTTTGCCAACCATTCACAAAAATACCCCATTGTCAGCATATACCATTTTCATATGCCAAACTTTTCCCATTCGTTCTGAAGCGCAACATTCTTCGGTAATGCATTCAAGTGCCACTTTTACCAATAAATCTCTTCTGTGAAAATCCCGGATGCTTGGGTACAATACTCGAATGCATTACCAAAGAACGTTGTACTTCGGAATCGAATGGGAAAAGTTTGGCATATGAAAATGGAATATGCTGACAAAGGGTTTTTTTTTTTTTTTTGTGAATGGTTGGAAAAAGTTTGTCGAAGACAATCCTATGGAGTTTGTAGATTTTTTAATTTTTCGATACAATGTCGATGATAGATTCAATGTTAAAATTATGGGGAATTCTGGCTGTGAGAATAGTTAAACGGCATTGATATGAAGGAGGAGGAAGAAGAGGAGAAGCACTAGGTTATTGATATGTATATTTTTTTATATTTAACAAATTTTGATATTTTTAATTTGATTTATGAAACTATAATTTAGCTTTAATATTTGAAAAAATGGGTTTTAGACCCATTAAGCGGCCCATGATTCATGCTCTTGGGCCCAGAGGCCTAATTTCCTACGTGAAGCTCAAGCAGGTTCTTCAACAAATTATACGACATTTTCAAGATCCAAAAGCAATTATAAATTACTCATAAACAAATTATCTATTAAATCAATCTCAAGCAAATTCTTCAACATACCTAAATACTAAATTTGTATCAAAAATTCTTGTATTTAATCAACTACATGGGTATTTAATCCATTATAACCCTTTTCATATATTTTTTTAAAACTGTTTCAAAAGCGAAAAGAAAATCGCTTTGTGTTTATATTGTATTATGAGTTTTGAAATGTAATTAAATAGATTTCCTCTTAAAACTTTAGGATTTTTTAAAAGTTCTAAGAACAGCAAAAACTTGTTCAGGTTTTTTAAATGTGTAGTCTCTTTTGGTAATTTTGTATTTATAATATATTTTCAAATTAAATAAAAAAAAAAACACCAATAATAGGCTTACAACGGGTATTATAATACCACTTTTTTTTTTTATGAATTGGGCTTTTCATATGAGCTAATTGTTAAATAATTAAAACCCATTTAATTTAAAACTCTCATATATAATTTATTATTAATAATTATTTAAAAAACTTTCGTTTTTTTTTTTTTTTTTTTTACCATTTCATGTCAAATAGGAAATTTAAAATCCTTATATCATAATTACAATTTGTTACCAATACTTATTAAAAAAGTGTTTCTTTATTTCATTAATCAAGAACTTATTTTCCTTATTATCTCTATTGAAAAATAATTCCTATATATCTCACTCAAATAGTTTGATAGGTTTGACTGTAAATCTTTATTTCATCTCTACGAGAATCATAATTTCTTCTCCTTCCCTGCATAAAGGGAGGGTGTTGAATTCCTTTTAAACTTATTTATTAAATTAATTTACATGAAAAAGAATTTGAGATTCAATAATTGAGGATTTTACTCTTTAAAACACAACTTCGATAATACTCTCCTTCATTAGCATGTCCTTTTTATTTATTTTATAAAGTTAGAGTTTCATTTCAATGAAAAAATAAATTTCGAAGAAAAGCTTATTACATACCTCCTATAGGTTTATGTTTATGATCTTTTTTTCTATTAATAAAAGTTTATCGTAACAACAGAACTTGTAATACGTAGGTATGTCTATGATATATGCATACATAATATTTCCAAAAAAAAAAAATTTAGACTTATCAATAGAAAATTTTGGTTTTGTCCCTGGAACCTACCATTCATCTACTTTACATTATAATATCTTAAAATATAATAATATAATAAGTTATATTAGAAGCCCACAATTTATTGAAATATTCACTTTCTTGTTGTAAAAGTATTTGTCCAAAGGAGGAAGATTTTATTTATTGACATTTAAAAAATAAATTATTAACTTTTAAAAAAAAAACTTTCATTATTTTAATTAATTGTCTTTAAAATTATAACTTTTACTGTTCAAAGAGCATTTTTTTTTTTGACTCTATACACATCAAACTATTATTAGCTTATTTATTTTTAAATAATATTAATTGGTTAAGAATAAATCATCTAAAATAATGTTACACATAGTTCTTAAAAAGTATTATTTCTATAATATTATCATTAGAGTTAAAATATATTGATTTTAATAGAATATAATAAGAAAAATAAAAAAATTCAATAGTTAATAAATGGTTAGTAAGTAATAAATTTATGCAATTATAAGTTATTAAATATTTACTTTATCCTTAAACCTTTTATTTTAACATCTATAATTAGTTAATCTACTATTATTTAATTAATGTATTAGGGCCACGTCAACAAACGCTCTATATGATAACCAATGATTTTTCTTAAGTTACTCCATTGTTCTCTGTTTTGAAAGTTTCATTGAACACTTTCAACTTCTTCATCTGGCCATGGAAGAGACTTCACTCGACTGGTCCGGTCTTCTAGATTTCTCTCCATGATTGCTCAATGTCTCCATTCTCGAATCGACACCCTCCGCTTCTGTGCAGTCTATAACTCATTTCAATCCTCAATCCCTCCTCCTCCACCAAAACCATACTCAAACATTCACTATTACTTCAAGCTCTGACTCTTTGACTATCTCATAAACTTCGTAATTGCAGCGACCACTGTTTAGGCCATTGAGCCCATTTCAGAAATGTTTGTTGGTCAATGAACCTAGTTTGTCAAAGTTGAAGAGTCCCCCTTCGGTAAAGTTCGAGTCTTGTATCCCTTCTCTACATTTCATTTTCACGAAATTTCTGTTATGTTACCTCAATCTTTGAACTTACTTGACTATCGTGTTTAGGAAATTAGTAAAGGGTATAGACTTAAATTGGCTAAAGATCAGCAGAGTGAACTGAGCCGTGGGAGTAGAGTTACTTTGGTAGAGTTGCTGTTAGCAGTAAAGATGATGATGACTTCGCTATTATGGTGTTGATTAAAGACCGTGTGGTGCTGTGAAGGGGGGAAGATAATAAATGGGTTGATGTAAATATTGATCATGATCGTTTTGAATTTATTTTAGATATTATTTACCATAACAAGAAATTTTATGTTTTGAGCTCTAGGAATACCATTAGTGTGGATCCTAAGTCTTTGAATGTTGTTGAACATGTGGCTCCATTAGGGATTCCAATGAGAGTCCATTGTTCATTCCACTTGGTAAAGTCAGCTGCTGATTTGTTTTTTATTAAAATGTTCGGTTTAGACTCGCCCTTCTCGGTGAATGCTAATGGAAGACGTGGTCGGGTTGGTTTTGATATTTTATAAGCTTGATGAAGGAAAGAATGAGTTGATTGAGGTGAAAGATGGATTGGAAAATAGATCCTTGTTTATGTGTGGGGAATGCAAATTCTTTCTTTCAGCTAGAGAGTTCTCTGTATGTAAACAGAATTGTGTTTATTTAAGTTATAGAATTCATTTAAGGGTTCTTATGATTACCCCGGCAAGTATGCTACGTTTTTTAATTTGGAGGATGGTACTACTGAGCGGCTTTATCTTGGCTTGTCTGAGATTTTCTGGCCTCCGCCGACTTGGCTCTTCCCTAAATGTAAGTATTTCTTTTTAGTTGTATCTTATCCTTTGGAGTTGCCATAATTTCATTCAGAATTCTGAGAGTAATGCCTTGTTATAGTCTGATTATTGGTATGTATGTGTGCTTATTGGATCCTTATTTGTTTGCTATATTGAGGGCTCTTTAACAAGATTTGTGTGCATCAGAATTGCTGATCCAAAGACATGGTATTGTATGCATATGTTAATATTTCACTGTCCAAGTGCTATTTCTCATTGTCTGATTTAAGTATAGATTCACTTTGCTTTATTCCGTAATTGACTTCCATGTGGTGCACAATGCTTTCATGATGATCATTTCTTCTTCATTTGAACTTTAACTTCTTGTGCATCAAAATATTCGTGGATATGGTTCATAATTCATTTATATCATGATGGATAGTTAAAGTACCCTTAGTATGATCCTCAAGCAGGAGATTCAAGAGTTATGAGTAGTTCAGCAGTTTGTTTATGCTGTGCAGTTTCGGACAGCAGTATTGAAATTATATTTTACTGCAGTGCCCTAAAAATCAGGAGTACTTGTTGATATTATTGTACAAAAATTGTGATCCATGAGTGAAATCTTTAGTTCTGAGTTCATCGTGACATTCTTATTTTTGGATAGATTCAGTTTGTCTGATTTGCCTT